>NW_005871048.1:6860915-7054982 GCF_000147115.1 Myotis lucifugus
GGCTAGAACTTTCACTACTATGTTGAATAAAAAAGTGAGAATGGACATCCTTGTCTTGAGTCTTCACTATTAAGTATGACATTAGCAATAGGTGCTTTGTAGATGCATTTTATCAAGTTGACGTTTTCCCTCTATTCCTAGTTTGCCAAGGGTTTTTATTATGATTGGGAGCTGGATTTTGTCAAAATGCCTTTTCTGCATTAATTGATATAATCATATAATCTTCTTTAGCCTGTTGATATGGTAGATGATTGATTTTTAAATGTTGAACCAGCCTTGCATACCTGGAATAAGTCCCACTTCGTCATGGTATATAATTATTATTACACATTTGTAAATTTGATTTGCTGTTTTATTGAGGATTTTTTAACGTAAGTTCATGAGAAATATTGGCCTTTGGTTTTCTTTTTCTGAATTGTCTTTATCTAATTTGGATATCAGGGTAATAGAAGCCTCATAAAATAACCTGGAAAATGTTCCCTCCTTTTCTATTTTTCTGCAAGAGATTGTGTTAAATTGGTATTAGTTACTTAAATGTAGATTTCTCCAGTGAAACCATCTGTACTTAGAGATTTATTTTTCAGGCGCTTTTAAATTATTAACTCAATTTGGTGTTTGTAGGATTATTCAGCTGCCTATTTTTATCTTCGATGAGTTTTAGTAGCATGTGATTTTTAAGACCATTTCTTAAGTTGTCAAACTTATGAGCATAAAGTTGTTTGTAGTATTCCTTTATCATTGATGTCTGCAGGATCTGTTTCAATAGCCCATTTTATTCCTGATATTGGTGATTTGTATCTTCTCTTTCTTTTTATCTTTGTCAGTTTTGTTGGAGATTTATCAATTTTATTGATTTTTTAAAGAATCAGTGTTTTGTCCCATTTATTTTCTCTATTGTTTTTCTGTTTCAATTTCATTGATTAATGTTCTTATCTTTATTATTTTCTTCCTTCTGATTAATGGTATCAAGAGTTTATTTTTCTATATTTATACTTTTTATTTTAAAATCTAACAATTTATGAGTTTACATGATAGCAGTCCATAGGTATGAATTAACTGTGTTAAATACTGAATAATTCTTAAATTGGTAACAATGTTTAGGATTTAACTATTCATGGTGACAAAAGTTTAGAAAGAAAACAGAAAAATCAGTTAATTGGCAGATAATAGGTTAAGTTTCCATTTGAAGAGAGTCTGGGTATTTACAAGTATTCTCTCCTAATCTAAAAAGTCATATTTGAGGAAAATTTGCAACATAACTCTAAATCACTGTGCACAGATACGTTGAGCTAACAAAGTTCTATAAAAGGCCTTTCTCTCAAGGAAGGATGGGGAAACTGCAGAGAAGAAAATAAACTAGAAAGAAATGAATTACCCACACAGGAAAGAAGGGATATTTTAGCTTAAATATAGCTGGAAAATTTAGGTAGAGGTCTTACACGAGAGAGGGGAAAAGGCAGAAATGTCTGAGTCAGAGAAAGATCGCTCCCTAAAGAGAAGTGAACTGCCAAAAAGAGCAGGGGTTTGCAACTCAGCTAGGCTGAGAATAAATGTAGAAAGAAAAGAAGACCTTTCTTTAAAAACATATAAGTTTTAAAAGAATTAAAGGGCAAAATAGAAGTAAAAATATTAGTTAACATTTAAAAGACTATGAAATGAACTTAAATTCCCTGCCCTCCTAAAGCTCGCAATCTAACAAATTGATGTTATTCTATTGGATTGCTTAAAAACATATCTCACTTAAAATAGATGATCATATATTGGTTTACATTGTATTTTTTATTGATTTGAGAGAGAGAGAAACATTGAGATGAGAGAGGAGAATCAATCAATGTGAGAGAGGAAAATCAATCAGTTGTCTCCCGTACACACCCTGACCAGGGACGGAAACCTGCAACCTGGCCATGTACCCTGACCGGAATCGAACCAGTGAGCCTTTGGTGCACAGGAGGACACAACCAACCAAGCCACACCGGCCAGGGCCAGATATATTGGCTTACATTTTAATTGCTTAAGTGGGATAATGTTTTTAAAATTACAACTTTTAAATCTATATGAATCCCTGGAGTTTTAGCCAGTGTGTTTGCCTTAACAATTAGTCCTCTTGAGCTATAATGTGTTGGGTTTTCTTAGCTGATAAGAAGCTGGTGTGCACCCTAGCCAGTGTGGACAATCAATTATATTTCATTTTAGAAATTAGCTCTGAAGATGCCCTCCCTCTATTTTGCTTTCTCTTCCTCCTTCACCTTCCTAAATGTGAACCTTCCTCGGTGCTTCCTCCTCAGGCCTTTCCTCTTCTAGTCTTAAGTTCTATGACTTCTCCGTCTGGAATGTCTGTCTCTCCCTCCTTCCCCCTCTCAAAATCTGTCAAACTCCCAAGTGTATTTTTATATCCAGCTTAGAAGTCACCTCCTCTGGAAAGTCATCCTTAAACACTCATTCCCTCCAGTGCTCGTTCCATTCCTGTACGTATTGCTGTGCTAACACCTACGACAGCGCACTCTGCACTTCATTTTACACTTGCCTTCCTGACTAGACTTGATGGCAGAGACTGGGTCTTATGACTCTCATGTTCCAAGTTTCAGGCACAGGAAAAGTACTTGTAATAAATGCCCTTGAATGAATGGGTAGATATACAAGCTAGCAATGGCTATTTAATAACTATTCACTAAAATAGTTTTAACACATCCATAAAATTGCTCAGTATATTCAGAGTACATTTTCCTCCTGAAATAATAAAATAGTAGTTTAAAATATATTTTTAATAATTCACATACTTTCATAATATAGAATTAGTGCCAATCAGTAAAGCTTAAACTTATGAAAGAATAAAAACCTAAGAAATGAATAAGGCCCTTTGCCTTAAAAAAAAAAAAAAAGAATATCTATCAAGAAAATGAGAAGACAAGCCACAGACTTGGAAAAAACATTTGCAAAAGGCATGCATTATAAAGCACTAATATCCAAAATACAGAAAGAACTCTTGAAACTCAAAATAAAAGCCTACAACTGATTGAAAATGGGTAAAAGACCTTATTAAAATAATGAGATATCACTAAACACCTATTAAAATGCTCAAAATCTGGAACACTGAGCAACACCAAATGCTGTGAGACTGGAGAGCAATAGGAACTCTCATGAATTGCTGGTGGGGATACAGGATGCTCCAGCTACTTTGAAACTCAGTTTGGCCATTTCCTATAAAACTAAACATACTCTGACCATCTGATCCAGCAATCCCACTCCTTGGTATTTACCCAAAGGAGTTGAAAACTTACGTCCACAGGAAAACTTGCACAGGGATGTTTATTCCTAATTGCCAAACCTTGGAAGCAACCAAGCTGTCCTTCCACATTTGAATGGATAAACTGTGGTGCATCCAGACAATGGCATGTCATTCAGCTGTGCTAACACCTGTGACAGCACACTATAAAGAATGAGCTGTCAAGCCATGAAAAGACATGAAGGAACCTAAGTGAAAGAAGTAAAACTGAAAATGCTACATACTATATAATTTCAAATATATGACTTTCTTTTAAAAAAGCAAAACAATGGAGACAGTAAAAAGATCAGGGTTGCCAGGGCTTAGCAGGAGGAAGGGGTGAATAGGCAGAGCACCCAGGATTCTTAGGGCGGTGAAACTATATTGTCTGATACTATAATAATGGACACCTGCCATTACACGTTTGTTAAAACCCATAGAACTTGCAAGGATCATTGTGAACCCTCATGCAATCTATGGACTTGGGTGATAATGCATCGATGTAGGTTCACCAATTGTAAGAAGTGTCCCACTCTGGTGAGGGATGTTGATAGTGGGAAAGATTGTGCATGGGGTCGGAAGAGGGAGTATATGGGAAGTCTTTGCACTTTCTGCTCAATTTTTCTGTGAGCCTAAAACTGCTCTAAAATAAAGTTTATTATAAAAAAAATCTGGTCTACATTTTTTGAGTGTAAGTAATTAACATAAAAAAGACAACACTATTGTATAACACAGTGTAGGACCTTCCTACTCGAAGCATATCTGTGGTCAAGCTTCAAGGACAGCACCTGGGAGCTCGCTAGAAATGTGTCCACGGGGTCTCAGCCCAGACCTACTGAATCACAAATTCTTTCTACAGGTCTTTTGCATGCACATTAGAGTTTGAGAACCAGTGCTGTAGAAGACCAAGACTGAAACTAGGAGCAAGACAGCCAGGTTCTTTTCTTATCTCATCCACTCCCAAGGTGTTTAGTACTAGGCAATGTATTGAAAGTGCAGGTTTCTAGTTTGTAAGTCAAGAGGGTTGGCACAGGTCAGAGGTTCTCACGGTGTCATCGCCGGAGCAGCGGCATCACCTGTACTTGCTGAATCAGAAACTCGGGGGTGAAGCCACCCACTGTGTTCTAACAAGCCCTCTCCGTGTTTCTGATGCAAGCTAAACTTGAGAACCACTGGTTGATCTCTAAATTCTATGATCATTTGGGAAAATGTAAATGTTATGAGATGTGTGTGTGTGTGTGTGTGTGTGTGTGTGTGTCTGCGTGCGCACACACGCATACTTGAAGATAAATATTTATGTACTTTACACAATTAACTAGTATTCTTTTCATTTTCAGATCGTGCCCTTACCTACTTCAAAGTATTTCTTATATTGCTATAAATTTCTATTGAATTTGTCAAGTAACAAAAGCAGATTCCTTAGACTCTAATATAAAGGCAACCATTGATTTGAGGACGCCCTTCAGACAAGGAAACTCTGAGCTTGCTGCCCATTAAGAGATAAAGATTTAATCTGTCTTAATGGCTTTCCCCTCCCTTTTTTGTAATTAGCAAACCACATATTTTTAGTGCCAGGATGGCTGGCTAGGGTCATTTTCATTATCATAGTTTCCACTGAATGCCAAGTATGCTTCTTTCATCCAATAAGAAAACCTGAAAGAAAGCAGATAATGTAAACTCTAATTTGGGGTAATCACAGAAAGAACCCCATGTTCACACGCTGAACTGGGAATCATGAAACAGCTGATAGGATTCAGTAATGAAACATGAAAGCGATAACTTCTTGTCTGGTTCGAGCAGGAGGAGAGAATTTGGCTTCATTTGAAATCCTGTCAAGGACAACACAGATAAGCACTATTTTTAACTCCCACTTTTATCGTAAGAGAATTCACAGTGTAAGAATCAAACAGCATTTTGAAAAAAAGGGGAAAGTGGGCACATAATCCAGGGGCTCAGTTTTCATTATCGTATAGTTGTTAATATTATTTGGGGGTTGAGGGAGTCTACATTCCAAGGTTGTGGTGTATGGAGCCATGTTCCCATTCACTCCATGAGCAGAGCACCCACCAACAGATCTCCAAGCGCCCTCTTTCCTGGGGTCTGACTCTGAACTATTTCCCACAGACAATAAAACAGTAGCAGGGAGATGATGCATTGGCGTACTATAGGCTTAATTTCCTCAGCCATTTCATCTCTGAAATGCAGGCCCTGGTAACTCATCACAGTGATATCAGTTGCTGGCTCTGACATCTACCTCAATCATTTAGATTGTAGCCACAACACTGTCATTTTTCTTCCTCCCAAAGATGTGCATTCTCTTGGTCTTTTGAGCCTTGATGAATAGAGCAATTCCACCAATATTTTTGGCTAGATTTTCAAAGAAACAGCCTTCATTTTAATGAGATAAAATTAGCTTTTGGCCTCCTATTTTGAAGGAAACAATTTACTGGCTTTAAGCATAAATCAAACAGAAGCCTTAAAAACAGGAAACTCTGAAAAGGCAAGGCCCTTGAAATTCTGGCCTAAATGTGTTGCTGATAGCAATAAATCAATAGGAAGTTGATTTTCTATAAGGTATCTACCTGTCTAACTCACTCTACCTTCCTAAAGGGGATGATGTGTTTGGAATTCAAGGGTTCAGCTTGGACCAAGGGTGAGGTGTGTAGTGGGGCAAAGATGCGACATTGAGGAAAGCTGTTGAAATCATCTGAGAATATGCTCAGAGAGGCATCCATCCCCAAAGAACACACTAAGTAGATGAAAGAGGGACAGGGGAAATAGACAGGAAAGTAGGATAAAGGAAGTAAAGGAGATGGAGGACAAAATAGAGACAAAGAGGATGACAACAAGATGGCTAGGAGATGAGAAAAGAATAACAGAGTGAGAGTTTGGGAAAGGAAACCTGAGAAAGAGCCCTAGATAGAGAGGCAGCAGAGATGGAGAAATGATAAAGGGGAGAGGGGTCAGGTGGGAGTGAGGTGTGTATCTTGGGAGGGTCTTCATGGGTGTGGTTCCAGAGATTGTGTCTAATGAGTCATGATAACTGCGTGGTAGGCAGCCTACAGATGCTTCTCTCCAGGATAGGTCTGGCAAATGCATCACTGGCAGGGATGAAATTAGCTGAGAGCCATGGCTATTCCCCTGAGACACATCGTTTCCTAGAGAAGGGAAAGCCACAAGGTGAAATTTCTCTGCTGCAGTCATTGGAAACTAGTAAGAACAGTCAGAGGGAGGATTCTACTACAATATCGTCACATCCCAATTAGCCTAGGAAAATGCCTCAACACTAGATAATTGTTTTCCCCATCACTCTTCCCAGAAAGGCTATGCTAGTGCATGTCCAGGACGTCCCCCTGTTGTGACATACAGATCCCTGTCACAGCCTCACTCCCGGTTTTATGTGTCCTACATGATAAATGTACACTGCATTTTTCTAACATTTATTTTTTGGACATAGGCCTAGTGGGAAATTTGGGGAAAGAAGTCCAAATATTTCTCTAGTTTTACCTATAGTGTAATAAAATGTAATTTATCTCTATTCAACCCTACCATAAATGTATAGTATATATTTATTAATCTTTTTTGTTATGTCTAGGCTATACATATGTACGTTTACTGAAGACAATGGGGTGTGTCATTTATATATTTTACGATATCAAATTTCTTTTCCCAGCTATTTCATACCTGTTTGCCCCAAGAGAAAGTCTTTTATTGTAATGAGCTGAATATTACTTCATGCAATAAGGATTCTGTAAATAAAAATGTATTATGACTTTCTTTTACTGCTTTAAAAGCTCTCAGTTAATTATCACTGATTACTTTTTAATGATTGCAATGTCCCACTATATTTTAATTTTTCAGATGTTTGCCCCCTGAAATGCTAGAAAATAAATGACTCCTAAGAAAACACCAGTCAAATAAATCTTCAAAAGCCTTCGTTTGATTTTTGTTAGAAGTAACTCCTGCTCAGGCAATTTGGAGTGTGTTCAACACAAGTGTGAATCATCGATATATAATCCTTGAGGATATGTTGAAAGGAAAGTCTCTGCAGAAGAGAAAGTACCTTAAAATAACCTTACAGCATCTGGCTCACACCTGCAAAAGTACATTTTATAGTGATAATTTTAGAACTCCGTGAGCTGTCTTTGGATTTTGTATTTTCCTATTTCAGACTATTTCTACTACCAAACTAATCTGACTATTTTGAACCTTTTTTGTGGACAACACATACCTGAAGTAACAATTGGGAGGACTGGTTAATTACACTGGCTTTCTCTCAAACACCACGCAGTTAGCTGTGTGTGAACCTGTCAGTCTTTGTGTTGCTATGATGCTCAGAAGGTTGGCATCTTCACTCTCTTCTGTCTATAAAGCTTCTAGCCTAAGAGCATGAACACACCTATACTCCAGATGTGTATGAAAGTCCTATTTATGCAGGGGAGCAACATATCAGGCGCTTTCTAAATAATGCAAAAATGTGACTGAAGGTCAGTATGATTTTGTTGTCGTTGTCATGGTTTTTGAATGTGACTGTAATTCATTCCTTCATAATATCCATTACGGAACCTAGGAAGGCTTCCAGGAGACTTTGCTTCATCTTCATTGCATTCCCCTTTTGGCCTGAAGGCTTTTGAATTTTAATTTTTGTGCATGTACTAATTTTGTTAAAAAGTGACAAATGTCTATAAAATGATTAATTTTCCCCCTGAAGATGTCACACAAACTTCTGTATCTGATTTTCACATTATCTTTATTAATGGAGCCCCCACCTCTCCATCTTTCCTTTCTAAACCCCCGACTTATGCATGTTCTGTCCACTCAGCTCCCTCGTGCAGATTTGCTCATGTGAACTCATCAATAGATCTACACATGTATGTTGTCCACACACACATAACTAAATATTTTGCAACTAACTTTAGATGCTTTCTTCTTTCCTGGTCATTTTTTTTTCTTGATATTTCTGGCCTTGATTTTAGCACTTGATCTCTGAGATCAAGATAGGTGAAGTTATGAAGGAAGCCAAGGTTGGGTTCATTATTCTCCTTTTTTTCTTTGTCATCTCTCCCATGGTCTCCTCTTCAGTCAGGGCTCTCCCTTCTTAGGTTTCTCCTCCCTACACATGTTCATTTTCTAGACAGTATCTCCTATTTCTGAGTCTTCCCTAGTCCCTCATCCATCCAAATGGATATTTTGTGTCATGGAGCCTTGATCTTTGACAGACGACAAAGATGAATTAAGCAGAAAACTACCTTGTATCTGTGCGACAGTGAGGAAATGCACTCATTTTTGCAGAGAGCACACAGATTCCCCTAGCTGTGGGCCTTTTTCTTATCCTCCAGGATTCACCTCATGTATCACTTCCTCAGAAAGCCTTTTCCGGACCCGCCCCTCCCTCACTTCTCCAACCTGTTCTCTACTTCATCACTGTTTATTTTTCTTTACATTTTTTAAAATTGATTTTGAGAGAGAGAGAGAGAGAAAGGGAAAGAGAGAGAAGCACTGATGTGAGAGCAAAACATGGATGGGCTACCTCCTGTACACACCCTACCGGGGATTGGACCTGCAACCTGGGGCATGTGCCCTGATGAGAATCGAACCAGCAGCTTTTTGGTGCCTAGGACAATGCTCATCCAACTGAGCCACACTGGCCAGGGCTTCTTCATAGCATTTAAACACATGTGTTCAAAGTATTCAATGTTTCCCAAAACTACATAAATTATAACTATACAACTTGATACATTTCTACACAGTGACCTTCATAGATCCAGAAGTAGAGCATTGTCAGCATCCAGACACCCACCTCATGGCCTCTTTAGGGTCATTCATTCTCTTCTACCCCAAAAGTAGCCATATCCAAACATCTAGATTAGTTTGGGTGTTTTTTAACTTATAAAATAGAATGTGCTCTTTTGTTTTACTTCTTTCATGCAATATAATATTTATGAGATTCACTCTTACTGTTGCATATAGTGTAGTTCATTCTCATGGCTGATCATCACTTCATAGTATAACTATCCTATCTAATAAAAGAGAAACATGGTAATTAGCCGTACGGCCACTACCCTTCCCATTGGCTAATCAGTGAGATATGCAAATTAACTGCCAACCAAGATGGCGGCCGGCAGCCAGGCAGCTGACGCGAACAGGGAGGCTTGCTTGCTTCAGTGACAGAGGAAGCCAAGCTTCCCCGCCTGCCTTGCCGGCCTCTCAGCTGCACTCTAAGCAACATTGTAACAAATATAGAAGCTAAACAAAACCCCGGGCTTCAGCCAGCAGGACCGCAACATTGTTTCAAATACAGAAGGTAAACAAAGGCCAGAAACCTGCTTTCAGCAGTGGAGGTCTCATAGCTGGAGCCGAGCCTCAGAGCTAAAGCTGGCCCAGAATTAAAAAAAAAAAAAGGAAAAAAGAACAGGTTGGGAGCTTCAGTCACCCGCCAGCCTGAAAACGGCCCTCAGCCCCTCACCCAGGCTGGCCAGGCTCCCCAGTGGGGACCCCCACCCTGAAGGGTGTGTGACCAGCTGCAAACAGCCATCATACCCTCATCCAGGCTGGCCAGACACCCCAGTGGGGACCCCCACCCTGATCCAGGACACCCTTCAGGGCAAATCAGCCAGCCCCCACCCGTGCACCAGGCTTCTATCCTATATAGTAAAAGGGTAATATGCCTCCCAGTACCGGGATCAGCGGAGCAGCGAGGCCTCCCGGCACCGGGATCAGCGTGACAGGGGGGCAGCGACCAAACCCCCTGATCGCCCTGCGCCTCTGTGTGTGACAGGGGGCGGTGCCCCAACTCCCCTATCGGCCCTGCTCTGTGAGTGACAGGGGGGAGCTCCTCAACCCCCTGATCGGCCCTGCTCTGTGAGTGACAGGGGGGAGCTCCCCAACCCCCTGATGGGCCCTGCTCTGTGCGTGACAGGGTACAGAGCCCCAACCCCCCTGATCGGCCCTGCTCTGTGTGTGACAGGGTACGGAGCCCCAACCCCCCTGATGGGCCCTGCTCTGTGCGTGACAGGGGGCGGTGCCCCAACCCCCCAATCGGCCCTACCCTGAGCGTGACTAGGGGTGGCATCGCAACCTCCCGATCCGCCCTGCTCTGTGCATGATAGGGGGCGGCGCCCCAATTCCCCAATCGGCCCTGCTCTGAGCCCGACCAGGGGCTGCACCTAGGGATTGGGCCTGCCCTCTGCCACCCGGGAGCGGGCCTAAGCCAGCAGGTCATTATCTCCTGAGCGGTCCCAGACTGCGAGAGGGCACAGGCTGGGCTGAGGGACCCCCCCCCCCCCGAGTGCACAAATTTTTGTGCACCGGGCCTCTAGTACAACAATATATTTATCCTTGTTACTAGTGATGAAAAACCTGGGACTATTGCAAATAATACTGCTCTAAACATTTTTGTCCATTGTTTTGATGCACATATGTATGCATTTCTGGTGGTTATATATCTAAAAGTTACATTACTAGGTCTCTGAATAAGATTTTTTCAGGTTTAATATACACTACAAATAAGTTTTCTAAAGTGGTTGTATCAATTTATATTTTCATCACCAAAGTACAAGAGGTCTACATTTATACCAACACTTGATAATCATTTAGAAAATGTTAGCCATTTTGGTGAATATGTTTTTATATCTCATTGGGGTTTTGATTTGTATTTCCCTAATGACTAACAGGTTTAGCGCATGTTCACATTTCTTGGCCATTTGGATATTCTCTTTGTGAAGTGCCTACTCAAATTTCTTGCCCATTTTCTATTGTGTAATCTGTATTTTTCTTATTTGTAGGAGTTCCTTATATAGTCTGGATATGAATCCAGCAAGATATATGTATAGAAAATGTCTTCTGGTTTAACTTTTCACTGTGTTAATGATGTTTTTGATAAACAGAACTTAATTTTTATAAAGTTCAATTTATAAATATTTTTCTTCATGGTTAGTGCTTTTATGTTGTTGTAAAATAGCTTTTCATCCCTAAGTTTCAGAAAGATGTTCCCATGCTATCTTCTGAAAGTATTGATGCTTTACCTCTCACATTTAGATCTACAATTTACCAGGAATTGATGTTTGGGTATGCAATTTCATTCAGTTCCATATGTAGTTAGCCAATTGACTCAACATCACTTATTGCAGTGGTTCTCAACCTGTGGGTTGCGACCCCTTTGGCGGTCAAACGACCCTTTCACAGGGGTCGCCTAAGACCATCCTGCATATCAGATATTTATATTACGATTCATAACAGTAGCAACATTACAGTTATGAAGTAGCAACGAAAATAATTTTATGGTTGGGTCACAACATGAGGAACTGTATTTAAAGGGCCAGAAGGTTGAGAACCACTGACTTATTGGAAAGGCTGCCCTTCCCTCACTCAGAGCAGGACCATTATTGTCACAAATCAAATGTTCTTTTGGGTATAGGCCTGTTTTTTAATTCTTTACAATGTTCTCTTGATTTTTTTCTCCTTTTCTGAATACCATATTGTTTTATTAATTGTAGATTTATGATATGCGTTGATATCCACTAGTGTAAATCTTTCGACTTTGTTATCTATAAAATTGTCATGAGTATTTTTGACCTTTTAACATTCCCATTTACATTTTAGACTTAGCTTCTTTGTTTAGTCTCTCCCTCTCTCTCTTTCTCTCTCATACATGCAAAATAGTAACTATGTAAAGGTGATGAAAAAGTTATTTAGCTTAATTGTAGTGATCTATTCACAGTATAGACATATACCAAAACATCATGCTGTATCCCTTAAATATACATAATTTTATATATCTAAGATATCTCAATAAGCTGTTTAAAAATTTAATTTATGGCTTTAAAATATTTAGACATATGGTATGGGGGCTTCCATTTGCATTCTTGACAGGGCCTGGAAAATGTGAGGTGGATCTGTTCTTGAAATCAAAGGCCATGTCTTATTCCCCACCCCACCCCCAACCTTCCATAAATGCCAAACACAAACTCTGCACAAGATAGGTACCCTCTCTCACCAAAATGTTTAATTAACAAATGTATCCTTGATGAGTAAACTATGGTGATAACATAGGTACTTTAGAGCTGGTAAGCCTTTTGACACCTCTAAGTTATACTTTTAGACATATTGATATTAGGCACTATCTACTCCAGCCCTGAGCAAGATCACTGCATGCTCAGAAACTCTGCCAAGAAATGTACTTCGTCCTTCTTAACCACTTCCTTCCCCAAGAGCTCAGGCATTCCTTCAGAACCCATCTCTTGGGGCTATCAGATTAAACTGAGCAGGAAAAACTGGTAGAAAGGTTAATACGATTGGATGCAAAACTTGGAATGGTTTAAATTCATGGGTTTTGTTGCTAATTTTAGTTCCAGGGTAGGATATTCAAAGAGTAGACTGTGCCTCTGTTTAAATAATCTTTCTTAATGATGATGTAGAGTTAAATAAATTAGTTTTAAAATGTCCTGGAGACAGACAAAAAAATTTTTTTGAACTTTTTGGTTTGCGTGTATGCCCACTCAGACCTGGTATAGATAAATACAGCCACATAAACTTGCCAGTTTAGGGGGAAAAAAGAAGACCAATACAATTTTGGGTTTATTACAAATGTAAAAAAATATGATAGACCTCCCAGCGAGTTTCTCTGCACTAACTGATTTTGACTTAACCACTGTGGCACTTCTCTTTCTGTAACTCTTTTCATCATCCTCCCCAACCCCCCACCATCCCTCACCCAGAAAAAAAAAGTTTAAAAATGATGTAAGAATAATAAATTAGATTTAAAATATCTTAATTTGTTTTCATGCTTTCGCCTAAATTCTTTATTTACGTTCAACACATTATTACCATCTGAGCACATGGCACAGCATTCACTTCGAAATTAGAATCCTTATTTAGTGAAACTCTTTCATAACCATAGATCTACATATAATCTTTTCTTTTCTGAAGTACCTAGAAATTCTCTGTAGGACTTCAGCTCTCAGAATGTCTCCACTTTGAGATTTTAATAGACATTCTGCTTTCCACCACAGCACCTTCTATTAAGCAAGATGTGCTTTATAAGCCAATAAATAAGACCAATAATTGCCTCCATGTTTATATACAACTCAGACTCCTTCAGCCTTGTCTTCATCATGCATTTTGCCACTTAAGGCAAAGTCAACGACTTCAGTTTGCTGATATTTATCTATTGCTTGCCAAACGATCTTCTGCTCTCAAACTCCCCAGCCCCCCACAAACCAGGAGAAGAAGTTTAAGTTCTTCTTACTTGATGCCTTTATTTGGTTCTTTCATATTTCTGAGGCTTACTTTTCATCCACGAAATTAAAAATAGAAGTGAAAGTCATCTTTGTTTTTCTAATTAAACCCTCGTTTCATTGAATTGGCTTTCCCTGGCAGGACTTAAAGGCATAGCCTTCCGCTCATTATCACCAGCCTTTCTGATTCCTGCCGTCATTACCTCTGTGGCAGATGACTGTGGTTTGTGCTTTGTTGTTGTTGTTTTTAAATCTATGTCCCTTACAGCTCTTTGGAAAGTGGCCATTGTTAACATGGAGGTTCTTCCATATTTCCAAGTTTATGTTTGCCAGATGCTCTAGAATAAATGGGTTATTCAAAACATATTGGAATCCTTTATGTGTTCTGCCATAGCTTAAGTTTTATATCCCCAAACCGATGAACTTAAATCTTTTCCTCCTGATGTATTTAAAAATTAGTCACAGGAGAGTCCCTTGTCTCCTGCGCCCCGCCGCCTCCGCCTAGGTTCCCACTCGGGTGACGCATGCGGGCACCGGCTCCTGGTCTCCCCCGCCGCCCACCAAGAACGCCAGCGGCCCGGCTTCCCACTTGCCTCGCTCTACATGGGCGACCTGCACCCCGAGGGGGCCGAGGCTATGCTCCCCCCTGCCGGGCCCTCCTTATCTATCAACGTGAGCCGCGATGTGGCCCTCGCTGGGCTGCGCCTACATCACCTTCCAGCATCGGCCGATGCGGCGCGGACACCGGACACATGAACTTGGAGGTTATCAAAGGCCAACTGCACCGGGTGGTCCCAGCGAGACCCAGGACTTGGAAAGTCGGGTGTGGGCAGCATCTTCATGGAGAACCCGGAGGAGTCCCTTGACAACAAGGATGACACCTTCTCCACCGCTGGGAACATCCTGTCTTGCAAGGTGGTATGTGAGGATCGCGGCTCCCGAGGCTTTGACTTTGTCCATGTGGAGACCCGTGAGGCTGCGCAGCAGGCCATCAGCATTTTGAATGGGATGTAGCTGAATGACCGCAAAGTCCTCTTTAGCCCCTGCAAGCCTTGACAAGAACGGGAGGCAGAGCTGGGGCTCGGGCCGTGGGGTTCACCAACATCTATCTGAAGAACCACAGATGGACATAGACGAGCAGGGCCTGGAGGAGTCTTCTCCCAGTTTGGGAAGATGCTGAGTGTGAAGGCGAGGAGCAACGATAGCGGCCACTCCCAAGGCTTTGGCTTTGTCACCTTTGAGAAGCAGAAGGCTGTACAGAGCGGGAAGGAGGTTGGCGGGCAGCGGCTCTATGTGGGCCATGCCCAGGAGCGGCAGAATGAGCTCAAGCGAAGGTTCCAGCAGATGGAGCAGGACCGGCTGAACCATTAGCAGGGCGTGAACTGGTATGCGAAGAACCTGGAGGACTACTTGGTTCTGAGAGACAGGAAAGAGTTTCCTCCCTACGGAGCGATCACCAGTGCCAGGCTGATGACAGAGGGTGGCCAGCCCAGGGCTTGGCTTTGTGTGTTTTTCCTCTCCAGAAGAGGCAACGAAGGCTGTGACAGAGATGAATGGGTACATCCTGGGCACCACGCCGCTGGACGTGGCGCTGGCTCAGCGCAAAGAGGAATGGAAGGCTATCTTGACCAACCAGTTCATGCAGCAGCGCCACTCCAACGTGTGGGCCCTGGATGGCCCCCTCTTGGACTCTTTCCAGCAGCCCGCCAGCTGCTTCCTGTCCACACTGCCCCAGTTTCATACTACACGCGCAGGGATAGGCGGCCTGGAGGGGGTGAGAAGTGCAACTGGCAAGCACTTTGGCGAGCAGGCCTTGTTTCAGAGTCAAGAAGAGCTTCCAGCATCATAACTCTGTCATCCTCCAGTTCTCAGCACAGTTGCTGTTCTTCCGCCACACCCAGTTCTGAATAAAAAAAGTATTTTTAAATAACCATGCCTTCTCCCTGTATTACAGCAGCCCTGATACTGCTTGTTGGTACCTGTCACCAGATCTCCCAACTGTATTCATCCAGCCAAGTTCACAGATGTGTTTAAACAAGACACCCCCCCCCAAATTAGTCACATACATATGCAAGACTTTGTCTATATACAATGCTAGAGGCATTGACTCTAAAGTCCTGTAGGGTCCCCAGACACCAAGTGTCTAAGGCCTAGAGAAGGAAGTGGGAGACGAATTGCCAAGCCACAGGAGAACACTGTGGGGGTCTCTGTGCTCTGGGGGCAAGGTTAAAGGTTAAACCTACATATTAGGACTTTGTCTACATCAATGGTCCACCAACATCCATTATCAAACAAGCGTCATGATTTTACAGTAAAAAGTTGTTGTTTACTATGAGATATTTTTGGTTACCAAAGCTCAATGTCTTTGGTAAAAATACATATAGGTTTTGGTGATACATTTCTTCATAAACAAGTTCTTTTTGTTGTTATAGATGCTTATGTTACCACGTCGCTCTGTCTTCTTAGCAAGTGCCAATAACTGTCATAGAAGCATAGCCAAAGAAAGAGGGGGAAATCCCTAGCCACTGGACTCAGTAGGAGTCAGTAGGTAGTTGTAGGTGCTGAGTACAGTCTGAATGTCCCGGAAAGCTCCCAGAAAATGAGGTAGCCTGTGTGTGCAGACAGGAGAGCAGCAAGGGCCCACAGGAGATAGCATCATGGCTCACCCAGCAGGGCAGCCACATTCAGGAACAGAGTAGGAACTGAAGGGCAAGTGGGATGCTTATACATAAGTAAATATTATAGCAGAGCTACCATTTTGGAATCGCCTACTAGAGTTTCTAAAAGCAAGTTTGGTTCCTGAGCAAGCTGAAAGAAGGGCACACAAACCAATGGAGGAGAAGGGTCTCTCTCTCTCTCTCTCTCTCTCTCTCTCTCTCTCTCTCTCTCTCGCTCCCCTCTTGAACAAGGCAGACTCCTGCCCTTTATCTTAATTCTCAAATTCCATCCATCTTAGCCCTGGAGTTGGAGAGGGTATGGGAAGTTTAAAAACACAAGCATTATTAAAAATGTTTGTAACCCAAAGTGAATTCATATGCAGCCACAAAAACTGGCTTCTGACAGGTTAAATGGCTTAGGTCTTTTGTTGTTATTGGTGTTGAAAGCCAGGGCAAGGCTGTGTCTGCTGCCCAAGGTCACATGGACCCAGAGTGAGAAAGAGGTGCCACTATGTTGCATAACTAAGCATCTAAGTTTTAAAATACTCCTCTCAGAGAAGCTCTTTGCACCTTGCTTCTTCTACATGACTAATCCTATTGGTTGGCAGAAATAAAGTAAAAACCCATGGCTCTGAGTTTGCCCTAGACCCGTGGTCGGCAAACCGCGGCTTGCGAGCCACATGAGGCTCTTTGGCCCCATCAGTGTGGCTCTTCCACGAAATATTTGTAGCATTTAACTCCATCTGGGAGTATGTGAGAAACAAAGACTCTTAGGCCTCTACATGGACATATGGATCAGAATCTGCATTTTAACAGATCCCTAGGTGATGCACATGTACATGAACACTTTTTGAGGCACTGATCTAAATAAACCATTCACCAAAAACAGGATCAAGTAGGCTTTGGAAAGCCACCCTTCCCTCCTGCAATTGCATAGAAAGTTGCAAGCAAAGTAAAAAATTGTTGTGTTTGCTATCCTATCTAATAAAAGAGTAATATGCAAATTGACCATCACTCCAAAACACAAGATGGCCGCCCCCATGTGGTCAAAGATGGCCAAGACAAGATGGCCAGCAGGGGAGGGCAGCTGTGGGCAATCAGGGCAGCAGGGGAGAGCAGTTGGGAGGGACCAGGCCTGAAAGGGAGGGCAGTTGGGGGACCAGCCCTGCAGGGGAGGGCAGTTGGGGGCAATCAGGCCTTCCGGGGAGGGCAGTTCGGGGCAACTAGGCCTGCAGGGGAGGACAGGGGCGACTAGGCCGGCAGGGGAGGGCAGTTAGGGGCAATCAGGCCAGCAGGGGAGCAGTTAGGCGTCGATCAGGCTGGCAGGGGAGTGGTTAGGGGCAATCAGGCAGGCAGGCAGGCGAGCAGTTGGGAGCCAGCAGTCCTGGATTGTGAGAGGGATGTCCGATTGCCCTTTATCCCTCAAGGGGTCCCAGATTGGAGAGGGTGCAGGCTGGGCTGAGGGACACACACACACCACCGTGCACGAATTTCATGCACCAGGCCTCTAGTGTAAATATAACATCAAAATGAGTCCCCTAATGCAGCCTTCAAACATGTGGAGCCACCTTCTAGTTCTTTACTTCTGCACTTCTTTCTCTGAAATGCTTCCTAGGGTAACAGTTCAGTTTTTGCATGGTTTCTTAGGTTTGTGACTTTGGATGCTTGAATAACTACGGAAATATAACAGAAAGAGGTAATACTGAGAGGTTCATAGGAAAGAAAAATAAATAAGCAAAAGATAAGGCAGAAACACAAAAGAGCAAACATAGCATGAACTAGAGAAATAAATATCTGTCTATATGATTTGTATTGAAAATAGATGTATTTTTAAAATATAAAAATGATGCAAGCTAATAGTTTTTCATATTTTTTGCTAAAAATGGTAAATTCTCAAATAGCACATAAAAGTAGGAAACAGAGAATTAATATGTCCAGAAACATCATAATAAATAGACAAACTTCTTTTGTTCTTTTAGTAGTGAAGCATCCACTTACCCTCTTCAGGTAATAATAATACCATCTGTTTTCCTTTAAGGAGATTCCTCCTCTCTCTCCCTACCCAATCCAAATCTCAGGCTACAAGCTGTAGGTATTATCCTGCGTTACCTGTGGGCATGATGGATATATGGTGGATCATGTGATGCACAGGCCTAAGCCAATAGCAATCTTACATTCTCTAGAGCACAGAGTTGATTTTAATATGGGCACAGGTCCCAAGTCAAGTCAACCAGGCCCAATGAACCCAGAGCTTTAAACTGGGTAATCAGAAAAAAGACTTTGTTTCATGTTAGTGCTGAAATGGGAGGAGATGCAAAAACGGTGGTAGTCATCTTGCCACCATGAGGGGAGATACCGTTCTGAAAATAGAGCCACCACAGAAAAAGCAGAGCAGAAACTGGGAACAGAGAAAAACTGACTCTTCCTGATGACCCTGGTTGAAGCCTGGGGAAGAGAGGTGCCTGAAAGCAAACCAAAACTCTACACTTTTCATCCATCTGAACTAAAAAGTTCGCCTTTTGCTTAAATCAGTGGTTGGCAAACTGCGGCCCCTTGAGTGTGGCTCTTCCACAAAATACCACATGCGGGCTCGCACGTACAGTGCGATTGAAACTTTGTGGCCACACTCAAGGGGCCAAAGAGCCGCAGTTTGCCGACCACTGGCTTAAATCAGTTTGGATTAGTTCCTGTTACTTGTATTAAAGGGAAATATAAGTAATACAGGGTGGTAAAAGTTTGTATATTTCTATGTGTACATCTACATAGATGGGTCTTATCTTATATAATAAAAGCCTAATATGCTAAGTGTCCAGTCGTCCAGTTGGCCGTTCAACCAATCAAAGCATAACATGCTAATAATATGATAAGGCCGCTCAACCGCTCGCTATGACGTGCACTGATTACCAGGGGGCAGACGCTCCGACCGATAGGTTAGCTTGCTGCTGGGGTCCGGCGGATCAGGACTGAGCGAGATGGGCTGGAGCCCTTCTGTGGTCCCACCTTGGCTGGCCAATCTCCTGCGTTCCTCCCTGGCCCCAATCGTGCACTGGTGAGGTCCCTCTGCCTGGCCTGCACCCTCTTGCAATTCAGGACCCCTCAGGGGATGTCAGAGAGCCAGTTTTGGCCCAATCCTGCAGGCCAGGCAGAGGGACCCCACTGGTGCATGAATTCGTGCATGAGGCCTCTAGTTACATATAATTTTACACTCAGTTTATTCTTTACCTACTAATTTTTAAACTTCTCAACCAAAAAATATGTCATGAGCATCTTTCTGGGTAATTATATTGAGATCTATATTGGTATTTTATTGGATATATAATGGTTCTACAATTTTTACCATAATTAGTTGAATCAGATTAATACTGAGGGACATTTATAGATTATTTATATACATTAAGGAGAATTCATATATATATATATATATATATATATATATATATATATATATATATATATATAACATATATATATATATTAATTTAACCCACACAATGATCTCCTTGGGATAAATTTTGGAAGTTGTTAGGCCAAAGGTATCTAATTTAAGATATAATACACACTCCCACACTGCCTTCCAGAAATCTATAGAATTATATTCACACCGGTAGGACTTGGACACTTCAGTGTTCCCTGTAGAGTCACATAAACATCTACTAGTTTCATGCGTGAAAAATAATATAACTGATTTCTTTTCCATTTCTCTATTAGTGAGAGTGACTAATTTTCCACATGTTTATCAGTCCTTGTATTTTCTCCTTGTTTGAACTGCCTGTTATTTATTTTACCCATATTTCTGTTGGAGTGGTTCAGTTTCATTGATATGCTAGAGTTCTTCATATGTTAAGCATAGTAATTCTTTCTCCTATATTTGCCAGCTTGTACTTTGTGTTTAGATTTACTTTAAGTGTATTTCATGGTACAGAAAGTTTACATTATTATATAACCAAACTTATCAAAATTTAATTATGGATCCTGAATTAGTTATATTGCTTAGGAAGATTTTTCCATTCTAAGATTATAAAATTATTCACCCATGTTTTCTGGTTTCTTTTTAAATATATTTTGATTGATTTTAGAGAGGAAGGGAGAAGGGGAGAAAGAAACATCAATGATGAGAGAGAATCAGTGATCCGCTACCTCCTGCAGGCCCCCTACTGGGGATCAAGCCCTCAACTCTGGGTATGTGCCCTTGACCAGAATCAAACCCAGGACCCCCCAGTCCTCAGGCCCACACTCTATCCACTGAGCCAAAATGACTAGGGCCTGGTTTCTTTCTTCCCTTTTCTTATCTTTTCAAAAATATACATTTAAATCTTTGATCCATTTGGAAGCTATTTTCCTTTAAGGGATTCAGCTTTCTTTTTTCCCAAATGTCTAGCCAGTAACACATGATTTATTGGAAATTCTTTTCTTTTCACCAATTTAAAATGCCATCTTATTTATCATATAACTAACTACCACATATTCCTGGGTCTATTTCTGACTACTTTATTATGTTTCAATTTAGACTGTTTCTGTGCCTCCTATAGATGTTCTGTTTTAAATACAGTAATTTATAAATTTTAATATGTAGTATGATAAGTATCCTTATCGTTATTTTTTTTTAGTCCTTCCAAATTTTCTAGGTTTTTTCATTTATCCACTTTAAAAATTAATTTTAGGATAATTTATAAGTTCTCAAGAAAATATTGCTTCGATATTAAATAAAAATACATGGGTAGTATAGATTATTTTGAAGAAAGTGACTAGATTAATAAGCTTAAAGTATTGAGTTTTTTTAATCTAAAATAGGACATATTTTCATTTACTAAATTATCTTTAATGTCCTTTAGTAGAATTTTTTAATCAGTTGGCTATACTGCCTCTTTAATAAATGTAATAATACTGATGACAAAATATTAATTAGGAGATCACATTTGTACATTTAAAAGAGAATTTCTAATCATTTAATTATTTAAATTTTAGTTTAAAAATTTTCAAATTTAAAACAATTTAATATCTCTTAATCAGTTTATTCATATATATTTTTATTTACTATTTTGAATATAATTTTTCTTACAGTATCTTTTTTGTCAAATTTATATTATTATTATTACAAGAATATCTTCTTATTTATAATTTTTGGGAGCATTAACTTTTTTTTTAAGTCAAGAACAGGTCCTAAATTTAATCAAATACCTTTTAGCATCAATGAGATTTATCTGATTGAAAGAAATCAATGTATCCAATATTGAATTGGATACATTCTTGAATTAATCCCACTTGGTTATATAGTAGTACTCTTTTCATGTATACCTAAATTCTCTCTGCTAATATATCAATCAGAATTATTCTGAGGAAAGAAAGAGGGAGAGGGAAAGAGAGAAAATGTGTTCTATGTTACTATCACACATATGCTGGTGTCACAAAATAATTTGAAAGGAATTTCTTATTTTATGTTGCTCTGGAACAAATTTAAATCATATTGGAATAATCTGTTTCTCAGAAAAATAAAAAATAAAAAATTACCAAAGACACCTTCTGTGACAGAAGCTTTTTGGAAAAGTTGACAACATTCACAATTTGCAATCTATTTCTTCCTGAAAACACACACACACACACACACACACACACACGTTTTAAAGGCTTTTAGTATAGCCCTGGCTGATGAGGCTCAGTTGGTTGAATCATCATCCCATACACTGAAAAGTCACAGGTTCGATTCCCAGTAGGGATGTGTATGGAAGGCAATTGATCAATGTTTCTCTCTCACATCGATGTTTTTCTCTCTCTCTCTCCACCTTCCTCTTTCTCTAAAATCAATAAAAACATATCCTTATAAAGTTTGCAAAGGATTTTCTTATGATGATTTTCTTTATCAGTAGACATTTCCCTTTTTATTTGTTATTTTATTTTTTTAATGTTTTATCCATTTTTAGAGAGAGTGAGAGAGGAAGGTAGGTAGAGGAAGAGAGAGATAGAAACATCAATTAGCTGCCTCCTGCACACCCCCCTCCAGGGGATCGAGTGCACAATCCTGGTATATGCCCTGACCTGGAATCAAAGAAAGGAGATTGGGACCTTCTGTTGCATGGGAGAATGCTCAACCACACTGGCCAGGGCTTCATTGTTTATTTTATAAATTTGTGTTACTTCTCTCTTTTGTTCTCTCTCATATTTAGTAAATGATTTATTTGTTTATTTTCTCCCACAGAACCAAGTCTTGAATTTATTTATAATTTCTATCATTTGTTTCTTTATGGATACTTGCTTATTTTTAAAAATTTCTTCCTTCTGTTTTTTTCTAAAGTTTATTTTGTATTTGTTTTTCTAGCTAAACAAGTGACACCTTACTTATTTCCATTGTTTCTTCTTTAGTAATAGAAATTATATGATTTAAATTATTTTCTCACTTATATTTTAGACATTCTGTAATTGTGATTATATTATTTCTTTAACCTAGGAATTATTTAATAAAGATGTTTTGTTTTGTTTCAAATTTCCTTATTTGTTTCTAGCATTGAATGTATTTGGGTTAGAGAACATTGTCTATAGTATTTCTACTTTTTAGAACTTAGTAGTTTTATTCTTTCAAAAGGATGATAAATTCTCTGAATATCTATAGGTCCTTGGGAAAAAACGCTGCATTTCTTTGTGTTTAGGGTTTGATATTTGACATATGAATATCTATTAATTACTATTACACATATTACTATTAAAATATACTATATTTAAATTTTGCCCTTTTTATCCATCAAGAATTGAAAGTGAGGTGTCACCATCTAGCATTATTATATTCTTATATCTTTTATCTTCTATAATTTTATGTTTTATTTGTATTTTTACTAATAAGAAATAAGGAATAATTATAACTTCTCTGTAGCTTTTAACCTATATCATTAAGTATGACTTTCAGCTTGAATTGACCTCTGGCTGATTTAGGATAAAGTTTCTTCCATCATTTGATTTATTTACATCATTATGACATTACTTTTATCATTAAGCCAATATGTCAGGACTTTTTGTCATACTGATGTCATCTTCTGCTTTTAATATGCTATATCTCCTTTCTTTGACATTGTCTCCTTTGACATTGGAAAAAATAGACTATTCTAAGTTCAAATAGCATTTGTAGTTATAATTTAAAATAATATGTTTAAACCTGTGGTTCTCAATATATCAATTTTCATTTAAAGTAAAGCTATTTCTACTCACTTTGAGATATTAAGAACTAAATGGTAATTTTAGCAACTCCCTTGTTCCAAACCTAGAAGGGCTGACGTACAAATTGTTTTATTGTTATTTTGTGCCATGCTTGTACCTCTAAGTTGGTGGTCCGAGGAAATATCTATTACGCTCCTAAAAATGGAACCAAGGACATAGCAATCTATAATAATTGTTAAAGATTTTAAAACTTAAATTTTAAAACTGAAATTTCTAGTAGACCACTTTATCTCATCACCTTGAATGTCAACAGAGAGACTTCAAAACTGAACATTGTTAGTACAAATGGCTCACTCTTGCTTTGCTCTACAGTGACTGCAGTCACTGTGTTTTAGTTTTCAGTCCCTCTTCTCATTAAAATGCAAAAGAGGAAAATGTAGTCAGTCTGACTCCTGTACAAACCACAGGAAAACAAATCCACTGGAGGGTAATGCTCCAGGCCACTCTGACAGGGGAGACCAATCCTATATTGATTAAGAAATTAGGCAGCTTGATCCCTTTCTGACTTTTTGAATTATAATATTCCTTGTGGGCTATATTAAAAATTAACCCATGGCAGGGGAATAAGGGAGGAGAATGGGAGTGAGTATATCTTCCCACCCACCCAAATTATGGCCAACTGGCAGAAAAGACCAGACATGTCAGCATGTCACCCTGCTCCGGCTCAGAAGGAAAGTAATAGCCTCCATTCCCATCTAGTCCCCAAGCACCAGAGTGAATTCTGAGAATCACACCATTTTCTCTGCAAGTTTGCCTTTCTGGCTGTGTGTGTGTGTGTGTGTGTGTGTGTGTGTGTGTGAATCTACATTCATACATAGATGTCTGCTGGAAATGTATTGTTTCAATCCCTCTGTTCACATGTAATTAACATTCCCACTTTCTTCTCACGCTGAACTTTGGAAGGTGAGCCCTTGCAGTGCCCTATGCCTGCCTTAATTAGGCAAAGAATCGGAATCAGGAGAAACCAGCTCTTCTAAGAGATTTATTAGGGTGGGATGACAAAGAAGTTTGCATAAAGATGGAATGATTTAGGAGGACTGCACTTCTTTTCGCTACTTTGGAAACTGAAAGGGTTGTTTCCTTTTCTCTTTTTTCCCTGTTACTATTAAATTTTATTAACCATATATAAAGTATTAGAAATCTTTTGGATCTGATTATGATTTCGGTCCAGAAAATATGTAATCCCCAATGAAGAATATATTAAAAGAACCAACTCCTTTCCAAAACTGCAGTAATCAGATATTAGTTTCTGAATAGCTGTGGCTTGGCTAGGAAGCTTGTCCCTTCACCCCATCTCTTTTTACTTACACTATAAAATGTTGAGAGTAATTTGTTTCCTTTATCAGTCGGGGTCCTTGCAGAAAAACAGCTGGCATATTTAAATGAGATAATTTGAGGATTGTTTAAAAAGAAACCTTTACAAAGGTGTGAGCAGGGTAGAAGGAAACCTCAAGGGATGGTGTGGTTCTTGGGGAAAGTAACGCTTGGGGAACCATTCCCAACCTAGGCCTGAGACGTCAAGGGGTGGATATTGCTACTGGACTAGGGGGAAAAAATGAACTGGGCGAAAAAGGCCCCTGATAAGAACTGGGATCTTCAGTTAAGTTACGTGGCCAGCCCAAATCAACCTGCAAGGAGGGCCCTAATCTCGCTCTCCTCTTCCATAGCATCTCCTGCTGCACTCCCATTGGTCAACCCGACCTGACAGGGTAAAGGAGCCCATGATGCTGAGTGTAAGTCAGAGTCTGGTGTATGGTCATGGCAGAAAGGGTGAAGGGGTGACTGGAAGAGATCTAGCACATTTCTATTAAAATCAGCCAATAGTTTCATCATCTACATGAATTGAAATCCAGGAGCATTTTCCTATGAAAATTGAGTCTCAAGATTGTAGGAAACTGTTATGATAAAAGGAAAGTAACTTGGCATTTCATGTCCTAAGATGTGTATTCTGATACTGACTTCATCACGTGCTAGCTGTGTAATTTTGAAGGAGTCACTTCTGATTTCTAGTACTGCCTGGTATCCAGCAGAATGGTGATGATAGACATGTCTTTTCCATTTTAGGCACAGAATTGCTGCTGGTATAAAATTATCTAGTGTATATGAAACTACTCTATGAACTAGAATAAACTTTAATTATAATTCATTTTGGAAAACTTTCTCTGAAGCCATGACATTTTCAACCTCTTTACAAATCAAATTTTCTTCCTTTGGAAAGGAGGTACTATTGTCAAAGTCATTTAGTTGTTTAGCAGTTTAGACGTTTGCATCTTATGGAAGTAAATGAGTGCTCAGAGTGTATACAAAGACTTTCACCAGGGAATTTCCAATTTCCTTCATCACATCCAGGAAATCTTATAAAAAATGTCATATAGAGAGAGATTGCTTTGTTCATTAATTACATACAGTTGCTCCAGAGAGGGTCTGGCTTGCCAAGAATACTGCTGATTTGGCTCTAGCTAGGGAAGTAAAGATATGATGCAACAGGCATTGCATTGAGGCTGCAATTTTCAACCTTTTTCATTTCATGTCACACATAAGCTAATTACTGAAATTCTGTGGCACACCAAAAAGCATACTATATTTTTTGCCCAATCTGACAAAAAAAATAGGGATAATCTTGATTCATTCACCCCAGACAGTTATTGTTGTGTTGGCTATTGTCATTATTTTTATTTGACAATCCAAGGGAAAAATGGTTAGTGCTCCTGACTAAAAATTCTTGCAGCATACCAGTTAAAAATTGCTGCATTAAGGTATTATTGTTCTCCCAGCTCTCTCTCTCTCTCTCTCTCTCTCTCTCTCTCTCTCTCTCTCACTCTGAGTGCAATCCATAGGTATTTTGTCATGTATGCGCTGGGATTAGTCCAGCAACATGACTGTATCCTAATTTGGGAGACTTTAATAAACCTTTATCAGTAGACAATACAAGTAGACAAAAAATATATACGAAGAGACCAAAAAAAAAATGCAACAAAACAAATAAAAATTCCTAAAAAAGAGAGAGAGAGAGAGAGAAAAATCAACACAGGAAAACTTATTCATTTCAAATTTAAAAATACACTAAATGATAACAATAAAAATTTAACTTTAAAAGTATTTAATAAATAAAAATTAAATATAAATAAATCAAATAGTCAAGATAAACTAGAGAAATAACAAAAAATGCACCCAAAGAAAGTAGAAGACGATTCGATTCAAAAGATAAAAATAGAAATTAATTAATTATAAATAAGCACACAATAGAATATATATGTAAAGGCAAATGATGTCTCTTTGAAAATGCCAATAAAATCTAATTTGTAAACCTTTGCTAACCTGGTCAAGAATAAAAACATTAAAATGATAAAGACATCAAAACTATAAATACAGGAAATTTTTTAAAATAAGAGAACATTTTTATGCAAAGTAATTTTAAAAATATAATTGACTTTCCTGGAAATATAAATTAATAAGAGTGCATCAAGAAATTAAAAACAAAATAAACCAGCAGCATAGACTAATTGAAAAATATAGTCAAAAGCCAGGACCAGAACATTTTATAGATGTTACAAAATTGGATTAGAATATTTTTAGAAAGAGAACATATTAGGCCTTTTTACTATAAAGCTACATGCAAAACCCTAAATAAAATATTATTTTTATTAAGGTACTAGAGGCCCAGTGCACGAAATTCGTACACTCGGGGAGGGGGGTTCCCTCAGCCCGACCTGTGCCCTCTCACAGTCTGGGAGCTCTCAGGGGATGTCTGACTGACGGCTTAAGCCAGCAGTCGGACATGTGCTCACCAGCCGTGAGCCTGACTTCTGGCTGAGCGGTGTTTCCCCTGTGGGAGCTCACTGACCACCAGTGGGCAGCTCCTGTGTTGAGCGTCTCCCCCTGGTGGTCAGTGTGCATCATAGTGACCGGTCATTCTAACATTCAGTCGATTTGCATATTAGCCTTTTATTATATAGGATAATTGACCTACAACATATATTAATTTCAGGTATACAGCATAATGATTCAATATTTGCATATACTGTGAAACAATCACCACAAGACCTCTAGTTAACATCCATCACACACAGTTAGAGAAAACATTAGCACTTTTAATAAAGAACTTCATTAAAAGAATAATATACATCATGATCAAAAAGGGCTTAATATGGCATTGCTAAATATTGGAAAAATAATAGACAAATAGGTCCATGGAACAGTATAGAGTATAAAAAACCCATAAACTGTGAGAAATAAATTTCTTATTTATGTTGCTTACAAGCCACCCAGTCTATAATAGTATTTGGTTTTAGCCTAATTGGACTAAGGTAGAAAACGGTACCATGTCAGGTGCTGCTGTAACAAATACCTAAAAATGTGGAAGTAGCTTTGGAAGTGGGTAATGAATGAAGGCTGGAAGTGTTTTGAGGTGCACGTTAGAAGAGGCCTACATTGCTAAGAACAGACCTTTAAGGGCGATTCTGGTGAAGAGTTCAGGAGGAAAGTAGGAGAGCTATAGAGAATACCCCAGTCTTCCCAGAGCATACATACCTAAGTCACCCTGGAGAGAATGCTGGTAGCAATAGGGACTATAAAAGCCATTCTGGTGAGGTTTCAGACAGAGAAGAGAAACATATTATTGAATGAAGACTGAAGAAAAAGCCATCTTCCTTATAAAGTGTCAAAGAACTTGACTGAATTGCATTTCGATCCTAGTATTTTGCGGAAGGTAGAACTTGTGAGCAGTAAAATCGAATATTTAGCTGAAAGAATTTCTAAGCAAGTGTTGAAGTTGTGGCTGGGCCCCTTCTCCCTGCTTATGATTAAATGTGGAGAGAAATAACCTAAAGATGAACTAGTTAAGCAAAAAAGAAACAGATCTTTAAAATTTAAAAAATGTTCATCCTGTTTATATTGCAAAAAAAGAGAAAATGTCTAGGAGGGTATGGCCACACATCCTTTTGGTAAAGAGAGGAGTGTGTGTGTGTGTGTGTGTGTACCATGGATTTAATCATCCACTTCAGCAGGAAAACTGCCAGTTTGAACTGAAGGAGGAAGAATGGGAAGGAAGAAGAAAGACTGCTGGATTTCTAGGATTTTACAAGACATAAAGCTAGAGAATGTGTGTTGTTCCTCAAGACAAGGGAGGAATAACCTTGAAGGCGGCTCAGGGATCATGAGGGCTGCCTCCTTGGTTTCAAAAGGGAAGACCATCCCCTCACTTGCAACCGGCCAAAGTCATGGGGGTGGGGCTTCCCAGAGCCTTGAGGTCCCACCTTGGCCTGGCAAAGCTCTGGGGCAAGATGGCCACAGGGTGGGCGCTCCCCTGCAGTGTGTCTGGAAGGTGGGCCCTCTGTCCCATCAGACCTGCAGGGCAGAGCCTCACACCAAGGAGAAGTGTACCTGAGCTTCAAGATCTCATGCAATTTGCCTTGTAATTTGGACTTATTTGAGACCTGTTACCTTTTTCTTTCTTTCCTATTTCTCCCTTTTGGAATGGAAGTGTCTCTTCAGTTTGGCCTTCTTGTAGTTCCTGTCAGGCAACAAATATTCTGCCTCGGGACATGTGCCATCGCTGGACTGCCTCAAAATCTCCTCCAGCTCTAGGGATAGACTCCATACTCTTTAAATTATATTCTCAAATATCTCACAAGACACTTCTCTGAGTATTCTGTCTAAATAGAACTCCCAACACTCTCATCACTCTTACTCTCCGATCCTGCTGTAGTTTCTTCAGAGAAAAATATTCCCCCTCCCAGCCCTTCAATGAAAGCCCCATAGTTCAGGGATTGGGTGTTTTCCATTCACTGTTGTATTCCCAGTGTCTGGGACATGGTAGGCACTTAATGGGCACTTGTTTTCTATTAGTTTAAGATCAGCACCATTTACATTCTACAGAGACTTATGTGGTGCACTTTGAGTCTCAAATATTTGCTATCCCTTCCTGTTGGGAGATTATGTCCCCTTCCCCATGGACTTCACACAGAGCTGTGTGATTCTCCCTGCGCAGGAGCTTTAAGAGCCTGCTCATGGTGCCCGTGTCTTCTCTGCCACAACACCCAGCACTGTTCTAGACAGAGGCCGTTCTGTCTGCCTGAGCCCCAGAGAAAATGCTGTGGAGCAAGGCCAAGGTCGATCATATGGATCTGTATCATGCGTAGTAAATAAACTTTGCTGTATGAAGCCACTGAGATTTGGGGACTGTTCGTTTCCATGGTATAACCTAATTTATCCTGACTGATACAGATATCCAGGTAATGGTGGACAAAGAGAGGGCCTGAGGGTAGCTAAAACAAATTTGACAAATTACATGAATTTGCCTGAGCTGGCTCTTCCCAAACAATCTAGTGCTTTGCCATCAAAACAGTCTCTTGGAAAAAATAAAAGCAACAAAAAAGCACTAGGACATTTATTTTGGCATGATCAGAAGTCATTATTTGATTTCTTCAGATTTTCATGGAAAAGTATTATAGAAAAAAGTAGCTAAAGTATCTTATGGATTTAAAAACTGTTTCCCAAAATGGCATTTCTTAAAATTGAGTAAGAGACTTACAAATAACACTGATTCCAAAACTTTGCCTCAGACCAACTGACTAAGAATCCTGAGACTGGTGTCTTCAAATCTGTATTATTTTTAAAGTTCCCCAGCTGATTATGATACAACTAGTCCAAAAGGCAGTACTGGATGTAAATGTCTCCCGACTTATAACTCTAGGAGACATATGGGGGATACACAGGCCAGCAAGAGCCTCAGTTCACCCCACTTAAAAAGACATTCAAAGGTATAGCTTCTATGATTCCTCATTGAGTCACAACACTTCAATTATCAATGGGAATCAACTTTCTAAAGCAGAAAATATTTGCTTCACTTTCAATTGTTATTAAATGGAAATGTCTGACTGTTTATAAAATTCTCAAGGCAGTATCACTTAGGTCTACTCTTGCAGAAATAGATAGGACTAAGGATGCCAATAAAAACCCACAACAATTGTTTGCTGTGTAGGCACTGTGAGACTGACTTGGGTCCAGCAGGAGAATTTCCTTCATTAATACAATATGAGTTAGTTGCTTATGTTATTTTATAAACTGTAATTCAGATGAAGTAGCAGCAGTTACCAAGACTGGAAGAGGAGACCAGAATTCTACTGTTAGGTGCCAGAAACTGCCAGTGTTGGACGTGAAGAAAGAAATCGAACACCGTGTGGATATTTCCAAACACAGGCAATAGAATGAAGGCTTGCTTCTTACACAAAAAGGCCTTTTACCCCTACCTGCACCTCGCCCCAGGATTCCCTCCCTCACAGGGATAAGAAATGAGAGTACAGCTTTCTGAACTTCTATTTGACTTTGATGGCAGTGTTAAAGCCCTCATAAAATTAAAATGTTGAAGGGAGGAAGTGGGGAACAGGAAGAGATTAACCAAATAATTATATGCATATATGCATAACCCATGGATACAGACAATAGTGTGTAAGCTTTGGGGGGGGGCGTGCAGTATGGTGGGGGGAAGGACATATGTAACACTCTGAACAATAAAGATAAAATTTTAAAAAATTAAAACGTCAAAGGAGAGGGTGTTTGTGTTACCAGTAGAGTTAGAGAAAACACACTCATCTGACACATGTTCTGAAAGAAAACCAGAAATCTTATGACAATGTATGTATGTGCTTTTAAGAGCAAGGGACAAGCATACTGAACAATCTCTGTCCAAAATGAGCTGTGCTGTGTAGTGAGGGTCACCAAGCCAGAAGCAATAGCTGGGAGCGGTGTGGCTTGCTGGATAACAAGGATCAGTTCTGCACGCTTTGGCAGAAAGCTTCAGCCTCGTCCAGATACACGTGCAGCATTCGTGGAGACATAGCGATAAACATCTACCATTGCTGACAGATGAAGAGAACTGGTCTACCACATCTTGGCTTCTTGGCCTTCAGATTCAGTAATGCAAACACAAATGAGATTTTTCTTTCCCATGAAGTAACTAATTACTAGGTAAGTTATTTCAAGTCCTAGCATTACTACAAAGAAAAATAAATTCCTTTCTGGCACCACCTTAAAAGAAGAATTTCAATTGGATTAGATTCCTTCAATCTAGATGAACATAATAATACCTCCTTTTAAAAACTATCCCTCAGCTAACTCCCCTCCCTATCCCATGCTTTCTTCACTCCCCCTTAAAGATAGCTTTATTTCTTGGATTTTATAACCAAACTTTGCCAATATGAGGCCAAGTACAGATTTCAGTAAATTATCTGCACAATTTGGAATAATTCACAAGTTAAAACACAAATGTTTGAATGATCCAGAAAACGGAGGCAATAATGTACACACATGCATGCGGAGAGAAACAGAGACACAGAAAGCCTAGTCCCCACAGGTCTACAATACCAGTTTTTTTTTCTCAAATCAACCTGTGAATTGAATAAAGCTGAGATTTGTCTAGAAAAATCTCCCCATTTTTGCTTTTCTAAGATTTTAATTTGGAGTGTTTATAACTAACCACTCTTTTATATGTGTTCTCTTCCTCATTATTTCAACGGACTTATTTTAATACTTAACAGATTAGAGGTTTATAATCACAGGCTGTAGTCATCTAAATGTAGTTATAAAACTTTGCTGGGAAAGATGAGAAAATTCTTTCAGGTCTTACGTGTACTTTACTGATTTGAGAAGTGAAATATGCCCCTTCTTTTCTCACACTCTCCAGTTTCTAATTCCTACATAATGGCCAACGAGTTTCAACTTCTCCTCAAAGATTATCAATGGAGCAATGTCTTCTTTGGGTAAAATTGAGAAAAACATATATATTTGAGTTCTTATTTCTTACTTACCTACAAGATCTAAGACACTGGTTCTCAACCTTGGCTGCACATTAGAATCACCTGGGAATCTTTCTTTTTAAATATATTTTATTGATTTTTTACAGAGAGGAAGGGAGAGGGATAGAGAGTTAGAAACATCGATGAGAGAGACACATCGATCAGCTGCCTCCTGCACACTTCCCACTGGGGATGTGCCCGCAACCAAGGTACATGCCCTTGACCGGAATCGAACCTGGGACCTTTCAGTCCGCAGGCCGATGCTCTATCCACTGAGCCAAACTGGTTAGGGCTGGGAATATTTTTAAAATCCTGATTTCTGGGCCTCATCCTCCAGAAATTATGTTTCTTTGTTACTAATGTTGTGGCCCCACCCCATAACAAAGAAACAGAATTTCCCAAGGATAAGGCCCAGAAATCAGGATTTTAAAAAGATTCCCAGGTGATTCTAATGTGCAGCCAAGGTTGAGAACCACTGATCTAAGACAAAAAAACCCTTCAATTATTTAAAAAGTTTTATAGTTTTGTATCATTTTTATTTGATAATATATGCATTTTTGAAATTTGAGAGAAAAAAATTCCCATTACATTATTTATCTTGTTTCATAGTATTTATTTCATTTATAATGTTTATAATAGTATTTTCTTGCAATTATTTTTAATATTTTATTTCCCATGAACCAAGAAGTTTCCTGAAGGCAGAAATGTAACTGTAGTATTCACCCTTGTGAAATATATTTTTAAGTTAATGCATAAATTGATTTGTATAAATGAATGGGTCAGAATGACTAGGCTAATCCATACAGTGGGAACAGAGAGTCCTTTTGTGTTCTCACTAAACACAAATTGTCCCAGCCATCTACAGGACCTTAATCCTTAGTGCATAGATCAAACATCTGATAACATTTAGAAAGTAATCTGAAAGTTGAATGTGTGTGTGTGTTTTTTTACCAACTTTTAAAAAGGTCCCAAAAATAATGCTTTGAAAAGAATAGTGATCGAGTGCAGCCACTGTTACACACATAGGATACGTTTCTGAGAGAGAGAGTAGTGGGTCATGCTGAGCTAGTAGTGGGATGCTAGTTTGCTAGTTTGATATAGCATCACAGTGGTCCACACATTAAGAATCCTTGTCAGGGTTTTGTACATTAGTGTATTTGGGATAGTTTTAAATTTGGAACTGTGTGTCAAGAACTGGGAAGGGTCTAAGATTTCAACTTACATACAAATTAGCTTGCCACAGTTTCAGGGAGGCTGGCAGAAGATACAAGACTCTTGGATCAGAGTCAAAGAACAGTTTATTACACACAGTTTATTACATAACATTACTATGCTTCTCACTGAGCTCAGTTCCCACAGGCACTGCGAGGAGAGCCATAGTAAATCTGTACATGCAGTGGGCTAGGCACCCAAGCTCAGGGATTCTGAATCTTTTCTAAGGCACATGAGCATGCCTGCACTTTGCTCTAGAGCAGTGGTTCTCAACCTTCCTAATACCGCGACCCTTTAATACAGTTACTCATGTTGTGGTGACCCCCAACCATAAAATTATTTTCGTTGCTACTTCATAACTGTAATGTTGCTACTGTTATGAATCGTAATGTAAATATCTGATCTGCAGGATGTATTTTCATTGTTACAAATTGAACATAATTAAAGCATAGTGATTAATCACAAAAACAATATGTAATTATATATGTGTTTTCTGATGGTCTTGGGCAACCCCTGTGAAAGGGTCGTTCGACCCCCCAAAGTGGTCGCGACCCACAGGTTGAGAACCGCTGCTCTAGAGGGAGACACTATATATTCCATGGCTGTTCACTATATAAACATCCTTAGAAATATGGCTGAGAAGAAAGGACAGTTCGTATCTCTTTTGCAAGATGTGCAGAAACATGAGAGACTCTTGGAGAATTGTTTCCCAGCACCATGTCTCTGGAAGGCTTTTCCTGAGGCCTTAATTAAGTTAGTAGATATACAAAGGTGTATGCAAAGATAACCTCCAGTACTCTGCATGGCTCACATGCATGCTAACCTCAGGAGAATGAACTAAGATGAGTGGAGAGTTAGCTAAGAAGAGAGGCAGGAGATGAACATGACTTTCATCAACTGGTTTGGGTGAATCTGATGGGAGTTACAGATTGATGCAGAAAAGCACCAAGTATGCTATTCTTCTCTCCTATTAGAATATATTGTCATTTGGGGCAAGTTAAATCACTTCTCTTTACTTTATTCCTAATTGGAGCTTCGGAAAGCCAAAATAACCCTTTCAAAATCTACTTTACCTCTGCTTAACCAGCAGCTGCTTTATTTATCCTCAAAGACCAGAGAAGATACAAGAGCAAGAGTTCAGATATGTCAGAGGCTGCAACAATGAACGGAACAAAGAAAAGAAAAGCCACTTGTCACCTGTCATGCATGGACCCAGCACTGCTGACCTGGAGATCCTACGAATCTGGCTTTCTCCTGCTCTTGATGATGTACTCAATCTAAAAGCGAGCAAGATTTTGAAGTTTTGGAGTGTAAGGGAGCCTCAGTCCAGCAGGGCAATTATGCCTGCCTTTTTTTTTTTTAAACTGATGCTTGCCTTTGTTCTTTAGAGGGAGAGCCCTTCCCATACCACAGGCCCTCGGGGCACACAGACAGTAAGTGTAAAGGATTTTTTCAAGGATAATAAAAAGCTCTTGAGGATTTATAAACTGTTTCATCTGTCAGGAACTATTTATGCTGACTTGGCACTTAGAGTGAATTATTCTTATTAAGCAAAAGTTGAGAAAATTGCTTAAGTCTCACCAGAAGGTACCTGCAGTCTATCAGAAGCGAAGACATTCTATAAGCTATAAACTTAAGAGGAACGAAATTACGCGTCTGTATGGATGTCTGCAGTGAGATAAATGAGTCCAGAAAGAATGTCTCCTAGCTTCGCTCCTCAAGCTGCTGTGCTGGGTGATCTTTCCATTCCCTCTCCTGAGGGAATGTAGGGAAGGCATTATTAGCAAGGACTGCTTCCCAAGGACACGTTCCCCTTTCATTTCTCCAGTGACATCTCCCCCATATGACATCCACTGTCATAGAGCAAGTGCAAATCTATTCAAGGACTTTTATAGAGTGCAAGGTATTGAGCGGAGTACTCTACATGAATTATCTTATTACTTTCTAGCAACAATCCCATGAGCTACTGTACAGGTGGGGAACTGAGAGATAGGGGGATTAAGGAGCCCAGCCAACGTTGAATGCTTGTGGTGATAGATCTGTGATGTAAATTCAGGCAGCCTGACTCCAGGACAGGCTCTTCGAACCACTCCATATAATGCCACAGATGCCTCTCCTCCCAGAAGGCATAGGATTGATCGCCTGATTCAGCTGGTGACTCCTGAAACTTACAAGGGAATCTTTCTTACTGGTAGTGGCCACTCAGGCCAGATTCAGCTCACCTAAGTTGCCTAATAACAAGTTTCAGTTCTTTTCCAAACCCTTTGTCTCTTTTACCTTTTCCCTCTTCGTTCTGAATTCAGAAAGTCTTACCAGTTCCAGTTTTCATAAATTTGCCAAACACACTCCATGTAGTGCTTAGCACAATGTATAGGGGCTCAAGAAATGTTTGTTGAATGAACTCAGAAGGCAGATAATTCCCATCTGAATGGGCTCATTAGCATCAAAACCATTCATTGCTTATATCCTTCCTTAAGATAGCCATCTTTGCTCTTTCCTTTCAATATTTAAATTCCCACATTTACATCTTACAACATCTCTTCCACCAGTCTGGGACCACAGGCATAGCATGCCAAGCTCACTGGAGCTAATAGCCCTATTATAAAAACATTTTAGAAGGAGAACCCTTTTTTCCAGAGTTCTTATTTAAATATTTAATCAGTACTTCTAGAACTGCTCCAATCAAAATAAGTTTTCCAAGACTCTATTGAAAACATGCATGTTGTTTCTGTCAAATGAGCATGATTCTAATAGCAATCAGCATCTAAGACATGATGTCCTGATATTCCCAATGTCTCTAGAGCCATCTTTAAAACTATAGAGAAGAAATAAAAAGAAAGTTGGGAAGAGAGAAAATGTCTAATAGTGTAGAGAAAAGATCCTCAATGATACATAAGTTGTGTCGGAAACATTACCACAATCAATCAACAATATTCACTGATCATTGTTTTCCAGAGTGTCTCATGTCTACTTAGCTACTCTTGTTGTAATGTACCCCGCGAATCACAGAAGGACGCCTCAAGAAGTCGAATTAAAGAGTCACATTTATTGCAATCCGGGACTATGAGGGGCCATTCCCCAAATCTCATAGTAACAAGATGGTCGCAGCTCCAAGGTTATATAGGCAAAAAAGTCACAAAGGTATTGATTACATCCCAGGGTTTGGAATGAGGAACCTGGTTCGAAAAAAAGCAGTTTACAGAAGCAGAAACAGCATGTTATTTAAATTACAGTTTGGAGTCTAGAGCCCTTGGGTAACCTGGGTTAAACTTAGTTTAGGCATGTTATCTAAATTACAGTTTTGGGTCTAGAGCCCTCTGACCTTGGGATAACTGTGCTGTCCTGGTCTTGGGACCACTGAGTCAACTGGAACGCATTATCTGTGTCCACTAAGACAATTTAGGATAATTGTGCTGTCCTGTTTCCCAGGTACAGAAGAATGGATTTCTAAAACCAGAAAGATAACAATCAATGGGATAGTCATTCAATTGAATGGGATGATGTATACAATTCAGAAAATCAAAATAACTTTTCTATTGTTAAGCCAAACAGCAGGGTTAGAGTTAAACTACAGTTTCTACCTGAGATGGTTGCTACCATACTTCACTCTCAGCTATCTGCCCTGGCTCCTCTTTTTCTCTGGATAGAATACTCCTATCAGCTGGTTTTTAATTCTGTGGCAAATCCTACCACTAAGACCTGACCGGTAAGAATGATGCAGCCATGATCAGTTTTCCATAGAAGGATACGTCTTCCTTTCAGTTGCTCAGACCCTCACAATCCCAATTCTATATTGTGAAAGGTCACTAATGCTGAGACTTTCTTCAAGAAATCTAGAGTTCACTGTCAACTCTGGCTACTCCTCAAATTCACCTCTGGTCAAATGATCTTATTTTCAGTGGAGCCAAGAAAGAAAGTTCACTCCCTTCTATTCATTAGACTTGTAGCTCAGAGTCCTAAGTGGACTTCAAAATAATAGACACATTTCAGGCAAATATAACGAGGTCTGGACAATAGAACTGCACTGAAGGGCTCTATTGATGTTCAGCAGAATTCTTGCAAGAGATTTTTGCCTCCATCCACCTACTCACCATTCCCTTCCCTCCATTTCATTACTAGGCTAAATCCTTCCCTGGCTCCAATCCCCCTCCTTAGAAGTCATTAGTGACTCTTTTTTTCTTACTCCAACAAGTTTAAGTTCTAAGTTCCTCCTGGCTTGTGTGACCCTCCATAAATTCATCTCATCCTCACTACCTGTTGGAGAACAGATTTTGAGATGGAGATGGGAAGCATTGGGCTTACTTTGGGAATTGATGCCTGTGGGCAAAGACAGATGTTAGGCTGTAATACAGTAGGCTGTGATACAGTCACAGCAAAGGCCTCTGACAATCTCATGGGGAGCTTGGAGCTGGGACAGCCCTGTAGAACTATCTTTTCTTTTTCAATCCTCACCTGAGAAGGACATGCTTAGAGAGAGAAGAGAGGAAGGGAGAGAGAGAGAAACATCAATGCGAAAGAGAAACATCGATTAGTTTGCCTTCCACACGAACTCCAACTGGGCACTGGGGATCAAACCCAAAACCCAGGCATATGCCCTGACCAACAACCCTTCAGTGCACAAGACAACGCTCAACCAATTGAGCCACTCCGGCAGGGTCAGAACTGTCTTTCCATTAAGGCAAGAAGCCCAATCTTTACACCTTAGCGCCAATCAATCTCTGAATATGGGTTCCCTGAAAAGAGAATGAGACCTTGGCCCAGATGGCTCTCTTCAGCTGAGGTATATTAGGATTATATACCCCTTGAGGGCAAAGAATATATATATTGATTTTTAGAGAGAGGAAGGGAGAGGGATGCAGAGATAGAAACATTGATGACATGCCCCTCATTGGGGATCTAGCCCACAATCCAGGCATGTGCCTTGACTGGGAATCGAACTGGTGACCTCTTGGTTTCTGGATCAACACTCAATCACTGAACCACACCGGCTGGGCAAAGACCATGTTTTTATTTCTTGTGCATTTACATACACAATGTATGAAGAGTGCTCTAAAAATGTACAGGACACACACACACACACACACAAAATGTATTTAGCACTTACTATGTGCCAAGCACTATTTTAGGTAGTGGGGTTTCAATGGTTAAATATGATAGATAAAAGCCCTCTTTTCATAAAGATTACATTCTGCTTATTAAGAACTAGAAGTTAGTCAGCTACTTATTTTATCTTAACATTTTATTAGTCATTATCTAGAATTCATAATAGTTATAAAGAAACCCTAATAGTCAAATCTTATATCTTCCTTACACAGTGAAGCTATGCTGTGGTAATAAATTAACCTTGAAATCTCAGTGACATAACACAACAATTTATTTGTCACCCTCATCATACCCTGATGTGGGTTGGGTGGCTCTCCTCCATTTGGCGCTGTACCATCTGGAACACATGGCCGCCAAATTCCCTTCATCAGGGAAAGGGAGATCTCAAAGGCACACTGGCTCTTAACTGCCTCAATCCTGCTGCTCCAATTCATTGGCTATAATTAGGCACATGGCCTTAATCCGACTGCCGATTCTGAGAAATGTAACAGAACAAATAAATAAGCATTGAGCACTAATTGTCTCTGCCACAATAGCCAATGTCTATTGATTATGTCTATGTGACAATATCATTCTAAGTGTTTAAAGGTTCTGCACCTAATCCCACCAGGGTAGGGTGAGGGTTCCACACAAACATTTCTCAGACACCAGCTGAGCGTCCTACAACTGAACTCAACTCTGACACTGTACCTGAAGATAGTGTCACATCCCACAGGTTAAGGGGTCAGTCCTACAAGACTGCCCCTCGCCACCGCCCTTCCCCCCCACCCCCCATAACAATCCAAAGTCCAGGTTATCACCTGTGCTTCTGATTGACCAGTTACAGATTGGAGATTCCAACAACCCTCTCTTTAGGCTAGATCCGTGGTCGGCAAACTGCGGCTCGCGAGCCACATGCGGCTCTTTGGCCCCTTGAGTGTGGCTCTTCCTAAGCCTTAGGAGTACCCTAATTAAGTTAATAACAATGTACCTACCTATGTAGTTTAAGTTTAAAAAATTTGGCTCTCAAAAGAAATTTCAATTGTTGTACTGTTGATATTTGGTTCCGTTGACTAATGAGTTTGCTGACCACTGGGTTAGATTAATTTGCTACAGCATTTCAAAGAACTCAAAGGAACATTTTACTTACCTGACAAATGGTTTATTTTAAAAGGATGTAACTCGGGAACAGCCAGATGGAAGTGCTGCATAGGGCAGGGTACGGGAAAGACATGGAACTCCCAGGCTCCTGGTCCCAGGCACGCCATTCCCCCAGCTTCTCCACCTGTTCACCAACCAGGAAGTGCCAATACCGTCCTTTTGGGTTTTTGTAGTGGCTTCATTTCATAGGCATGAATCATTAAATCATTGGCCATTGGCAACAGATTTGACTTACTCCCCTCCCTAGAGGTCAGGAAGTAGGACTAAAAGGTTCAGCTTTCTAGTCACATGCTTGGTTCTCTTTGCAACCGGCCCCCAGCCCCCATCCTTAGGTTTAGTCAAAAAGTGCCTCATTAACATAACAAACGACACCTTTGTTGGCTCTCCTCAGTTAAGAAATTCCAAGGTTTTTTTAGCAGTCCTGTGCTAGAAATAGGGACTAAAACCAAATATATATATTTCTTATTATAAGTCACAATATCACAGTGCTTAACATTGATTACTGACAACCCTATGAGGCAAATCCCAATATTAACTCCATTTTACAGATAAAGAAACCGAGGCACAGAAAGGATGAATAATTTACTTGAAATCCCTTGGCTAATAATTAGTGGAGGTAAGATTTGGATTCAAGCTGCAAGATCCAAAGTCCATGTTATTTCCACCAAGTATACTTTAAAAATTAAATAAAGACCCTAAAAGAAAGGTCTGTCTTCTTTCAAGACAGATCTTTGAGAAACACCCATTAGAATAATGTCTTCTTTTCCAGGTGTGACCTAAAAATACTAATCCAACCTAGTGTAGAAGTATCCCTTTTCCAAACCCTTCCTGTAACACTCAGTTCTTTCCAGGTTCTGCATGAAAACACTCGGGGTTTAAAAGTTTTTGCTTTTTATAACAGTCATTAGTAGTTCAAGCATTGCAATGAGCTCCCTTTGAACAAATAAGCCATACCAAACAGTCTGCCAAGAGCCTGACTATTAAGCTGAAAACTATTGATGATTAAAATTTTATTGTCCCTCCCCAGCTAAAAAATTCTATGGTAACATGCACAGAGGCTATTAAAACATACATGTTCTTTATGAATAGGAGTCCTCAGTGACTTGGGAAAGCAAAGTCCTTCTCAGGGGCTCCGATTTTATGGAGAAGCTTTCATTCCTCCTAGTGTTCCCCGACTTCTCCTATTCTTGTTTCCATGACAACAAGGAGACCGTAGATAATTGAAATTAGGTTTGTCTTCATGATGGTTTAGGAAGCTGGGTAACTTTAAATGCCTGCACATGGAGGGGAGAGAAGGGCCTCTATTGCCACCTGCTGGGCTCCACAGTTTTCCTCAGCCTCTCCAGTTCGTCTCTGATTCCACATCGCTTGGCTTTTGGCTTCTTGAGCAGACTATACGCCCTCTGACATTTGTCAATCTTTCTGTTTCAGTTTAGATGGAACATTGTTATGAAAGAGAAATAAAAACTTAGCCCTCAGCATCAACTACTCTTTAAACTCATGCTAATTCGTAAACAAGGATCATAAGTAACCACTTCTCCACAGCACTCAATTGCTTCCAAGTGTTTTTCATTAAATCTAAGTGAAAACACTTCCCAGGATGCAATTTTAAGGGAATATTATTAATCACATGCCTTGATTAGCCTTGGACAGTGCAATAAGTGAACTGGCTGAATAGAAATGATTTTCTTCTTTCTGCATGCCCTCGTTTTACAACATGAGTACTGCTGAAGGTGTGGGTTTCCTGAAAAGTAGAGAGAACTATGAAGGGTGCTTTCCAACTGGATATTGATTTGCAATGATGGCTGTCATTTAATTCCATATGGCTTTGCCTTTTAACTATCGGATTACAGAGGAACTATTGATGTAGACATCTTCAGGGTCTAAGGCAAAACTTTGCAAATATTTTCTAGAGCACTTAAGATAATAAACAATTCAATTTAACAACGTAGATTTAAGAAATAAACAAGGGCTCCTAGTAGTTCAAAAATTTGTGTGAAGTTTTTACTGTCCTCAAACCCTTAATTCATATGTGTTCACTGCCCCTCAGAGTTATCTGAAAACACATCACTGGGGAAAGGGAGATGCCAACAGTTCCACAAATAAGTAGAAGACATGCAAACAGACTGTTATTGGCAAAACAAATTAGCATAGATGGGTGAATGGAATTCGGGATTAAAGATTTATGATTTTAAACAAAAAATGCATACTGTGCTCCTGAATGGAATGCATATTGTAAAAATATTGATTTTTCCTATAAGAGTTTATCAATTGATTCAATGCAAATCAATATCTTAACAGAATTATGTTATTTGACACACTTCATTCTATAATTCATCTAGAAGAAGAAATAAGTAAGAACAACCAAAAAATGTTTGAAAAAGAAGCAGGCCTTTGCTGTACAATACCAAAATATACTCTAAAGATATAGCATGTAAATAGTGTGATACTGTTGCAAAGATAGGAAAATAGATCAAGAGAATGCATGGAACATGAAAAATGGCACCATTTTTATATAGGATAAACTAATTAATTAACAGTGCTGGAGAACTTTGTTGAACAAAAATGTTAGATTTCTACCATGCACCAGATAATAATAAAATCTCAGATGAATTAAAGCCTACATATAAAAAATAAAAATTATCAGAGGGAATTTAAGGGACCGACCGTACAGTCTTGGTGAGGAAGAAAGCTCTTTCAGCTGGACATCACACTCAGAAAGCACACAGAAAAAGTCTAACATATTTTACCACATTCAGGTGTACGGCTCCTGATAAGACATTGCTTTCAGATACACCATTGCCTACAGTGGGACTTAAGGAAAGCTCCCTTTAATCCTGCACCACACTTTATCATGCAGTGTAGAAAGGAAAGGACTGAGCACCAAGTACCCCTAAACCTAAGTGAGGCCCCACATTTCAGCCAGAGCCACCTTTCCTGACCCACAGATCAGTAAGTGCTCCTAGAGCACTGCCTCTCTCCAGGCCTCCCCCGACTTAATTAGAACGGTGAGCCAGCGTTCCCTAGAAGACCATCAGTACTAATCTCCTTGGGAGAAGTTTAAGCTTCCCAGAGCCTCATGGAGACTCTTACCACAGACACATCTGTAATTCTCTAGTCCAGTGGTCGGCAAACTCATTAGTCAACAGAGCCAAATATCAACAGTACAACAATTGAAATTTCTTTTGAGAACCAAATTTTTTAAACTTAAACTATATAGGTAGGTACATTGTTATTAACTTAATTAGGGTACTCCTAAGGCTTAGGAAGAGCCACACTCAAGGGGCCAAAAAGCCGCATGTGGCTCGAGAGCCGCAGTTTGCCGACCACGGCTCTAGTCTGACTTTACCCACATTTCCACATGTCCCTGGCCTCCAGCTACAGAATTTAAAGCACCTAATGTAAAATGAAAATGTGGGGCCCCTTGTTAAAAAATTAATAAGACGCATAGCCGACATGGCTCAGTGGTTGAGCATTGACCTATGAATCAGGAGGTCAAGGTTCAATTCCCGGTCAGGGCACATGCCAGGGTTGCAGGCTTGATACCCAGTAGGGGGCATGCAGGAGGGAGGCAGCCCATTAATGATTCTCATAATTGATGTTTCTCTCTCTCTCTCTCTCTCTCTCCCTTCCTCTCTGAAATCAATAAAAATATATTTTAGAAATTAGTAAGAATTTCTTTTTTTAAAAAAATATATTTTATTGATTTTTTACAGAGAGGAAGGGAGAGAGATAGAGAGTTAGAAACATCGATAGGAGAGAAACATCAATCAGCTGCCTCCTGCATACCTCCCACTGGGGATGTGCCCACAACCAAGGTACATGCCCTTGACCGGAATTGAACCCGGGACCTTTCAGTCCGCAGGCCGACGCTCTATCCACTGAGCCAAACCGGTTAGGGCAAGAATTTCTTAATGGTTGCAGTAACCAAGCATGAGGCCCTTCTAAGTGAAGGGCTGCAACACACATTGTATCCTCATAAGGTTGCTCAGTTCCCTACTCTAATCATTTTTTTATTGCCTTACAGTCTGTTGTCAGCAGAATACCCTGCATTCTCCATTTCTCCTCTAAATGGTCAAAAGAATTCTTCTTACTCTAAATAAATCTTAGCTGTCCCCAAGGACATTGTCAGGTTCCCTTATCCCGCATCTCACAGGGCCTGGGGGTAGGGCCTCTCTATTTCCCATTGCTTTCCCTTTTTAGAACTTGTGTCTTTTTCAAAAATCCAGTGTCTTTCAAGCTCAATTCATCCATTTATACCACCCAGTATCTCTTTTATTGCGGTCATCTCTGAACCTCCCGCTTGTTCAGCCAGTTCATGACACCCTATAAGTGCTCGGGAAATATTTGTTGAGAAAGTTAATAAATGACCTGTATAATCATTTTGAAAACAAATAAAAAACTGGGTAGCAATCAAATGTAACTTGCCAACTGCATAGTAAGAGCAGTCATACGTGTGTTGTTGTTTTTAATCCTCACTCAAGGATATGTTTAGAGAGGGAAAGAGAGAGAGAGAGAGAGAGAGAGAGAGAGAGAGAGAGAGAGAGAGATCGCTTGGTTGCCTCCCATATGTGCCTGTACCGGGAATCAACCCTCCAACCAACTGAGCCACCCAGCCAGGGCAGAGCAGTATACTTCAAGCAAAGCATCCCTTTTGCCTGAATCACTCACAATATCTAGATATTTGCATTCTGTATTCTATGTAACTTTTATCAAACTAGCCAAAGCATGGCCTGTTATGAAGCCAAGTTGATATCTATGCCCTAAATATTTATGATTGTTCCTTAAAAAAGCTGAGAGGAGGGGCAGATGAAGTCACTTGATAAGACTTCAGGAATAGGAATATATTCATGTCCCTTTTATAGTTTGTTAACAAAGTAAACAAAAAAGGACAAACCAGTCTCTGGCCTGGTGATGCCTGTGCCTGCCCTGTGAGAATTTCTAGCCTCATTGCTTCGGAATACTGCCCTCTTCTGGCTAGAGCGCGCTTATTGCGAGAGCTGTGTGAAATGAGCCTGCCTGAGCAGAGACATGAAATTGGGGACAGAGACAAAGATTGTGAGACCATGAAAATTAGGAAAAGGCAAGTGTGGGAAGAAGATGGCAGAAGCAGATTTAGAACCCTCCTCACCTTGAGGTTCACTCACCACGTTTTTCCTGAAGAGGTTCTTACCCAATGCCCTCCCGAACAAAAACAGACAGGTCACCGACTTGTCCCATTTGCTTTGGCACAGCTGAGGGCTTGGAAGGATGAAGCCAGGACTGTTCTGATCTCTTCACTGTCACCGCCCCTCACCTTCCTAGCACACGAATCCTGCACGCACCCTTCCTTCTTGCCCCAGCCGGTCCTCTGACTTGCTGTCCACGTCGCTGTCCGGGAAACTGCACACAACATGCCCACTTTTGAGCGCCGATGGGAGCCTTGCCCGATGGCCCAGCTGTACACAGGTTTCCCCTCTAGCTCTCAGTGCCAAAAGGTATATGTAATTGCTTCACCACCTTCTGGATCTGGGTTCTTAACTTCTCTGGGAAACAGCACATTGATAATAGGAGTTGGGCAGGAAGTATGTCACAGAGAGAGAAAAAAAGGCAATTTTAGGCAGAGCAAGTAACTACAACGTGAACCTTGGTAACTTTTTAAATAAGCGAATCCAACCGTCTAAAGTCTCTGTATTCGTCTTCCCTGTGACCAATGCCACTTGTCAATGTAAAGAATGTAGAACTTCCACTGTGTTTCACTTTATAGCAAATGCTGATATTGGTACCGCACACTAGCGTTAGCCAGCGGGGCTGCTTACAGCCAGAGGCCACCCCCACGGGCCCTGGCAGACAGAACTGGAGGGCCGAGGGGATTCACGTGTTAGCACATCAATGCCGGGCACACTGGTGAGGAAGCTGTGGTCTAGAAAACGTGCCAGATTCAGGCCAAGTAACATGCTTTATCAAAGTATCAGGAAATCCTGTGGACAAACCCCAGGGAGTAATAGAGAAAAACAAGCCAATTAGAGTGGAAACAAAACATACCATCGGCAATTCTTGGAGTAGAACACAATTTCTGTGGCCCTCCTCCTGGGGTGTCCTTTAGTGCCCCGTCTGCCTCTACCAGTTCATCCTGTCAGGGCCAGCTCCAGCCTCCCTCTGCCCGCAGGTCTTCCTAGCAATGTCAGTCCTCTCATCTGCACTGGCTGCAGGAGTGAGGGGCTCTACAGCACCACTTGCCACAGTTACACACAGTCTCAGGTTGTTCGCTGATGTTTAATTGGAGCATGCTTAACCATATGCCCAGATTCTCTGGCCTTCTGGGGTTGCAGACCTCTTTGCCAACCAAATAATCGAAATCTAAGCTCCCATTAGATCGTGTCAGAAATCCCAGTCCTCTACTGAGATGATTCTGAGGATGACCGGAGAGTACACCACCTGCCTTGGCTGTTGCTGGCCATCCCTTGCTCCTAAATGCTGCTTGGTATGGTCCGGGCAGTTCCAAGTGCTTTTAATGTTTTTGCATGTGTAGACATGGACTCCCCTCATACTTCACAACTCCATCCCACACCCCAGCACAGCTAACGGGTGAAGGCTTGAAGATAATACACAGAATTAGAATGCAGGAAAGGAACATTTAAGACTTGGTATCAGCTCCACTGCTATAAAGGCAGCCATTCACATTATTTTGCAAAATTCTCTCTCCCCTCTAAACCCAGGATTAAACGTCGCATATTTAAAATGCCTTTTAGAGTGTTTCCTCAAACAGTTAAAAAAAATCTCTCCTTCAAAAAGTGATACTGCTATTCCTGACATATGAAAATGGCTGCAATTTTTAGTTTCACTTTTTTGTCTTAATTTATCCATCTTGTCTGCCTTGATGGTAAAAACAGTGTCCTGTCCTTCTGGGTTTGTGTCCAAATATTGTCAGTTTCCTTCAAGAGGGAAAGTGGTGACCTAACAAAAAGCCAGGGATAGATTTACCTTTGAGGTGCACGGCAAGGCTACTACTTGTTCCTCCACATCCCATTCGCCTCTGCCTCCTGCTGCTGCAGGGAGAACACAACGCCCAGCCCCCTGTGCACTTAGGAACGCCACGTGGCTGACATTTAGCCAATGAGTGTGAGTGGAATGGTGAGCATTTCTTCCAGGTCTGGCCATACAAACCTGCAAAATGAGCTATTTTCTCTTGCAAGGAAGGGAGCTCCCAGGGCAATTTTTGAGTGCCACATGTTGAAAATGGCAGAGAAGCAGCTTAGGGCCCTGAATGATTTCATGGAGTTATATACACTGAGTGGCCAGATTATTATGACCATCTGACGTTTGTAGGCAAATTAGTTATAATTTCCCGCTGAAGTTGCTAGAGGGCCAGATCATTATAAACGTCTGAATAGCACAACATACCTAAGTATCGTTGCTGATCAGGTTCATCCTATCATGTTGATGGCGTATCCCAATGGAGATGGCTTCTTCCAACAAGACAATGCGCCATGCCACAGTGCTCGTAATGTGCAGGAGTGGTTTCAAGAACATGAGGGAGACTTTACCTTGCTTAGGTGGCCCCCACAATCACCAGATCTCAATCCAATTGAGCATTTGTGGGACGAAGTTAAAAGAACCATTAGGCAGTTGGTTCCACAACCATCAAATCTCACAGAACTGGAAAGTGCTATTCATCAGGCATGGTGTCAGATTCCTCGCATCACCTTTCAACATCTCGTGGAGTCAATGCCAAGAAGAATCACTGCAGTATTAAAGGCAAAAGGTGGCCCAACGAAGTACTGATGGGGTGGTCATAATAATCTGACCGGTAATACTAATCTGGCCACTCAGTATATATATCATTAAACTGTTTACTTGCTCCAGGCTCTTTTTCAAGCAAGAAATAAATGTCCATATTATTTAAGCCATTATACTGTTTGGGTCTGTTTGTTACAGCAGCTGGCCCACCTTCATACAAGCTGCAAATGGATATGCTATTAGAGATGCCCTGGCTCAGACATGGAGTTAGCAGAGGTCTTTGTGTTGTGATAAAGGACACTAATGGTCAAGAAGAGGCCCACTCCCCATGCCTTCTTGACTTCCATTTCACCATGTGGGTTTCATTATTTTGGATAAAGATATACTACTTCTAAGAAACTTCTTTTAAAACAACTGTATCATCTGAAAAGATTAAACCACTGTCGTCCATAAACCCCCTTAACATAGATGACTTTCTTACATTTATTTCTCAAGAAATACCTAATGAAGAGCAGAGAAAGAGACCCAGGCAGTGAAATGTTGAAGGGCAGGTTGAGAGAGATGGAGAAATATCTGGAGGATGGAAATATCTGTTTCCAAAAGAAACAGAAGTCTGGGCAGTAGTCAGTGGAAGGTGGGGCCCTGGAGAAACCTTGATGAGTGAAGGGGAAGGGCAAAAGATTCAAAGAGGGGGGACGAAGGCCCTGAAAGCAAACCTTTCTTGGTAATTTGCTGAATGCTGGTCCTCAGATCAGGTGCTTTGGCCCACCCTTTCTCTACACTTTAAGCAAGTCGTTTAGATGGTCCAGTATACTTTATAGATGTGCACATGGCCCCTCGGGAAAGCGCTGGTGAAAATCATGACGCTGGGATTTGTTCACACCCTATCTGCACTTTCAGAAATTGGGCATTTTGACTAATTTCAGTCAATACCTTATTTAGAGATTCCTCTAACAATAATCACTACTATTTTAGCTTATGCCCCTATTTTCCTTCCATAGCTCATGGAAAGGACAGATGGGCAGGGCAAGGCCACGGAGTCATTGGCACCAAAAGTCAATCATCAAATAATTCAACTGCATTTGTCCATTCATTATTTTTAAAACAAGTATGTACATATTACAGAATCCATTTTATGGTTAAAAATATTAACAGAACATTAAAATTACAATAATTAAACATAACATTAAATATCTGCATCCAAATTTGTACATGTTGGGCAATAGCTGTGTATTCAGGGGTAGCAAATCTTGGGCTCACTGCCCCTCCTGAATGTTGGCTATGGTGCCCCCTCACTAATGCCAGCAGTGGAGTGGCCAGTGTCCCTCATGGAGTTGAGGGCTCTACTTCCCTGATCAATAGAAAATTTTATTGGTCCTACCCTATGCCACATAGATGCTTCTTCTATTAGTTGTCTGTTGCTGACATAACAAGTTACTACAAACTTAGTAACTTAAACAACAAACATTTACTTCGTTACGGGTCTGGAGGTCAGAAGTTCGACCCTGGATTCAACATATAAAAACAAGTTGTTGGCAGGGCTGCATTTCTTCCCGCAGCCTGCAGGCTCCGGGGGAGAATCTGTCTCCTTACTCATTGAGGTTGCTGGCAGAATCCAGTTCCTTGTGGTTATAGGACTGAGGTTCCATTCTCCTTGCTGGTAATCTGCTGGGGCTGCCCTTAACTCCTGGAGGCTTCTCTCGGGTCCTTGCACTTAGTTCCCTACATTTCAGAACCAACAACAGGATTTTGAACCCTTTTTATGATGCCATCTCTCACCCCTATTTTTCCTTCTTATTCTTCTTGTAAGGACTCGTTATATTTCATTGGGCCCATCCAGGTAATCCCAGGTTCTCTTCCCATTATAAGGCCCAGCACCTTAACCACATCTGCAGAGTCTCTTTACCATGCAAGGCAACACAGTCACAAGTTCTGGAGACTAGGGCGTCAACATCCTTGAGGGCCATTCTTTGCCTAACACACTCTCAACTAAGAATCATCTGAAAAAGCTTGGCCTTTAGGGTGATCAGTGTGAATCAATGAGCAGACCCAGCCCTCATGATGCCTAGGTCAGGCTTCTTTACCACACTTGCAGCTGATTTAAATGCATGCTGGCTTAATGTCTTTTTTCTAGTATAGAATTAAATGGCATGATGAGAACATTCAGCACCTGTCCCTGGCACTTCCATCTTCCTCTGTATAAGAGTAGTATTTGAAATTTAAACCATTCAAATTCAATCTTAGGGAAATGTCAAAAACTAAGTTTGTCTGGGTGTGTAGAGAACATAAGACTTTTCCCTATGAGTATATCTATTTAAACATTTTTATAACAAAATATTAAAAGAGCTAAGCATAGCCCTGGCTAGTTTGGTTCAGTGGATAAAGCGTTAGCCTGTGGAATGAAGGGTCTCGGGTTCAATTCCGGTCAAGAGCACATGTCCAGGTTGCAGGCTAGATCCCCAGTAGGGGGTGTGCAGAAGGCAGCTGATCAATAATTCTCTCTCATCATTGATGTTTCTATCTTTCTTTCCCTCTTCCTTCCTCTCTGAAATCAATAAAAAATATATATATTTTAAAAAGAGCTACGCATAAAGATGTACCATCCTGTGGTGACTTAATGTTTTTCCTGGTGTACATTCTTCCTACAGCACCCAATTTGGCCCACTGGAAACTTGACTGCTTTCCCAAGTGCAGGAAAATCTTATTTTTTCTTCTTCATTTCTGGTCATAGTGCACACAGAGTAGGCAGGGCAGAAACAGGCACAGCAGTTCCTGTGGGCCAGAAAGTGAGTCAGTAGGAAAGTAGTCAATGGTAAAAGAAGATGGACCATCGCCAGAGGAGGGAATGGACCCCTCAGCATTGGGAAAGGAAAGGGCCACACTTCCTGCCCTTTAATCTGTTACCGGATTAAAGCCGTATGAGTTGTTGGTTTAGACAAGGGTGTAAAGAAAAAACGCTACTAATGTCAGAAGCAGACAAGTACAGGAAGACCAAGGGGGTACTGGACTGGGCACATCTGCCCTCAGTTTCTCCCCTGCTCACAAATGGAGCAGCTTCTTTTTCCATGGAAGACTTGGGCCGGTATTCCCCAGACTGAGGCAATGTCATCTGGAGCCATTCTTGGAAATACTAGGACCCCATTTGGAAACGCTTCCAAGGCTGCTTGATAAGACTGCCGGGAAACCTCCCGTAGGGAGCTCAAACAGATTCCCCTGCTGCTCACAACAGAGTCTTTCTTTTCGCTCCCATTTCTGGGACATGCTTGTTCTGTCCCCAGTGGTCCCTTCTGATAGGACAGGCCCTCATCTTTGCTGTGAAGTCGATGTGCAAAAGGAACATCAAAAAGTCCTGAAATTCTTCCCATAACCTCAGCTAGAGGGGAATTCAAGATTGTGCAGCACCAGTTAACAGAACATTGAGGGAAAGACGTTGTTTGGTGCCTGGAATAACATTATGGCCCAGATCAGTAACTGCCTGGGTGAGAGTAAGAACGCCAATACCTTCATCTAGTACCCGCTCTTCATCCTTTAGGAGAGTATCTATGGGAACCATCAAAAGGTTCAAAGTCATGGCTCATGGAGGTGCCAACCATTGTTAAGAAAATTATTTCTCTGCACAGGTGTGAGCTGACTGTGGGGAGGGCACTTGGCAGAGAGCAGGTGAGCTCTGTCCTATTAGTGGGACTTTGATGACTTGCCTTGATAATGGCGGGAACTCTTAGATTGATGGCCTTACCACTGAGCTTGCTCTAGATTTACGTATCTTGTATTATTATTTTTGGGGGCTTCCAGGAAAGGCAGTACGTGTGCAAATAGCAGTCCCTGTGAGTGCCAGAGCCCCACAAGCAGAGACGCCGATGGGGCCTGTGGTGCTGTCCGCTGCCACGTCCAGGCCGAACTGGGAAACACCACTGACTGTGTCTCCCTCGGGGGGCAGCGGCCAGCATAGCCCCTGGATTTAGAACAATCCAGGACAGAAACTCTATGTAATTCTTATGCTAAAAACATCATCAACCTCACTGGACTGCCCATAAGCTCCCTGTGGCTGGAACCCCCCCCCCCAAGACACCAGCCTCCTTCCTCCTGTCATCACTGCTTCCACAGCACACAGCTAGGGCCATGCCACCCTGAATGTACCTGGTCTCCGACACTCAGCAGGGTCGGCCTGGGTAGGACTTGGAAGGGAGCTTGCTCTAGATTTAATTCCAAGGAACATTTGCTGATGGCTGGGATGGCCCTCACGCTGGCTCACGGGTTCCTGTGGACATCACAGTTCCTACAAGAGCTCATCATTCCCCACCACTTCAAGAACTCACAGGCTTGATCATTCCTACAGATGAAGTCCTTTCGTTTTATTTATTTTCGGTCATGCTGTGAAAGCAAAGTGCCCCAGAGTCTCTTTATCAAACCCTGAGTGGCAACTCATTCCCAAGTGGAGGCCAGAACTTTTCCTTTCTTTCTCTGATCCTTGACTTTGAACGTTAGTAGAACGCAGAAGTGTCTTTTGAAACACCACACTGTTCAAATGTTTGTCTTTACCTCAGTGTAGGATAAATCCAGACCGGCAGGCACACTGTAGGTGTGCTAACATTCCCATTTGCCTGAGTTACAAAACATTGCACAAAACTTTTCACCTGTGTCAGCTCATTTGTGTGAGTATAGTTACTATAATTAATGATGGTATCTAGCCTATAAGTGGAAATGGATGAGCTTATGGGTTTGGAATTCCAACAGTTCTGAGTTTGCTTTCCTGCTCCATCCCTGAACTCAAGCTCAGTGTGATCTGCAAAGACTGTTTAGTCTAAGTATCAGTTTCCTCATGTGTAAACTAAGGATAATGATACTTACATGCAGGGCTGATGTGAGATATACGTAATCTGATGCATAGGAAGCACTAACCCACAGTACAACGGCTATGTATTAAATGTTGTCACTTTTGTTAGCAAGACTAAACCATCCACGTGAGTCGGTAAATGCTATGTCTTGCACAAGATGATAATGTTATTGGAGGGTATCTAAAGACTTTTTTTTAAAAAGGTATCTCTTGTTTCTTTTGGAACAGAAAAAACAACAACAACAACAACAACAAAAACCCATGAATGATTAGCACCATTCTCTTAACCTAACCTTTTATAAAGCAGAGGTATATGACCAAAACAGCAGGTTGAACATTGCTTGTATGGTCGGGGGCTAACTGTGCTATGTACGGTCATGAATGCAAGCTTGTAGGAACCCAGCAAATCCAGAATGGCCCTGAAATTCAGCCACTAAATGAACAAAGATCTCAAGCAAAGCTGCTGGGAGTCCAGACGAAGCAGTGCTGCCTGGGGGAGCAGAATTTCCTGGGCAGACCAGCGCCCTGGCCCTGGCCTCCTCCCCAGAGAGCCTGCCTCTATGAATACACATTCAAAGACTTGAAAACACAGAGCAGTCTCACAACCCACTTACTGTGCACGGACTTGGGTGGGGAGGCACCGCCCTTCCTGGCAGGCATTTAAGCCTCAACAATAAAACACCTATAAGCCCCTCTGAGGGCACGAGAACTCTCGCTGGACTTCTCCTATAGAAGGAAGGGGCCTCCACCCATTTGATGAATCGCACTTGAGCAATCTCCTGACATCTGAGGCTGGCACTGCTTCTGAAATTTCCCCGTTGCATTTCTCACTTTCAGTAAGAGAATATGCGTTAGATATGGTTCCAGTATTAGAAGTGCTCAGCCCTTTTTTGAATGTCTCTCCTGTTGAATGATCTCCTAGAGAAAAGAAGATTCCAAATCAACAGCTCAATTAAAAACACTTCCCTGGATCCGAGGGAGCGGGGAGTGGCATGTTATTTCAGTCAGCACAGGTCTGGGGAGGAGTCCAGTTTTTCTTGGGACTAAGGAGTTGCCTGAAATCGCCACCCAAAGCCTCTGTTCACTGAATAATAGTCCTGATTGCAAGGTTCAAACTCTCACTCAGGGAAATAGAGTGGGGGAGAGATGGCAACAGTTGGCTCCAAAATTTCCTTGAGACAAAAGTGCCAGGTCTGAGGAAGGGCAGCCCGTTTGTGCTTCTGCCTGACACAAGTGTGACATGCGCACGCATTTGCCCACCACACAGTGGTTACACGTGTGCCACCAAAGCAGTGGGCTTCCTGTGCTAGGACTTTGATTCATTCCAATTTCCATTGTTCCTCTCCTCGCCAACTTTTCCTCCTCCTCACCACACCCAGAGCTCTTTCCAAAGGATTCATTCCTGTAACACTTTCACAGAGAGAACGGGCTTTACTTGGTGGCTTTTGGTTTACAGGATCGTTGGTGAACAATCAGTCTGTCTGGCAGGAAGGTACGCCCACAAATATTGCAGGGAACCAACTGGCTCTGGGCACTTCTCCAAGCAGCTTCATTTAAGGAATCGAGATCATAGAAACCTTTGGCTGGGAAGTTAAAGAAAAAAAAAGAAAGAAAGAAAAGGAAAAGAAAATGGTAAAATGGATCCGTTTTCATTGTGGAGAACCATATTCTACTTTTTATGGAAAATATTTTCAGGAAATACCTGTTGACTGAGGCTTTTAAACAAGTCGTATTACTTTGGCCAAAAAAAGAAAAAAAAAAGTGCTGTTCACTCAAGGGTTGAGGAAAGTTTGCTATGAACCAGAGGCTTTTTGCTCCCTGGGTTTTAAAAAGGGAAAGACATTGTTTTATGTGCTACGATATGCATTCTGTACTAATTATTAACATCTTTGCTTACACACTATTATGTTGCAAATATAACTCTTGGCCTTCTTTCAGTTGACTCTAAATATAAACTTACAAAGGAAAGAGAACATGTATTTGTATTTTCCTCTTCCGTAATCCTTCAGTGGAATGTTTTTAGAGGCCAACACTGACAGTCACGAGTGAATTTAAGATAAATTATATCATAAAAATTTATCATCTCTTTAAGGCCATAAACTCGGAGATTCTTTAAGTAATTAAAGTGAAGAATGCAAACAGAATAGTTAATCTGACGAAAAGAAGTGCCCTTAGGAAAACAAAGAAGACAGCTGAAAGATGTATAATCTTCATTGGCAGAGCAGAGGAAAAAGGCATATGGCTTTATTTTAGAGAAACAGTGTGGGATTTAGCTTTAATGAACCTTATTTAAATAGAACTACTTTAGTACATTAAATTGACTATGTCTTAGAATCTCCCAAAATAGGCCCCCAAAGTATAGCCAGGTCCTCAAAAATATATAACATAGTTTTTCTCATTTTCATAGCATATATTTCCTCGTGAAAACCCAGGCAATTCTCAGATGATTTCTGTCTAATGGTTCACACCACCATAGCAAACTTCAGATTCCTTAACATGCCTACTTCAATTATTGGCTTCTTTTCTTCATGGAAAATGAATTAAAATCCAGCAAATCTAGTATTTCTCCTTTGGATAAAGCAAGTATCAATTTCTACATAGGATATGAAAGTGTTTTTCAGTGCTTTGAAAACGGTTGCAAAAATAATGGCACTGACTTTCTTCTTACTCATAAGGTTTAAAATGGACTAAAAATTCCAGACTATTCATTGTCAGATGATTCATCACATCTCTCATGGTGTTTGCATAGGGCTCTGGCTTTGGATCTGTAGGAAGGGTTATTTGAACTCTATGGCTACAGTAACTCCATGGGGTGGAAGTGGTCATGGGAATTCTCTTGGTCTAGAGAGGAAAGACCCCTTCAGAAATAATAATAATCCAAGTTCAACAGGAAAATCACAGGGGGTGTAGTTAAAGGGTCTAATTTTTCCAACAATAATAGATGAATGAACCCACCAGGGCTTTCAAAATGGTCATTTCTTACACCTCTTCTAGACTTGTAATAATTATGTTCAAAGCAGAGAAAGTGATAAAGATCAGAAGTGAACAAAACACATTTGTGATATCAAATGAGAATTGCTGGGCGAGAGCTTCAATGGGGCAAACAATCTTTTTGTATGCAAATGCTCTAATATTCATCTTGAGTTTTTTTCCCCATCTCTACTCAGAGTCCTTCTCTTAGCAAGAACTGTGAAAAGTTGAATTATAGAAGCATCTAAAACAGCGGTTCTCAACCTGTGGGTCGCGACCCTTTGGGGGTCAAACAACCCTTTCACAGGGGTGGCCTAAGACCATCGGAAAACACATATATAATTACATATTGTTTTTGTGATTAATCACTATGCTTTAATTATGTTCAATTTGTAACAATGAGAATACATTCTGCATATCAGATACTTACATTATGATTCATAACAGTAGCAAAATTACAGTTATGAAGTAGCAACGAAAATAATTTTATGGTTGGGGGTCACCACAACATGAGGAACTGTATTAAAAGGTCGCGGCATTAGGAAGGTTGAGAAACACTGATCTAGAACTTTATTATGATAATCTAAATTCTATTCTGTGGGTCGTTAAAAACTCTTTTTGGTCACATCTCTAATAAGAGTGCTTTGGACTAAATGATACTAAATAACCTCCAAGGAACCTTCCAGCTCTGGAAATCTATGGCTACAAAAGGAGAATGAATGAACTGAATAATACTCCTCTTAAAACCAAGAAAGATACTCTTTTGAGGGGAATTAGAGGATCGACTGAGAATATAACAATGGTAAAAATGAGAAAGTCAGAGCTTATATGACAAAAATATTCTCTGAACTACTTTATTCTCATACCCTAACAGAATATGCATAAGGTTCTGTAACAAGGCCACACATGGTAGTGTATGGAGTTCCAGTTTCATCTGGCTTGTGCACTGCTTAACAAAGTACTAATGGTAAAAATTTTAAAATGTGGCTATTTCATACAGATGTCTAGATTTCCAGTTTCTTTTGTATTTTTGAAAGGCATAGCCCTACTGGGTTAAATTTCTTAATGATGACACCAGCTGAAACTGGGCAGCAGCTGTCTACTTTAGAGGGAGCTAGTACTTTCCAGCTCCCATAGTCTTCACTGCCCCTCTTTTCATACCTGGACCAATTTATTCCATTTTGGAACCTGACTAGTGGACCCTGTAAGCACTTGAGTTTGCTACTCCTGTTCTACAAACTCTACGATGCATTCATATTTGCAAACATGTCACCGGATGGCCCCAAAGGTGTGTTTTCTTAAGCATTGTTTTTAAATATTATGTTTGATAACATATGAAAGTAACTTTTGAGAAAGATGTGAATTCCAGCGGGTCCCTCTCCTTGTGCAGTTTTGCCAAGACATTGTGTCTTTATGTCTCAGCATCTGTGGGCAACACTTTGGGCAGGCATTCCAGAACTATTTTTCCTATTCAACTGTAGCCAGGACAGTAAATATTGTTTTTAGTTGTGTGAACAAGAGAGAAAAGAATATTTCTACTCTTACAGTTATAAAGAGAAATGTCTCCCCTTATGCACTCAAGTCTTTTCATCCAAAAACTTACCACTAATGGCCCTGACTTCAGGTTTCTTAGGTTCTGGTCTCCTTAACTCTTGAGGCAGCAAGTTGTTTTCATTATGCCATTTTTTCAGACATTGTGGCTCATGGATGGCAATTGATTTTGTTCCATATTCACGACCACAAATGTAGCAAACGATTGTTGGAGGACGCCTAATCATTGCTGGCTACAAACAACAGAAAATGTCTATTAGATCATGTTTAGGAATTATACTTTAAAGTAATAAAGTGTGGAAATTACATTTATTATACATTCAAATTAGCAAGGAAATCAATGTTTTTAAAAAATTCCAATCAGTCTGTTGAAGTTCACCTTCTTGGAAATTAAGAGAACCAAGTTATTTAACTGAGTGATTAGGGTCGGGTGAGGTTGTGGGTATGGGAGGATGAGAGAAAATAAAGATGAGCTAAGCATAATTCTACATATTGGTACTTGATAAAATATATTTTTTCATTTAATAAATATTGATCTTCTGACTATTTTCTATGATGGGATAATACAATGATAAATTAAGTATGAATCATCCTCTCAAAAACATCAGACCCTAGTACACCAATATATATGAGAAATAATGTGTCATTGGAGAGATTATAACAGTGTTATGCTGCCCACATTCTCTCGTGTAAACAACTTTGTACTACAAGTTCCTGTGATTCTCTGCCATTTTTGATCTGGAGTAGGTTCCACCCACAGGCTGAATAGCAACTCAGTTACAGGTGGAAGTTAGTGGATGTATACCCAGCTTCTTCCCTCAGGCTAATTCCAAACAGTCTTCCAGAGCCCCCACCGGGACTGCATCTCAATTGTTCATTAACACACTATCGAGGCTTCCTTCTCTTCCCTGTCTCTCCTCCCACTACTTTACTGGGGTTGCCTGGGATTACCTCCCAAACAAAGTACTTGAACTCAAATCCTTTTCTTAGCATTTGTTTCTGGGAGAATGAAATCTAAGGAAGAGTGAAGGTAAAATGCACTAGGGAAAGTAAAATGCTTCTATGGAAAGTTACAAGAATAAGGATAACCAATGGACACAGACACTGGGGTGGGGGTTGGGGGGGGGTGTTAGGGCATGTGCCAGGGGGTAGGGAGTTCAATGGGGGGAAAAGGAGACATATGTACTACTATTTGTAATACTTTAAACAATAAAATAAAATAAGAAACATTGCTTCCAAACAAACCAGATAACCTGCAGAATCATAATTTTTGAGGCCATGGAGACTCTGAGTTGCAAGATAAATTAATGAACTAAAGGGATTGCCTACGTTTGATGGTGGATCAGCAGAACCAAGAGAAAACCTCCCACACTCCAACTTTACATGAGTATGGACAGCAGTTGTCTGCTTCACAAAGGGACAGGACAGATGACCAGAACCCCTCTCCCCCACCCAGGTCTTACACCCAGTAACAGGAGGTGACCGGCTAATGCTGGAGAGAGGCAGGAGCATTGAGAAAAACCATCACTAAGACTAGAACTCAGGGCCTGCCTGAATCTGAGGGTAGAGCTAGAGAATTAGGCCTTGTACTGAGTACCGGATAAGAGCAGTTTACTGCTGGGAGATGGGGTGACAATAAGAGGACTCTCTTTCTGTTGCAGGCATGTAGGGTCCACCGGGGCCTAAGAGTGCAGCAGGAGAACGGGGAGAAGCCCTTTGGCTCCAGGCCTTACACCAGTGGTTCTCAACCTTCCTAATGCTGCGACCCTTTAGTACAGTTCCTCATGTTGTGGTGACCCCCAACCATAAAATTATTTTCGTTGCTACTTCATAACTGTAATTTTGCTACTGTTATGAATCGTAATGTAAATATCTGATATGCAGGATGCATTTAGGCGACCCCTATGACAGGGTCGTTCGACCCCCAAAGGGGTCGTGACCCACAGGTTGAGAACCTCTGCCTTACACTAAGTGCAAGACAGAAGCAGTTTACCACGAGGGGAATTTAAAGGCTGCAGTGCATAGAACATAACTAAAGCAAAGACAAGGTCCAAGCCCTGCTAAATTACAGACTCCATTGACAACCACTTATACTCACAGCCTAACAGAAGAGGCATACTCATTTCTGGGCATAAGTATAACTTACTTCAGAATATTACAATGTCCAGCATTCAATCAAAATTATAAAGCATGTGCCCGTGCACACACACACAGAAATTAGGGTCCATGAGATCTTAAGTGTAACCAGATCAAGGTATAGCCTACATATTGTGATTATCAGGGTTTTTAAGTACTTATTTAAAAAATAATTATTTTAATTAATACTTAAAATAATTATTTAAAATAATTCTATGTTAAAGAATTTAGAGGTGGGCAGCAGGCGTAAACATGTGGAAAATTAAAACTGAGAGACAGAAAGCAGGTAAAAATTACCCAAGAAAACCAAAATGATAGGAAACTGTTAAGCAGGGGAGTAACCTATAACTGCACTTAGAGAAAGTTAGTCTGGTTGTAATGTATCTAAACCGGCCATCAGGGCAGCACATCTACGAGAGCTTGAAATCCCGTGGCATTGGGGATAAGGAAATCATGGTCCAAGAGAACGCCAACGTTTTATCCTAGGTAACAAGGAAGACGGTGGTGTGACTTCCTGAAAGGGGGAAATCAAGAAAGGCAGGTTGGGGGAGGAGAAAAAAATAGAACCTGTTCTGGACCTGTTGCATTTGACATAGTGACAGAATTTAAATGTGAATAAATCCAGCCTAAACTGGAAATAGAGGCCTGTAATTCAGGACTGGTGAGCTCCAGCGCTGTTCACACAGAAAAGACATCTAATACCATGAAAATTCCAGAAAAGGAGTATATAGAGTTTGGAGAAAAATTCTTGGGCGAATATCTGCAATAAGGAGATTGAGCAAGAGAAAGACATAAAGGTTCAAGTTTGCAGTTCAAGTAACAGGGAATGGAGATAGAAGACTCCATTCAGAATTCTGGAAACACTTTTGGTTTCCAGAAAGACGCTGTCAAATGCTACTTTGTCAAATACTACAGAGAGGAACGGTGGTTGAAAAAGATAGTTAGATTTGGTTACCGATAGATTACAAATCAGTGACTTTCGAGAGTTCAGTTTCAATGGATATAAGAATAAAAACTAAATTTTTAGGAGGTAAACAGCAGGTCGAGGAGAAGAGGAATATACCAGTATGTGCAAAAAGTTTGCAGAGAAGAAATTTGAGAGTTAAGTACCATTGAGGAAGTATTTGTGTTGTTGTTGTTTTTAGGATAGGAGTGTGTTTGGCAGAAAGAGAGAATGCAGGCCTAAGAGGAAAGGGATAATCAATTTTTAAAAGGCCTCAGAGGAGGAGATGTAATCAAAGGTGTAATGGGAAATGGCAGCCTCCGAGGGAGGGGAGGAAATAGATGAAGTTAGAGGAAGGTTGTTGTAGAGAAGGGAGGTGCTCATGGAGCTCACATAAGATGGACTTAGTTTTCTAAGGATGAGGCAGAGCAATCTTCAGAGAATAAAGCGATTCAAATTCTGGAAAATTGAATAGTGAAAAACACTGGGATTAGTCACTGCAAGGAATGTAATGTGATTTAATTAGGGAAGAATACTCACCCAGTAATGGAAAAGACCCAGTAATATTGAGCTGCAAGAAATGTTAGTGGAATTAAAGGACCTTTTCCAATATGTTCTTAAGTAGCACTGGATGGCATGAAAGCAGAAACTAAGTTGGTGGTGTGGTCTTCCTGGGGAAATAAAACATGGTAACGTGTGTGTGTGTGTGTGTGTGTGTGTGTGTGTCTTAGAATTAGCCTGCTTTACACTAAGATTGTTGGAGGTTACACCTACAGTGCAGAAAGCACAGAGGAAGATTAAAATCAGAAGAAAGCACATACATGATGTATGCATAGCCAAGCAGAAACAACAGATTATGGGTGAGTAGATCCACAATTAATTTAGACCAAGCAAAATGGAACATGGAGTTACTCACTGAGGATCTAATATTTTTTTTTAAAAAAAAGCACTTTAATTTGAGGTAAAAAAATTTTACTCTATTATTCTGTATTGCATTATGGTAATAGGTTGCATTTGTCAAAATAACTAAATAGTTGTCAATCCTTCCTTGTTATTAGCCATGTAGCATCTAACATTTAAAAAGTGACTTAAACATATAAGTGGAATTCAAGACTTAAGAGAAAGAATAAAGCAGAAGTAATAATTTTAGAAATACCCAAAAGTTCCTTAGTATGGTTTACATATTTATTTACTTGAAACATTAATTAAATGCAGACTTTTTAGCTTAAAAAGGAAAAGTTATTCTTTTTGCTTTGAGGATAATGAATTTATTAAAGTTCCCAATGGAAAGTACCGTATGAGCCAAATCCAGCATTTAACCAAGCGTATAAGCAAAATAAATGGCATGGGTCATAAATGAAGGCATTCGTGTCACATTGTCAGAAGGTTTCTTTTTAGGAGGAAAAATTAGAAGAAAAAGAGGCAGGCACAGAGGCCAGAAGACACACACACAAAATAACTTGAGGGATGTGGGAGAAAATTAATACCATAAAAAGGCTGAGATGTTCCATATTATATTTTCCAAAGCATCCCGCATGCTCTGTATTTGTGGTTGAACTGCAGTTGAACCTGCAACATATTCCATATCCTTAGGTTTTGGACATCTCACTCCTAAACCATGCTCTGGGGAAGTGCAAGCAACCCAGACACAGCCCAAGAGAAAAATGCATCCCTGTGGGTCTGAATGGAGATAAGAGACCCTCTTCTGTTGTCCGTTAATTTCACAATCGTCAGCCTGAAATTTCCAGGGAAAACGGAACAAGCTCCGTTTGTGGTTATTGCCAGTACCCCAACTGCCAAGTTCTACCCTTCAGTCTCTTTGTCCAGCTTTTGGATGGAGGCCGATGTGTGGGGGGTGGGGAAGACAGGAAGAGGAGACCCTGAGCCTGGTGGAAGGGACAGAGGCCTTTCTTGGCTCCGGGGCTAATGTGACAGGGCCTCGCAGAGCAAGGCCGGGCCATGGAAGGTTTGCCCAAGGACCTGTCCACACGGGGCCTTGCCAGGGCCTGCCAACTCCAGGAAAGTGTAATCACAGGAAGGCAGAGGGGAAGCCGATAAGTCCGAAGTTCCTGCGGAGCCAAAGACTCCATCCACAGCTTTCCTGTCAGCATTTCAGACATTGGAGGGGAGAGGCACTACTTTTAAAACACTGAGGGAAAAGAGTTTTCAAAAAGTGAACCTCTGACTCTCCCTAAGAGCTATTTCAGGTGGAAACTGTTTTATGGGAGGAGGGAGACCACGTGCGGTTGTCCCTGCGGTTCCCTGGGAAGGCCTGTGTAGGCTGGATACAGACAGGGGCACTTGAACACGTCGGGGAAAGCTTTCATGTGTGCATTTCTTTTAACGTGAATCCACCAACTCTCATATGTTTTCAATCATTTTGCTGGCCACTATTGGAATTATCATTTCATTTTCTATGCACACTTTTTTTTTCTTTTTGTTAATGTCTTTTCTCTGTCAGGAACCCCGCATGTTCAATCTTTTAGGCCAGGACTGAACAATGCAAAGGGAAGTGAACATTTAACAACTTTTCTCCTACTTGGTGTCATTCATCCATTCATTTTTACAATTTAAAACAAACAGTGATAGTACCACCATTAAAGCAAGGGGGAAAGAATAAGGACCAAGAAAAGAGGGGTGTGTGGTGAACAACTTAAAAGAGGTATTCCTGGGAGAAGAACGGTCATAGCGCCATAACACTAGACCAGGATGTCTATTTCAAATAGCTTCAATCAGCTCTCGCTGACCTCCCTGATAACTCAGGCTGAAAGGTACCCACTGAACTACACAACTCAAGAGCAAATAGAGTTTACAGAGGAAGTGTAACAATTGGTTAGAAGGGGAAAAATATTTCTAACATAAACTATGATTGCATGAGTCTTAACAAAAGAGATATTGAAACTAAAATGGAAGTCATGCCCTAGCCGGTTTTGCTCAGTGGATAGAACATCTACCTGCACACTGAAGGATCCCGGGTTTGATTCCAGTCAAGGGCATGTACCTTGGTTGCAGGCTTGGACCCTGGCCCTGGTTGGGGAGTGTGCAGGAAGCAATCAATTCATGTGTCTCTCTGTCTCTCCCCCTCCCTTCTACTCTCTCTAAAAATCAATGGAAAAATATCCTGGGGTGAGAATTAACAAAAACAATAAAAAATGTTTTTTAAAAAAATGGAAGTCACTACTAGCAGTTTTACAAAAGATCAGAAACACACTGCATTTGGTCATTTCTTATATTAATCCCACAATACACACTAAGTACTAATAGTGAGAAATTATAGTTGTGCAATATTATTTACAGGAGAGTTAGGAGAACATGATTGAAGGACGTAGCTTTTTGAAAATGTGATGTGAAATACATATTAGTAGGTGATAATTCTAGGCAATAGGCCCCTTTGAAATTCTAATGATGGCTATGATCATCTCCTCAGAAAAATACACATGTATGTAGAATTATGGATAAAATTTTGAATGATTGGTAGACTCTGTAAAACTCATCCATTAACCCCAGGAAGTGAGCTGTTGGGCATTAGTCAGAGACAATTTTTTTTTCCCAAATAGATGCTCCTTTATATAAGGAGCCATTTGGGACTATTTAAATGCCTCAAGAACTTATGAAATACACCACTTCTGGCTTTAGGGTTATCTTAAGTCTTGCTTTGTCTAAAACAGTCCCTATTATACCCATTGTCATTTATTCTCTAAACTGTTCCTGTTTAGTCAATAAATTATATAATCACTCTACTTCCAATCCTTTTTATAAAAACATCAATTAATAAAATATAAGCAATCAAGAGATTTAAACAACAACAAAAAAGCTCAGAAATATTGAAGCTGTGGACTATAAGACTGCCAATGAATTCATTTAAATATATAACAAGGCAAGATTACTATAATTTCTATAGTCATCCAGAAATTATGGTTAGAGAAGAGAATATAAAAGAAACACACCTTGACCAATAAAAATGCTTATAAAAAATGACAAGGGAAGGAGAGGTGCAAAGATTTTAATGATACTAAGTTCTTTAGACCTCTCATGGCCATCAGTCAATTAAAACAATATAAAATTAAAGTATGGAGTTAAATGTTTTCAAATACTTTAATAATTTATTTTTGTTTTTTTTAACTTTAGTGGGTCCTTTAAAAACTAATATTTTTAGTGAAGAAATATTTTTCTGAGGTTCTGCAATATCATCAATTATACTGGTTTCTTTTTGTCAAATTCAAGTAAGATGAAATATAATCTCTATTAATAATAATTTGGATACAATGAGCTCACTTCTATGAAAATATCTGTATATCTATTATTTATATACTAGAGGCCTGATGCTCGAAATCTGTGCAAGAGTAGGCCTTCCTTCCCCCGGCTGCCAACACCGGCTTCCTTCTGGTACCCGGGACCCAGGCTTCCCTCACAGCCCTGGCTTCATCCGGAAGGTCATCTGGAAGGACGTCTGGTCTAATTAGCATATTACACTTTAATTATTATAGATGTTTGTCTACACAGAGCTGTGTTTGGAATGATATTCAAACTAATTTGGGGGTAATTTTATGCTAATTTTTATACTTTCCTAATGGCTTAAGTTTTTGTAATGAATTTGTGTCATTTTTATAAGAATAATTTTTTAAAGTGAACTCGAGTCAAAACTGAAGCAATGCTTAATAGAAAAATCAGGTGGAGCCCAAGTAACCTTCTGAAAATTCCTTGAATAACTGATAAAAGATGATAGTCAAGGCTTTGTATAATAATACAGTTTAGTATCAAATTAGTAATTGAAATGAGAAATAATATTAGGGATGAATACAGCTTTGCATAGCATAAAATAACAGTACAATGCAAAATGAAAATATTTATAGTATCTTAAATTATATTACCAGCATTCCAGTACACTATTTTATTGTGTCAACCAACTGTGCACAGCTGAATATGCATCAGTTAAATGCTTGCATGATGCAACTCAACTGAAGTCCTAGAATTCTGCTCCATTACTTTAAAAAGCAGTAACAAGGGCCTGGAAAAATAATCTGAGGACAGGACTGTTTCTACCATAAGATAATCTAAATATAGTCCTTCTAGATATTTTAATTTTGTTCAGGCTTGTTTTCTTGGCTTGGTTGCATTAGTCAAAAATAAATCCACAAATAACTAAATGGGACCATATGGTATTAGCCAGCATGTGTTGAAAGTGACAGCCAGAAGATAATTTGGGGGACGGCTGGATTGAACCATCCCTTGGGTCCTGTGTTGCCCATTGTGGCTGGACTGACAAATCACCAGAAATCTTCAGCCTCCCACCTGCCCCCCTCCCCTCTGCACTTGACTATGTCCTCCGCAAACTTGGTCTGTCTGATGTGACACCAGGAATTTCTGTGGTTCCCCATGGCTACAGAATAAAGGCCAAATACTTTATACTGAGTTCATTCATGCCCAACCTTAGCCCCATGAAACAGGTCTGCTAGCCACACCAAACTCAGCTCCATTCCCCAAGTGAGAGGCCACAGTCCTCAACTTGGCTGTCTCCATGATTTTACTCATCTGTTCCTTCTAGCAACAAGCATTTAAATTGAATATGTCACCTGCATTATGCTGGAGGTTATGGGGAAACCCAATCCTTAGCTTTCCTTAGTAATAAATGCAAACAAATAAACTACTAACTCAGAAGGCAACATTTGTAAGTACCCTGGTAGGGTGACAGAGTGCTACGGGAGGCAGAAGCAGGAAAAGGGGGAAGAGTTTTGACCAGAAGACAGTGAGGAGGGTGATATTTGAAGTGGCTGTGTTGAGTCGGTAGAACTGTATTGATGTGGCGAGTACTCCCTCAAGCAAACATCATGATCTATTCAGCAACTGTTCAATAGTACTCTAATATGCTAATATGAAAGTTATATAGTCCATAGTGAAAAAACTGGTTAGAGGGAGGGTGGAAGCAAGAATCAGTCTGTTCAATATAGGACTGAAACAGGGGTGGTCAGACCTTGAGAGCGTAGTCAGTGTTGTCACCTTTCCTGTGTCCTCCAAACTTCCCACCTTGGTGCTGGTCCATCCTCATGTCATTAGAAGCTAGCCATGGCTCAGGGACTGGATAGGGATTTGTACTAGAAGCAAGTGCTTTCTATGACAAGATAGCAGCAATAACCATGCTGGGGTATTGTGCTGTTGTGGGAGTCAGGCAGAGAGAGGGCAATGAAGTAATGCAAAGTGTCTTGCTCTTGTTGAGACCTGAGTTCAAGGATGAGGACTTAATACCCATGAGATGGAATCAGATCAAGAAAGAAGCTTGGGGCAATTTATAATTTTCATATACTAAAACATCTTGATTCTCCCATATTGAGGAAATACAACCTCATTCTGCCTGCACTGAAAGAGACTGAAGAACTCTCAAGTGATAATAATAATAATAATGCAACGTGAAACATTGTGAATAGATAAACAAAGTGTAATACCACCATCCAATGGACCATTACTCAGCAGTAAAGAAAAAACTGCTGTCATTTGCACCAACATGGACGAAACCCAGAATCATCATGTTGAACAAAGCAAGACACAAAAGAGTACATTACTGCCTGATTCCATTTAGATAAAATCCGAACTAAGCTATAATGATTAAAAGTCAAATCAGGGGTTGCCTGGAAGCTGGAGGTGGAAGGAGGAACAAAGGGGATAAGGAAGCTTTGTGGGTGATGAAATGTTCTATATCTTGATTATGGTGGTGATATAACAGGTATATAAAGCTGCCAAAACTTATTGAATTGCCTGTGTTTAATGGATGCAGTTTAGTGTTTGTAATATTAATCCTCAATAAAGCAGATTAACCACCACCCCATCCGACCTGGTTTAGTGAAGTACTTTTGCATTGCCATGTTCCTACAATGCAGTCAAAGTCAGCAGTACACATTGTCAGATGAAATTCCAAAATCAAATAATGTATTTGAGTGGCTTCTGCCAGGAACTGGAGAATATTTTTAAGTGGTCTAAATTCTAAACCTTTGTCTCTCAAGAAAATTTTCCAGTTGAAAAAATAAAAAAGGGGGGGAGGAAACTAAAGAAAATGAGAAAATGTTTCCTTTAATTGAGAATTTCCCCCCTAGGACATTAACATTTTTTTGTCAGAGAAAGTACACGAGGCCACAATGCCATCCACACACAATCCCATCCAGCAGAGATGGATCTGTTTGAGAAGCAGGCCTGTTCCTCTGTGCCCGGGTGCGTGGCATCTGGTCTGCTGGAGACATAACCAACACCAGCTTCTCACCTTTCAGGAAGAGGAACTTCATGGCCCTTTAGTTTATGAGTGAGTGTGTGTGTGTGTGTGTGTGTGTGTGTGTGTGTATGTGTGTGTGTGTGTGTGTGTGTGTGTGTGTGTGTGTGTACTAAAGACATAAAAGGTTAGTCACTTCCTTCAGTCAATTCCAGACATATTGAAAGGCTCCCTTTGCCTCAAACTCGTCATTCCTTTATAGTATTTTCTTCCGTTTTGTATTTGGCCTTCCTCCAGCCCCAAGTGATCATCTTAGGCTCATTCCCCTCAGGAAGAGAGCGCTGAGAGCTTTGACTGGAGAAGGTCCTAAGTACAATCACATATCTGCTCCCCCTGGGGCACAGAGGGAGCCTCCACGTTCGCTCACTGGAAGGCAGTGATTGGCTGCGTTTATTTGCTGTCAGTGACGCAGTCCGCCTGTTCTTTTTGAGGAGGTCATTTTAATGGGCTGTGCCCAAACAGCCATATCAAAATGTAAAAGGTGCCTTTTTTATTACCAAATATGTATGCAAATGAATACCTGGCTCTTTCCCCAAGTAACATGTTTCACACATTACTTGGAAAGGAACAAACAAAAATGCAGAAAGTTTAATGGTCTCTCTTTCTCCTTTTTAGTTTTCATCATAACAATTCCTGCATCAAAATCGCCACATGCCCCTTGTTCATTTGGGGACATTCATTAACCTAAGAGTCAAAGAGAAATCAAGGAACCCAGAGGTGAGAAAGCATCTTGAAGGGAACAGTCCGATTGGCTTTAACCATGACTTTGAGTAAATTAAAGGTGCTCCACCTTAACACAGCTTTCAAACCCTCCGGTTGTGATCAATCATCTGCATGGTACAAGTCACAAGATGCAAAGCTTGAAAATGGTGCCCATGGGAGAGATACACATGGCAGTCTGTACTCCACCTTGATCTCACCCTATGTGTTAGTGGCACTTTGTTCCTCAGATGGAGCATGACTGGGAAAGAGCACAGTATGGCCAGTCTGTAAATATCTGGACTTAATCAGGTATTTTTCAACTGCACAGAAGCCAATAAAGCAGTGGGATTCTAAACGCTGATACTCAAGTTGCACTGGGAGCAGAAAGAACTCAGAGACATCTGCTGAAAACACAGCTGAGTGTGATTCGGGGGTTTGAGACCTGCTCTAAATGGAAATGCATCTACAGGAAAGGCCGTCCGGAGGGACAGTGGCGGCCCAGCTGCTGTGGCTCAGAAGGAATTATCTGGTTGCAGGCAATGTTCCAGGCGCTGTGCTAGGTTCAGAACCGAGAACTGGCCCTCACAGTGGGAATAACCACACTTAACTCACCACCTTTACTCAGGAACTATTTACTTTTTCCTCAGCTCTTTCTCTGGGACAGTAAGTCAGGTAGACGGGTGCCTGTGTGGCAGCCACAGAGCCCGTTCCACCTGAAATCAGCCAAGGCACAGGGCAGGGTGAGAAAGGGACCCGCTGAGTGGAGGAAGCATTTTCTTGACTTCTCTGCCCATCGGTATGTTTGAACTCAGATGGATTAGTTCTGAAAACTACCCTCCAAATGTGGAACCTCTCTAGGCTCCTGGCCTTTTTTGTGGGCTTTTTGTGACCCTGTAAAATTCTTAGAAGGTTTGGCTTCCAGATGTCTGACCCACAAGAATGGCCTCACTGTTTTTGGAGACTCCCACAGGTGATCCAAATGGGGGCTGGCAGCTGGGGTGAGTTACCCTACGCTCAGCTTTGAAGGGTGTGTGTTCACCAGTGGTCCCTGCACATGACTATCACATAACGATGTGGGTCCCTTCATGGGTCCCTTATGACCCAGCTTGTCCTATTTAGAGCATCTCACCCATGTTACCCACCAGAACTATCTCCCTTCTGCCTTATACTCTGGGATCTCAATTGTAAACTAATGGACCAAAAGCCTTTTTAGCCAACAGACAGGCATGTTTTCCTTGATCAGCACAATGTTCTTAACATTTTTATATGTGAATATCTTTAGGTGGGACTTCCTCTCAAGGATACTACAGGGTCCACCATTCTCTAATGCCTAACATGTAGCCTGCCTAACCTGGAAAGCATTTGAGCTTGTGACTTTGAGCAGCCAGTTTTCCCACTCTCTCTTCCTACTCATCTCCCCAATAAAAGTGTTTACCTTATATCTCATTTGTAAGAAATGACCCAAACTTATGGTTAATTTTCATGAATGTGTCAATGGCTAAAGAGGGTGTATTACCTATCTAGGGAATTTGTAGCTGCTATCTCCTATAGAGTCAGTGATATGCATCAAAACAAAACAAAACAAAACAACAACCAAAAAAACCCCCAAAACAGAATCTCTGACTGTGGAATTAAAACAGTTTGCCAGATAGTAGGTGAGGTTTTATAGAAAAAAAAGTATGCAGTGGGACATTAGAGACAGTCACACTGAAAATTCCCCTCTTTCTTTGAATTTCAGCACTTGGACAATTACAACAGAGCTTGACAGGAGTCTTGGTGCCTATCCAAAGTGCCTACTTTAAAGGTTAAGACTGATTTCCGAAGCCATGTGCATACAGTAACCATTGATTCCTCCAGTTTTTTACTTGCTGGCGGATTTTTTGCTCCCATGACTCCTAGCTGGATCCCAGGCTGTCAAAAGCAGGTTCCTTCCTGCTAGGGCCTGAGGGACATATGTGACTGTGCAGCTGTAGGAATGGATGTCATTGCATATACTATGTTCTTCTCTCCATGTGACAATATTAACCATAAAGAATTTGGGCCTGGGCCTGGCCAGTGTGGCTCAGTTGGTTGGGGCATTATTGTCCTGTACACCAAAAGGTTGTGGATCTATTCCCAGTCAGGTTGTGGGTTCCATTCCTTGTCGGTTGGGGTGCATGCAGACCAAATGATCTCTCTCTCTCTCTCCTTCCCCTCTCTCTAAAATCAGTAAACAAATCCTCTGGTGAGGATTTTTTTTTAAAAAAAGAATTTTGGCCTGAGCTGCTGTTTTAGATTTTCCACACTGTTGATCTCTTCCATTAAGCCAAATAATTGAAATGTCTGTGGTAAGTGCACAGGGCATACCATAGAATGCAGAAAGTTTGGATGAGGAACTAAGAGGAAAAGTGTTCCTCCCCATATTTGAGGCAAAAGAGTAAAACCTCTTTTAGAAATCTTTGTGAATACTCCAATATTGAAAATGTCTGACCAAATAGCAACTAACAATTAGCCAGTGCTAAGTGCAGGGCACTGTACTAAGCACTTACCATGCTTTATCTCTATAATTCTCATAATCCCTTGAGCAAGACTCAGTGCCCCTGTTTTACAAACCAGGAAACTGAGGCACAGTGGTTAGTAAGTGGTGAGACTGGTTTTCATTCAGACAGGGGGTCTTTGTCACTGCCACTGTGAGCAGGGCAGGAAGGAGCTGACGAGTGATGACTTTTCAGGTTCCATCTCAGGCCCTTTCTTTCATTTTAACCTCTTACAGTGGGGAAATTGGGGCTGGGGAATTTATGTAATTTGCTCAAGATATGTGGTTTCATTGGGCATCTATTACCTGAATCCAGGTGTGTCTGATTCCAGCTGCTTCTAGAAACAGGGGGGAAGGTCATCAATGGTCAGCGGAGTATCATGCTCTAGGTCTTATGTGTCCACACAGTCAGCCATTGGGTGGGATTTGAGAGAAACCAGCAAAATTCCCACGTTGCTCTCTCTCCATTACCTCAAAAGTTCATTCCACTGGGTTCAACACATCCCTCTCTTTATCCTCTTTCAAAATGCAAATATTCCTATGAGATTTTTCTATGAAGGAGTTTATCAGATTTTCCCAGCCTGCTTCCAACCATAAAAAGGAATGAGGTTGTTGTTTGTTTTGGAGGGGGGGAGGGGCCGGGGGGGGGGGAGGGGAGGAGGGGAGAGGGGAGAGGGGAGGGAAGGTACAGAGGTGCTGAAAGAAAAAGGAGATCAGAATACCAGGCTAGCCCTGACCGGTTTGGCTCAGTGGATAGAGCATCGGCCTGCGGACTGAAGGGTCCCAGGTTCGATTCCGGTCAAGGGCATGTACCTTGGTTGCGGCACATCCCCAGTAGGGAGTGTGCAGGAGGCAACTGATCGAAGTTTCTCTCTCATCGATGTTTCTAACTCTCTATCCCTCTCCATTCTTCTCTGTAAAAAATCAATAAAATCTATTTTTAAAAAAGAAAAAGAATACCAGGCCAGGCCATGGAAGACTCACTCCCAAAGTCAGAATTTTGCCTGCGGCCATTTAAAGCTCAATTTCAACAAACTTGACTGAGAATGAATGTATAAATTTCCATTCCCCCAGGCACATCCTACACATGGGGACAAAGTATAAACAGCATTTGAATATATAGGAGTAACCAGCATAGCTCAGTCTCAAACCTCAACAATTGCAAAGCTTGATTGTCTAGAAACCACTGGTATTTCACATTTACTTCTGGGGTTTTCAAACAATCATACTCAAATGTCACATCTGGAAGGATCATTGTTTGAAATGAAATTGTTTTTGGAAATCACTGGATGCCACGTAAAAGAATTTTTCCAATCTAACCTATTGGCCAACTATTAGAGAGTCCATTACCTATGATGTGGAGTTTTGTTTTGCTTCTTTAACAAGCAAGACTTGGTCATTCATTTGGAAATGCTATTAATATTCAAGAACCTTTAGGTACCTGATTTTTAAAAATAAACTGTTGATATTTTGAATATATGCTTGCACTTTAGTTCTTTAATTGCTCAGCCTGAGATACAAAGCTGGAAAATCTAAGTCAAAGAACAAATTCCAAATAAGATTTTCTGTGTCTGAAGGAAATATGGTTTCTTAGCTGAAGTTGTTTTTTCTTTTGTCATTTGATGGGGGAAAAAAACCCTGCTTTTTTTGTGATCACTTAGAATGATATTGATCGGAACATAGGGTATTTAAATAAATCTCTCTGCAAATTCTTGTAAGAATCACTTTTCTTGAAAAACATGAACAGAGGATGGACCTGAAGTTTGGTTTCTCTGTGTGGGACCAGGCCTGACCCTCCTGGGCAGATGGCTTCCAGGTCACAGGGTAAAATGAAGTAACAAAGGAGCAACAGGGGCAACACCAGAAAACCACACGCAGAGATGACCACTCAGGTTTTCCAGCTGCTATAGCTACAGAGGGGAAAGGAGGTGGGGATTTCAAATGCCTGATTTGTTTACCACTTATATGCCAAAGGGCCCCCAGCTCAGGGGGCAGGCAGAGGAAAGAAATTTTTGAATCAAAGAAAGAAAGCAAGGACAGGCCAAAAGAATTCTAACACCAGGAGATAGTTTTTTCCTTATCAGAATTGTCGACCCCAGTCCTTCCCCCTCCTCTCCCTGTCCCTCTGCCTCCAATTCCTTGAATCTTTAGTGATATTTCTGTGTTTTCAACTTCTCCACTTAAACAAAGGTAGCTTGGGATGTGAGAGCTTCTTGGGGAACTTAAGTGACAGGATCAAAGCATATGAGCTGGTGCCTGGAGCAGGGGTAGTGGAAACTTACAGAGTTCCTGGATTTATGAGGCCTGCCTTCAATTTGTAAGACATTTCTTACATAGAAGACAGCATCATAGAGGTAACATTTGAAAGAGACAGTGGATGTAAGGAGGAGGTGGATCACATAATGTAAAGGGGAAACAAGAGATGGCATCCTAAGTCAAATCCTCTCAATGCTCCACCTGGTTGTGAAACTGAAGTTGAGCTTCACATTATCTGTGAGAGGCTAGTCACAGGAACAGCCACCTCAGTTTCAATAGGAATTTCTTCAAGGTTGTGTCGCACTACTTTTGGAGAAGTTCTAAGAATTTTGGGTGAGATTTTAGTTGTTGACCTTGAAATTCGGATTTCTAAAAATGATATATATCCACTCAGTCATGACAGAAAGATGTGCTAGACATCCATCACTAGACAATATGGGCATCTATGTATGTGGGGCTGGAAGCAGGGAGATGCAGGTGGCAGGGAAAAGTATTATCCTTCACATTTTTATATTAAGAAGCTATACAGCCCTAGCCAGTTTGGCTCAGTGGATAGAGCGTAGGCCTGCAGACTGAAGGGTCCCAGGTTCGATTCCAGTCAAGGGCACATGCCTGAGTTGCCGGCTTGATCCCCAGGCGGGGGGCGGGGGGGGGGCTGCAGGAGGCAGCCAATCAATGATTCTCTCTCATCATTGATGTTTCTCTCTCTCTCTCTCTCTCTCTCTCTCTCTCTCTCTCTTTCTTCCTCTCTGAAATCAATAAAAATATATATTTTTTAAAAGAGAAGCTATACAACAATTTTGCAAAGGATGCTGTTGCTCTAAAATTTGTAACCCCCCTCCCTCCCCCGCCAACACACACATATTCCACACACAATATACAAGATGGGGCAAACGTAGGCTTATAGTTACTCATATGGAAAATAATACAATTAATAAATAGTAATATAAGAATAAACTATGTTTTGTATACTCACAACTGTAAGCCTACTGTTGCCTCACCCTATATATAGTACACGGATTCCTTTGGGTTCGTTTTGAGAAACAACAGTGCAAAAGAGAACTTGTCTTATTACCTTAAAGTGGTTCTTAGTACACCTGAGAGCTGTGGGATCCTAAAATGCTGCCCTGATGTGCGGGCATGCTTGGCACCAAGAAAGATGACGTGGCACATGGGGGTTGGATATTAGTGGTCCAGCTGCCAGCATCATCAGGGGGCAGTTTGTGAGGTCGAGGCTGGCTTTTATGACATCAGCAGCGCTGGGGAGGTGAACTAGGGTGACTGAAGATAATTATAAGGGTGGAAAACCCTAGAAGAATCCCACTGAATGTTCTAACATCTTCAAAGAATTCCAACTCATTCTTGTGTTTGGGAATCATAGAGGCAAATGGTTCTATGAACCTCAGCCTTGATTTCAGGAACTCAGTGTAACTGGAAGTATAAAGAGACAAAGGACTAAGTAGCTTCTTAAAATGAACTTTTTCTCTTTCTCTCTCATGTGATAGGCTTGATCAGCTTGCCTGGTATTCCATTGAGAAGATAAAAGCTAACAGACTATAGCTCCTTCATCTTTCCATTAGCATCTCCAAACTTACCTCCATTTGCAGTCAACCTCACCCTGAAATGAAAAAGTGCCCACTTTGAACTGGGATCCCACCCCCTGGGGACCATTTCTCCTTCAGGTTTTACACTTACCCTTATCATTCTGCTTCTTCAAACTTCCTCCCTCCACTGGATCACACTCCTCAACATTCAAACATAGTCTGGAAGCTCCTATCTTTTAAAGAAACTTCTCTTAACCCATTATCTATTCCTAGCCTACCCATTATTTCTCTCCTAATCACCAAAGCCAAACTTCTAAAACCACATCCTGTCTTTATCAACCATGCACTCAGAAACCCCCACCACTACACTGAATGTGTTCTAAGGTTTTCAAACGAAATCCGCATTGCCAAATCAACGAGATATTTTGGCCCTCATCCTGTTCAACATCGGCATTCCACTGTTTTCCACACCCTTATTCTTGACTTTTTCTCTGATCTCAGTTTCTGTGGCACCATACTCTAGTCTTTTCTCTAGTGTCTCCAGGCACTCATTCTCCAGCTCCTTCCCTTCAGATCCCCAAATATGGTAATGCCACTTAGCTCAGCCCTGGGTCTATTTTCATAGCCCTATCCTCATTCTGATGAGTTTAAATATATGTTAATACTACACAAATCTATACCCTAGCCTAGTCTTTTCTTTTGAGACCCAGACTTATATATTCAGCTCGACTTACCCACTTAGATATCTCATAAGCATTTTGAATGTGATATGCCCAGAATGGAACTATTTGTCTTAACCCTCAAGAGCTACCCTTTCTCAAGTCTTTCTCACCTTAGAAAATGGCACAACGAGTACAGTTGCTCAAATTAGACATGTGGGAGTCATCCTTGACCCCCTTCCTCACCCTTCCACGTCCTAACTATCACCATGTCCTAACTATCACATTCTCATTATACCTTGTCTCCATCTCTGCTACCAATACCGTAGGCCAAGCATCATCAGCCCTCACCTGGACTCCTGGAGTAGCCAAACTGATGCCACTATGTCCACATAGCAGCTGGAGAGAACTATGCTGTTTCTACAGCTTTATCTCGTGTGCCTATCTCCTGTTCCATTAGGCTCTGGCCACCTGTGGACTTCTTAGTTCCATTTAAAGATCTTTCTTACCTCAAGGTCTTCACACATGTTTCCTTTGGCCAGAATGTCTTGGCTAACGCCTTCACACCTTTTGTATCTCAGCTGAAATGTCACTTCCTCCCAGAGGTTTCTTGACCCAAGAATATCCACTCCCACCAAGAAACACTGTCATATCACAATTTGAAATTTTATATTTATTTCATATTTCCTGCACACGTCTCCATCAGATCAAGAACTGTGTCTATCTTGTTTATGACTCTATATTAAGTATTTAGCCAATGTCAAACAGTAAGTATTTGTTGACTGAACAAACTTCTGTCCTCTTTGTCCTACTTAACACTCATAGCCTGGCAAGATAACCATGCCCTTTTTGTATCACACATAATCCTCTCTCTTAGTGACATGCAAAGGTAATGAGCCTTTGAATCTGGCTCTGACACCCACTACCACACCCACTGTGTGACTTTGGTCAAGTTGCTTAACCTCAGTTGCTTCACCTAGAAAGTGGGAAAAATAATATCTGTCTTTTAGTAATAGTATGAAGATGAAAGTGAGATCATGTATATAAAGTGCTGATCATGAAAGTACTCAGAAAAGTTCCCTTTCTTCCATGCCTCCCAATAAACAAATACTTCTTACCTAATAGCACATATGCATACACAAAACCATCCATCCTGCCCTTCTGAGTCTTCCTGATGGTGACCTTCCTATTGAGATTTTTGCCTTTAGAGGATGAGACACTTAGCCATGAAACAGAATTTATAACATTTAACCAAATATGTAACTGCTGCCCTAAATAACTAGAGTTTGTATTATAAGGGTACCTTCTCAAATATATTTGGAGGTAACACAAAGAGAAAAGGAATAATATTTTTGGTAGTGTAGAAGACATTGCTTTAAAAGAAAACACCAGATGGCAGCACCAGACGCTAAAGAGGTATCTGAAGGGACTTTTAGCTCAAACCTGAGCATAAAACTACATTGAGAGAGATGATCATTTATAGAAAAGATAGTTTCCCTACAGAAAAATAATGCCTACTTTATAATGTAATAAAGGATTTTTAGAAAAGGTGTTTCACATGTGACCAGCATAATCCTAAGGAAATAACCCCAAGCATTATCTAACCAATAAACAGAACAGATTGCAAAGTGTCCATTGAGGTCTTGGAAGAGAACTTGCCTTAGTGGCGTTTGTTTATGTTTAGAAATGATTGAAAGGTGACAGAAGCATCTGTGTCCTAAGAGAACTGAGCCAATCTATGTTGGAAGAACATTCTGAGCAGAAGGTAATTCACTCTGCCAGCGAAACAGTCATGTTGCCCGACTGGAGTGAATTGTTTTCCAAGCACTGTGATCATGGTTCTGAAAAGATTTTCCTCACTTGAATTTACTGCAAGATTGAGCCCCCTGAGAACATCAGGCAAGATCATTGATTCTAATCAGAAGTCAGATCAAGAATTCTAGAGGGAAATTGTTATAATTGACAAGAGAAGAAATGAAGGAAACATTTGAACTCTAAAAAGAATGCATGTGGCCCGGCCGGTGTGGTTGAGCATCAACCTATGAGACAGGAGGTTACGGTTTGATTCCAGGTCAGGGCACATGCCCTGGTTGTGGGTTTGATCCTGGTGAGGGGCATGCAGGAGGCAGCCAAACAATGATTCTCTCTCTCATCATTGATGTTTCTGTCTCTCTCTCCCTCTCTCTCTCTTCCTTTCTGAAATCAATAAAATATATATTTTAAAAAGAATGCATGTGCATCATAGCCAAAAGTCGACCATCACAGGCAGATGAAAATCTGAAATCTAATAATGCATAGGGCAGTGCCCTTTATGGAAAATGTATGATGCACTGCACTACCTAAATTTTAAATGATAAAAGAAATACAGCAATAGACAGGATCAAATCATAAACAAAAGAGAAAACTACAGTTCCCAGGAGAGCCTTTCTGCTGAAAGTACCATTGCACGGCAAACATCTTTTTCAGCGAAGGAATAAAGTCCATTGCTTCCAGATTCTTATGCCTCTCTGAAGCCTAAGGAGATTTCTCCATTGTCATTAAACCAAGCTTGCTTTAAATCTGGCAACTAAAGGGCCCCTATGTTAGATGACCTTTCTCTGACCTCCACTGAAGCCTGCATGGTCCCCAAACAGGCCAGCACACATCTGACAGCTGTGGGCGCCAGTTTCTCACTGACACGTGCCTTTTCACGTCTGGGAGCAGAGTTGGCTGTCCTCTCACACAGCCATGCCCTCTAGATGCCCTTGCTCTGATGAACTCCCCTCTATGCTAAACGCACGAGTCATCGGGGCCCTCGCTGGCCTCTCCTTCTGACATTCTCCCCTCCAGACGACTGCGTGAGTCAGGAGGTGTCCTCTTATGAAGCCGTGGTTCCAGGCCAGCCTCTTTTAGCAGTCGTGACTGAGTGAGAACATGCTGTGCTCAGCCTGTTGGCTCCACTCTTGGGAGCACAAAGTATGTGTTATAACAACAAGCCCAAGAATCCTGACCACACGCTTCCCTATCTCCAGATCTGTAATGAGAACATTTGAAGTAAATGCATACAATCAGGAAACAGGGCTGAAAGTCACACAGGAACAGAGTTGCTGATTGTGACCCCGAGACACGAGCCTTTTGCTCTTTGAATCCAGACCTCACATGTTTTGAAAGAAAAACAACAGCCAGAAGATGGGAAAAACAGATCATGTTTATGAGACCAGCCTGCAGTCCTTGCCACACTTAAGAGTTTGGGTTTTCATCCGGCAAAGAAACCAGCCATCCTTTCTTCAATGTTCATTGGAACACTTACCCAGCTTCTGTCAGTGTGACTCTTCAGCTTTAGGATCATCATCTTGAAATCTTCTAAACCAGCAAGTCCATGTAATGTCATTTTAAACATGGTAGTTTGAGAAAAGTACTAGATATTTGCCAAAATCATACAATGAAAATGTAAGGAAGAAACACTGCATTAAACATAAAAGACCCCCCACCCCCTTTTGGTTTAATACTTTGCAATACCTTGAGTAACCTTAGTTTCCCAATAACAGTCCATTTATTTACTTTTTATTTTTTGAAAACAGTCCATTTAAAGAATCATGCAGGTGGGTGTTTCAAGTAGCAAATCGAAGGAGGAAAAGAGGAGGAGGGGGGGGAGGAGGAGGAGGAGGAGAAGAAGAAGAAAACTGACCACATCCTATTTTTCATGATTTGACATCTGTAAGCTGTGACAAGGACAGCACATCCATCCCCCTGGCTTAAGTGTAGGCCAGAGTCCATGGACCGTGCCCTGTTTTGCAGGTAGCCACCCTCATGAGCATCCTTCCCCAATCCTGGTTGATGAAGAAACTTCAGGTGAAAACCCAACAACACTGCACCCTATGACTGGGAACCCCTGGGTCACGCTTATTTACAATTGCCCAAGTGGCGAGTCAGAGCGTGGTGTCCAACCCAGATAAAAGGTACAGAGCAGCAGCGGGAATTCAGCACGTCCCAGAACCAGGAACACACGCCTCCCTGCTTGGGTGTCTACACTGGGTTAATTCCCCACATACTACAATCATGTAAGCGTTAACAGAAAACATGCTGTATTCACAGAGCACGTCTATTCCTGCGAGTGCGCCAGTGTTTAATTATTGCTAAAGTCATTTGGGGTTTTTGACACAGATTCTATTTTAGTAAGATAAACTCAGCATAACCCAGTGTTGCCAAAAATGAATTCCTAAGGTAGATGACTAAAATAAACTGGTAATAAATATTGGCTTTTGGAACGGGGATTATAGCTCTGTAATGCAGACATAGCATTAATGACTCATTTTCAAATAACAGTCTCTCCCAAGGATTATTGGTGGGAGGGGTCAGGGGGAAAAAAGTTCTCTCTCTCTCTCTCTCTCTCTCTCTCTCTCTCTCTCTCTCTCTCAACAAAATGGAAGAGAACTATGAATCTTCCAGGCAAGGATGTTCTTATGTCTATGTTGCCATCAGAGATACAGCCCCTGGAGTGGGACAGGGGTCAACTTGGACAGGCTGCAATGAGTCAGAAATAGCCATCGAAAGAAACCACTCTAGGGGTTGAGGCAGTTGATTCGGGGTCTGTTTTCTCTCATTCCCCTGGAGACAGTACGCACTGCCGGGTCCAACCAGGGCATCTCATGTGGCATGAATTACCTTATCAGTCACAGTGGGTGCGGCCTCGTGCCTTTGCTGCTTGAAATTAGTGGACTCTTTCAGGCCACCTTTACTCTCTAAAGTCAAATTCTGAATGCGTGGCCCACTTGGTTGAGCCTTACAACTTCTCAGATGCACCAGAAGGCGCTGGGGAGCAAAGGTCCGGCTACAGTTTGGGCAGGGCTCAAGCTGAGCTTCACTTGGCCCCTCGCCAGGTACAAGGGGCTGAGGCTTCTTCTGTGGGAATGGCCGGCGGAGCTCCCTAGGGAGCCGGTCATTTTCTGTTTTCCACTTTTCCAGGCATTTGGGCTCATGAATAGGAAGGGAGAGGGAGCCAAATTCCCTGCCACAAATGTAGCAGAGGAGAGTCCTTGGTCGAGCTGAGACACCACCAGAAGCTTTCTTAAGACCAGTAAGGTCATTAGAATTGTTGCTGTTTGGTTCTCTGGGCCCACCACCCTTGGGCTTGCAACTTCTCTGGTGAACAAGAAGACGGTCTGGCAAGAATGTGCGGCCACAGGATTCGCAGGGCAGCAGCTGGGCCTGAGAAGTCTGGAACGCTGCCTCGTTCATTGCCTGAAGAATGTAGGACCCACTGCCGCCGCCCAGGGGCTGTGGTTTGGAGGGTTCTGGCCTCCGCTGGTGCTTGGGCAACTTGCTGTTTTCAATTCGCCACTTCTCCAAGCACTGGGGCTCATGGATGGCGAGTGATTGGGACCCAAATTCTCGGCCACAGATATAGCATATGCGGAATGCGGGCCTGCGGGACGGGATCACGGGTGGGCTAGGCTGGCTTTCCGACATAATTCTCTTACCGGACCGTTTTGAGAGGATCACAGTTCCAGGCCTAGTTTTCTGAGGGTTTGTCTTTATGTTTTCAGCAGGATTGACTCGCTCTGTTTCTGGCAAAAGGCTAGAAGAGGAGTCACGAGACAGAACAGCGTGGTTGATAAGGAAGGTAGGTTCTTTAGAGCGATGGAAAGTTTGTTGCAAGTTTTTGGAAACCCTTTTCTCCTTTCCTCTTTCCATTAACGAATAAATCTTTCTTTTAGTCCTTGCTCTGATTTCAGCCCAGTTTCATTTGGGGCTTCTTCTTAGAAGTCAGGGTGGCTCTCCTGGGGTTCCACATTGTAGCCAGTACCTTAGCCCTTCAGGCCAGGACTCAGAGCTTCATTGAGGGGCAGCAGCCTGGAGCACTGCAAAGTCCCCATTGAACGCCCCGTGCCTCCGAGATCTGTGGGAGAAACAAATCCAGAGTTATTACACACACACACACACACACACACACACACACACACACCTGTTAGATTAAAAGTTCATAAACAGCAGAATTTTGTTGTTTTGCTTAGTATCCTCTCTCTGGCTAGCACAGCAACCAGCACATAGGATTTTTCAGTGTTCAAATAAAGTTTAAGAAAATTTCCATTGTGAATTGCACTGTCACTGTATTGAAACTAGTATTCTGCCCAAAGAAAGATCGACATTTACTGCTGCACCTCATAGACACACCTGACACAAACCATCAGAGGCACCGTGCTGAGGTTGTAAGAGAGAACCAAGAACTGTGAACATCAGATAATGAAACCGCAGGTCACCTGAGAAGACCTCCTCCCACTGCCTGAGGGAGTCTGGACGTTTCAGTGCCAGGTTCCCTTTGACAGGGCTTGAAGCCTATGGACCTCTTTTTAGAATAATGATTTTAAAAGCAAAAAATAATATTCTTATGATGACAAGTAAAACTAATTTTATGGAAATAATTTATCAGATACTTTTACTTGCTTTATATATTTTATTTGAAATATAGTAGTGTGCCAGACTTCTGGAGTGTCTGAGGTTAAAAACTCCTACAGAAGAAGTAATTCAACAGTGAATATCATGAGAATATTATGAAATATTATGAAAACTTTCAGAGGGAGTGTAAATGTCTTTTAATCTACCAGGTATCCACTTTTCTTTATTATGGGAATGGAGTATTAATAAATTGTGGCCATGACTGTCAAACCAAGAATGCAACTCAGGCCTGTCCTCTTCCTGGTGGGATATGTACAGATTTTCCCTGGGGTGAAGAAGCTCAGACTGTGTGTGATGGCCTTTTATAGCCATTATGCTCGCTACCCTATTTTATATCTATCTATCTATCTATCTATCTATCTATCTATCTATCTATCTATCATCTAATCAAATATTTTTTATAAAAACATAGCCAATGGTTTTCCCCCAGCTAAGCAGAAGACAGAGCTGATAAGATCTCATTATGGGCAGAGTCTAGGAGTTGTTACCTTGGGGAAAGGGATGAGACAATATTACCCAGGGTTTACAATCTAGCCCCAAGAAAGACTATTTTCCAGAAGTCTTAGGACCGTCTTTACTTCCTGAAGGATGACTTGGACCTGAATTAGAAGCTTTGTAGCATCCGTTCCCAATCACAGACACTGACCATGGCAGACGTGAGTTCAGGCAGAGGGAGGATGGCAGTGCTATCAATATCAGAATTCTGTTTGGGCTTTGTGCTCAATAAAGGACCGAAGGAGCTGTGAGATCTGTGCCCAGTTCCTGTATTTTGGTGCCAAGAAAGGTCTGAATCTTTGCAGTTAAGACTATCAAATTAGGTCTGGCACAGAAAAGGGAACTATTTTTCATTTTGACAGATCCTAAGACAGTGATATTAACACATGTGACAAAAGAATGTGTTGGCCCCGGAGTGATCAGCACAGAAAATGAAGCTTAGAGAAACAAAATGTATCACTTGATCAGCACCATCCAAAGGAGAACGTGAATCTAGAGAACACAAGGAATCCGGTAAAATTATTTTATCAGCAAATGGGTGAAATAATACCCCAAACCACTCTGCTTTGTTGCTTTTGTTTCTTTTTTTAAAAAAATATACTTTATTGATTTTTTACAGAGAGGAAGGGAGAGGGATAGAGAGCTAGAAACATCGATGAGAAACATCGATCAGCCGCCTCCTGCACACTCCCCAAACCAAGGTACATGCCCCTGACCGGAATCGAACCTGGGACCCTTGAGTCCACAGGCCGACACTCTATCCACTGAGCCAAACCAGTCAGGGCTGCTTTTGTTTCTTGTTCACCGAGATCTCCTCTTTTAGTTTCCCATTTTCCTTGGTACCAGAAATTTTCATACACCTAATGTAATTAAGAAGGCTCTGGCTGGGTAGCTGAGTTGGTTAAATCATTGTCCCGATAAGCCAAGGTCGCAGGTTCAATCCCCACTCAGGGCACATACAAGAGTCAACCAAGGAATGCATAAATAAGTGCAGCAACAAATTAGTGCAGCAACAAATTAGTTTTCTCTCTCTCTCTCTCTCTCTCTCTCTCTCTCTCACACACACACACACACACACACACACACACACACACACACACACAGTTCCCAGCAGATTAGAATACTGAGAAAGCTCCATGACTTGCCCCAACAACTCCTCCATTCCCCTTATGATAAATAAGAGAACTAATATTTATTGAATGCCAACTATGCATCAAATATTGTGCTAATTTATATATATATAATTTAATTCTCAAATGATTATGAGGCAGGTATTATTATTTCAATTTTATAAACAAAGAAACTGTGACTCAGAAAAGATGAATAACTTGCCCAAGACAGTCAGTTTCTAAATGACAGAGCAGGGAACCTATTCCAGCTCTCTTTGGCTCCGGTACTCAGCTCTTTCCATTATTCATTCTGCCTAAAATTCTGCCGGCAGAGCTTCTTCTCTTTCATTTCTGTCCCTGTTTTAATGGATGATTCATATGCCCCGTGGAAAGGTACCTAAGCCCCCACCAGCCTTTAGGAGAAGGAAGAGGCAAAAGGGAGGAGGGGATAAGGCATGGAAGAAGAGAAACCTCTGTGATGGAAAAAGCAGGAGAGACTGATTGGGGCTACGGAAGACAGGTTTTTCCCTTAAGTGACAGGGATCATTTATTTTGCTGTAAGTGGTTTTCTAGATGAAGCTTTCCCCTGCAAGGTGGGCAATGCACATCCTTTTCCTGATCTCATCAACATCCTTCAGAGGAATGACCTACTGACCAGGACGGGGATGGATGAGGGGGAACTGGGTGCTATAACGGGTACAGGGTGAGAGCGAAGGCCGCCTGAAGGGGCCAGATGGTGTTCAGTTTGCAGCCACCTCAGCACTTTGATGAGGAATGGATCTGTATTTTTGCAGGTGTGTGTGCACTGCAAATATTTTCTCTGAAGCAAACATCAGCATCATAAAATTCCCAACCGAATCTTCACCTCTTCTTTTTGTATCATCTCTTTCTCCCTCCAATGTCCTCCTGAAATTTGCTTTATTGTGATTAAAGGCAACAAATTATTAAAGATGAGGTAGCTGGAAGCGAGTGAAATTCTTGGAAACTGAAAACTTTATGAAGTTGCTGCCAGTGATTCTGACAAGGCACGGCCTGGTCAGCTGCTCTGCTCTATAAGTTTGTTCTAAAAGCAAAAACGCTGGAAAGTACTAAATGCATATACTTACATTACTTAAGAAATTGGCCTGTCACCAGACATATTGTAAATAAATGTTGCTAGTTTATAAAGAGAACCACTTTGCAAAGCCAGCTAGTTTCACCCCGAGCGTCCATGGAGAAATGTTCACTCCAATTGGCCTGACCATATTTGCACATAGGAGATTTAAAGACTGTTTTGGAAGGCCATGTTTTATCAATATGATGCCATTTTTCCATGCCCTTTGGGGTTCATCGGAAGGGAGAGACAAACTCTCAAGGATAAATACAATAACCTTGGAAATGCAAAACCCATCTTGGCATTAGAAGGTGCTCCTCTATAAAAGAGGGAAAAGAACACAACCAAAGTGATTAAATCTCATTTTAAAAAAATTTAGTCCTTAGGAACAAAATAAATATGTGATACATGAGCCCTTCCCTGTTTTAGTATAGAATCCAAATTCTTTAAATGGACAAATGAATAAATAAGAAACATGGAGTTGGGGCTAATGCTTACTTTGAGCAAAATTGTAAAATAGAGGAGGCTTGTCCTTAATATCCTCCATCCACCCTGTTCCCCAGCTTCTACTCTCCCCTGCCCAGTGCCCTCACATACTATTTGGTCTCCATTACCTATGAAATCTCACTTTCAGAAAGGAGCTGACAGACTTATTCACATCAAGGTTTATGATTGATGAGGTAATAACCCTCCCAGAGCCTGGCAGAAACAGCTAGTTCCTTACCAGTAGTTATTCTGCCCAACTCACTCAAATTAAGAGAGCGCCAATTTTTAGCTGGACACACAAATTCCCAGCTACAACTCTAGAGGCTCCTTTGTAGCTAGTGAAGTATTGTGTGTGGCTTGTAAGAACGCTTCTTAGAATGCAGGGGTATAACTTGTTCCTCTTCCCTATGTTCATGCTGATGCTTAGAACATGGATGTGATGGCTGGCATCTAGCAGCCATATAGGACCAGGTTATATTCATGTGACCTCGACAAGGCAGAGCAGAGACCTGGATGGACTTGAATACCTGATAATGTTGGAGCCACCGTACAAGTAACTCCCTTGGGCTTTATGTGCATAATGAAATAAATGTTTATTGTATTTTAGCCACTTTTAAAGAGTCTCTTACATGAAAACCTAACTCAATTGAGATGTAGTTGTATTTTAAATAGTTGTCATTGGTTTCACATAAAATGAATTCTAATAGTAATATTTCAAATTTTAGGATCTTTTTTGATGAAATAATTTTTTTTTGAGAAAGTGTATGTTTGGGGGCAAAATTGACTTATTAAATATATACTTTTTTCTGAAAATCAGAAATAAAAAACTTGAAACTGGAAATACTGAACCAATGGTTCTTTAAAAATTGCAAGCCATCCTTTCCTAGATTTTTTTGTTGGAACAAATTTGAATGGCATTTTTTACTTCTGAAAAATGAAAACCTAGTTTTTCCCATGATGAGCTTTTGAAAGAGCAACGAGGCATCATTGTTGGGCCAGTTGTTAACTCACTGTCTCTATACTCAAAATGCCCTTTTCTGTGTTCAGCTCTGTGATGCTGTCACTGGGACTCTGCATACCCCATTTCTGCTTTGTCAGCTGACCCTGAGTTATGTTCTGCCAACAGTGGAAATGAAGGGAGAATGCAAGGTTGGAGGACAAAGAGAGGACTTGCTCCTTTCTAAAGGCTCCCTGTCTGCTTGTGCTTCCTGTGACATCACCCCACCAACACTGCATCCCAACAGAAGCAGTTCTTTCCTGTAGTTTACAGTTTTGCAATCCTTGCAAACCAGACTCACTCCTCTCCCTGACCAGATAACATCACCTTGTCAGTCTGTGCCTCTCCTTAAAGACCTGACTTACAGCTCCATAAGGCACTTCTTCTAAGTTTCTGTAATTCAAACCTTTTCCCTTTGATACTTCACCCTAGGAATGGTGGTTGTCACCTCCTTTATATAGCCGTGTTCTCTTTTATCCTGCTAGTTACTAGGTAACAACTTCATTCCTGGTTAACAAATCTTTATGTTAAATTCTCTTTAAGTAAGTGTATGAATTCTGTCTCCTGGCTAACATAACTACCCTGAGACTATAAATAATAAAAATATGTGATATTCATGCTGTGCATTACCTTACTATTGCAATAAATATAAACTCAAATAAATGATTTCATAGAATCTTAGAAAATAATATGGAGCTTATCTTAACATTCAACCCTCAACCTATTCAGACACTGAAAGCATATTTTTATAATTTTTATACCATCACCATGCTTCAGAGCTAGAAAATGCTGCTCTCCCACTTGTGGCTGAACTAAATCTTAAGAGGAAACCTGCCATTTGGGGCATATTCACATTTTCCTTAATTTCATATGACACTTCTGCTGCTGACTGCCCAGTCATAAGGCCACCACTGCCACAGGGGATGTCAACATAAAGGGATCACATTCATAGGGTGAGTGACCAGGAAGTGTTGAGGGGAGCTGGCTCAGCTCACTCTGGTTCTCTGCACTCCCTTCTGGGAGCCACGTGGGCAATGGCATGAGCAGTCCTCAGTGATTCTGATGTGAATGGGCAAAAGGCCAGGTGAGAGCAACTGGGAATTGAAGATGATATGGCTTTGAAAAGACAGGAGCGGCATCTGAAAGGTAAACAATGGAAACACTTTAGCCTGAAGCTTATGGCTTCCAGGGAATATGGCTGTCCATACCGGCATTTCTATGCTCATCGTGAACAATGAGAAAATTCCCTTTTCTTGTCTCTCTTTCATTGCAAAGAATTTTAAATCAACAAATAAGTTCCTTCACTTTCATTCAACCTAACTGTCAGGTATAGATGTAAGAGTCTATGGTGCTAGGAAAGCTATGGAAATGGAAAATAGGAGAAGGGCACACTTTACCCTTCTAAGTAGAGCCTTCTGCAAGGACATTGTAAGATGCTGAGGCTCAAAATACCACTCCATGACAGCAATTGTTAGAATAAGCCTGTAATTTTCACTCTATATTGAGTATCCAAATCACAGACTACTCAAAAATCATGAATGCCACACAGGTGTGACCATGTAATTGTAACACAGACATTTGGCGTGGTAGAGAATTAGTTACCGAAAGCATCTGAATCATCATAGTAGAGGCCTGTAATGTACAGAAATTCAAAGAATAGACAGAAAAAGTGAGGGAGTCTGGCCATTAAACAATAAACAAGTCTACATATCATATTTTCTGATATTTTGGATAGTTCTATTCCAATAACAGAGCTCTATTCCAAATAACTCACAAGACTTTAAAGCAGTGGTTCATAGGCCAAACCTGGCCCATCGCTATGTTCTTTTTGGCCTGCATAGAGCTTAAAATGTTTGGATTAACTTCCATTATATTAAAATTGGGAGATGTCATACAAAATCTAGATTTTTGGTTTCTTTTGAAAAAGTGGAAAGTCTGGCCATTCAGAGCCCACAGTCCAATGTGGCAACATCCAACACAAGCCGATACTGAGTAAGGACTGTGCCTATAGGTCAAGCGGCCAGACTTCACTCTTCCAAAGTTTCTCATCAGCCCCCTGATCCATTGCTTTATAGTTCATGCTTGAATCTCAAAGACATATGAGTTTGTGACCATTTGCAATATTTGCTTTAAAATGTCCCTTTCCCCCAATTTTCTCCTCAATTCAATATTTGAAAATCACTTTAAGGAGCACTTGTCCTCAGGAAACTGGGAATCTAGTTGAAGTCTTTTCTATGAAAGATAGTTACTAAAAGAACAAAATATGTGTTGGTAAAAATTCAGAAAGGAAACTTCCTGATAAAGTATAATGAGGCTGAAATACTTGATTCTAGGAGGGAGGGAAGTATCTAAGGGGAAAAGAAGGAACCAGTGTCCTGAGAAGGAATTTTCATACATTATTGGAGGGTCATAGGAAATGATGCATCTAATTTCAGAGTAAAAAAAAAATTAAGCAGCCAGTGTTTAGATCAGCCACAGGAGAGATGGTGGGGAAAAAGAAAAAAGAAAAGAAAAGTAAAACCAACAGGCAAGAAATGTGTTTGGAGACCATCTGAACTTGCTGGAGACATCCCCATAATTATTTAGTTATCTGTTAATATAATAAGAACAACTCTTCTGGTTAAGACAATGGTCCTTGATTTACCATTAAGTGAATCTCCAGATGAAGAATGTTGGATTTATTTGTCTAAAGAAAGGATCTGTCGATAAAAAGAACCATAACTAGGCTATTAACAATATATTGTTGACTTTCCAAGAATTGGGCTATAAATACTTCATAAGAGAATTATGCTTTCTTGTAGGAATTACAGAATTTGGTACATTTTTTCTTTTGCCAAACTGACTATTTTGTTAGATACCACTGATAAATAAGTTCAAACTGCAAATGTGTAAGAAGAGCACAATAGTTCCTTCTCCACCTCGAATGTGATATCTGCTATCCACCAACTGTCTAAAATTGGTGCATTATGATGAAAAAATAGTGGAGGAAAACTACAGATACCCTGTTTTAGTATTAAATTTTTAAAAATTGCAAATAGATGTGTGTTTACTAGCCCCCATCATGTGATACTGCTTGCTCAAAGCTCCCATGTCTTCACGCTCATGATTTATTGTCTCAGAGTGCTAACTCAGGGCAATGTCTTTGGCATGGACTTCCAAGCCACAGAGTGATAGTATCGGGAGTGTAGTCATCGGACTAGTGTGTCCAGGTGGAAATAAACAATGAAGAATACAGCTGCCTTTGAAGAGAGCGTTTTGGCCAGGATACTTGGCACAAGGTAGATGGGCTTCGCTGTATCCTGGAGGAACCTTTTATTAACCACATCACCCGCTTACCCCACAACAGCCTCAAAATTGTACCTTAGCGCTCTCCACCTCCAGGAGGTCGGTACCTCCCAGGGCCTGGCTAGCACTTAAATGGATCGTCATTACAGTTCATTACAGACATCAACACCCTTTGTTAATAACGCTTTCTCCACCCAAAGCTGTTTCTGAGGCAAGCCCCTGGGAAGAAAGTCAAAAACGGGGCCGAGCCCATGAGGCAGGCTGGCTTTCTGCTGTGTGTTATGAATGTGCCTCTGTTTTCTGATATGCTCAGCATGACTCCCCTGGTACTGACTCTGGAGCCTTGGAGGTTCATGGACAAGCTGAAGGCTGTTTCTAAACAGGGGCTTTTTATTGCTGTTCTCCCCACCTCTCTCATCTTCCTATATAAATGTCATCAAAAATCTATTGTCATTCCTACATCGCATGCACAAGGCCCTCTTTCACAGGCCAGATGGTTTAACCTCTCTGATGGTTCAGAATTCTCCATACTACAACCTTTCATTGCTCAGGAGTCTTGCATGGGAAAAAGCATACATGCTGGAGAAAACCACTAAGAGGAATCTCCTGGTGGGACTCATTAATTCTCCATGTCCCCACTGCCCAAGCCAAACATGAAGTGTGGGAACAGCTCCTTATTTGCAAAGCTCATAGTTTTTTGTGGTTTAACATTTACTGAACGCCTCCTTCCACTCTATACTCAATAACTATCAAATAGCAAGGAAGTAAGTGAGAGTATCAATGGCTTTGTTCTGTTTTCCTTTAGTAAACAGAAAAGAAGAACCCTGTGTTTTTTAAGTTATACCTAGGATCAGGAAGATCGGGATATTTGATTAGAAGAATTCAATTTAAAGTTAACTCTGTGGATGCTCATTTTTTTCTCTTTCTTGTGTTTTCAACAGGCTCTTATTCCACCGCTGTGTTCCCTTTCAATTTGTTTCATTGTTTCTGTTATCTGGGTCTCCATTCCAAGTCCAGAAGGACAAGGTGCCATTAGGAAGGTGTGGCATCCTGTGGTTGACTCTACTGCTTACTTGCTCCGGAGGGATAAGGCAATGCCAACCAGCTTACCTCTGAAAATGTGTGGCTTATATTTTAACTCCATTAAATTCTGGAGAAAGAAAGCAAGATAAGAAGTGATGGGCCCATCTTTATCTTGTAATTTTATATGTCAGAAGTCCACCATGGATTCCCCCGAGGCTAAAATCAAGGTGTCTCCAGGCTGTGGTATCTTGCTACAGCAGTGCTAGCAGCAGAAAGGGAGCAGCATTGTGAATACAGCCCTCTGCCAAAGTGTTGCTCAGCTAGTCTGCCGTGCTGTGCCCAGAATCTTTTCTTTTTAAAGATTTATTTTTTATTTTTTACTTTTTAAAAAATATATTTTATTGATTTTTTTACAGAGAGGAAGGGAGAGAAATAGAGAGTTAGAAACATTGATAAGAGAGAAGCATCGATCAGCTGCCTCCTGCACACTCCCCACTGGGGATATGCCCACAACCAAGGTACATGCCCTTGACCAGAATAGAACCTGGGACCCTTCAGTCCCTAGGCCGATGCTCTATTCAGTGAGCCAAACTGGCTAGGGCTGTGCCCAGAATCTTAATAGTCGGCTCACAGTCACCCAGCTCTAGATTCCATTGGAAACACCATGGGGGGTTGGGGGTGGCAGGTGTGCCATCACAGGGGCCTTGCTGAGATGCCCCAGTCAGCCCTCTAGAATGAGAATTTCAATTCACTTTATAGCAACAAAAGCATAAATGTTCACCTAACATTATATAGTGGGGTCCAGTATCTCTCTCTAGCTCTGGTGGGAACCCTCACCCAGTGTGAGTAAGGAAATAATCCCCTCAGATTCTGCATTCTTTCAGTGTAGTCTATGCATCTTTGCTGTCCACACTTCAAGTATGTTCTTCCTTTTCCTCTCTGACTGTATTCTTTGCTGCTGCATTTGCACATTTGCATCAGGTAGAATCTTTATTGACTAGTTTCTTCAGAAACTTGACTTGAATATACTCCGTTCCTGGCTAGCAAACTACATTTCTTGTTAATGGGAGTGCTGTATGCACGACAACATTTTCCTTCTCTCCTTTCAGCAGTTTTCTCAGGACTGCCCCCAGTCTCCTCTAATTGGAGGTGGATAGTTAAACCCTTCCTAAGTGGAAAGGGTCACTTTCAGTTTGGATTCTGAGCTGAGAAGACATTTCCATTCCGTAGAGTCATTTCCTACTTGGAAGTGTAGGGTATCAGAACATGCCACTTTGGCATACGGATTACTTTGAGCTGAAGGCAACTGAGAAAAAACAGACACAGAAAAGCTCTCTGCCCTCCCTCTATTTGCCTAAAAGCAAGACAAACATTTGTAAAGGTGTCTCCCTTTCCCAAACCAGGAAGGGCAGAACTCACCAGGAGACAACTCTAGATTCTTTATCGTCCACAGACAGGCACTGAGAAGAACCTATATAACAGCAATACTAAATAGCCTTTATCTTCTCTAAGTTTTGCCCATATACTCACCATCCCAGTTTGCTGCCCCTAAAAGCCTAACTCCCTTTTTCTTTGTCTTGTCACTTCTCCACAAATTTGTGGTTCTTTGTTAAGATGCTATTTAAACCCCAAATTCTTACCACCCTTTGAGTTACTCATTACTGAGTCCTCCCATGTGTATGCACAATGCCCTTGTTAATAAAACTTGCTTTTTTTCTCTTGTTAATCTATCTTTTGTCAGTTTATTTCACAAGTCCAGTCACTGAGCCAAAGAGGGTAGAGAAATTTTTTTCCTCCCCTACAGAGTTTTAGAATAAAAAGGATCCCCTGCCCTGACCGGTTTGGCTCAGTGGATAGAGCGTCTGCCTGCAGACTCAAGGGTCCCGGGTTCGATTCCGGTCAAGGGCATGTACCTTGGTTGCGGGCACATACCCAGTAGGGAGTGTGCAGGAGGCAGCTGATCGATGTTTCTCTCTCACTGATGTTTCTAACTCTCTGTCCCTCTCCATTTCTCTCTGTAAAAAATCAATAAAATATATATTTTTTAAAAAGGATCCCCAACATGCCACACCATGTCACTTTCTGTATAACCCCATTAAATGGCATCAATAGTTCATGGTCATTACTGGTTAGTCATCTCATATGCACTAAATAAGCAAAGAAAAATGAAATTTGGAATATACTATACAAATAGCATAATATTAGGGATGTTGACTAGAAAGAAGAGATAGGCTTCATTTAATACAAGGAGAGACTGAGTATTGTGTCCATAATTGAGTCATATTTAGAACTTCTCTATAGGTAGAAGAGAATCAAAGAAAAAATTATTACATTAACATAATGTAGTCACCCAAAACATGGGACATCCCTTGCTGTTTTCCTGCCTGTGTGCTACTTGTCAAAGAAAGATCTACTCAATAGCCCGGCCATCATGGCTCAGTGGTTGAGCATTGACCTATGAACCAAGAAGTCATGTTTTGAACTCTGGTAGGGGCGTGCAGTGTAGGAGACAGCCAGTCACTGATTCTCTCTTATCATTTACTAGAGGCCCAGTGCACGAAATTCGTGCAGTTGTGGGGGGGGGGGCCCTCAGTCTGGCCTGCGCCCTCTCGCAGTCCAGGACCCCTCGCTCCTTACTGCCCACCTGCTCCTTACTGCTTGGCTCGCTGCTCCTTATTGCTGCCGCCACTGCTCTCACCAGCTGTGAGTCAGGCTTGTGGCTGAGCAGTGCTCCCCCTGTGGGAGTGCACTGACTACCAGGGGGCAGCTTCTGCATTGAGCGTCTTCCCCCTGGTGGTCAGTGTACATCATAGCGACCAGTCATTCTGGTCATTCCACCTTAATGGTTGCTTATGCTTTTATTATATAGATGTTTCTATCTCTCTCTCTTTCTCTCCCTTCCTCTCTGAAATCAATAAAAATATATTTAAAATAGAAAAAAAAGAAAGACCTATTCAGTAATTGAGCCTCCAAGTGTGTTGCTTAAAGCCCTGGTGAATGGTTGGTCTGCCTATCACCGTGTCCCCACACCTCAGTGGAGGTCATATAGTCTGTCGCTGAGCCAGGTCTCCCTTAGTCTGCACTGATGCAATTGACTATTTGGATCTAATTGTAGAAGTTTACATTTTCATAGGTGCATTTCTTCCCTTCTGGTTTTATCACAGCATGATCCTTTAAAATGGATCTTGATATCCAGATATTAATAATTAATCTTCATTTTTTAAGTCTGACGACGACATTATAATTGTATTTTAATTGCAATTTTTATTGAGATAATTATAGATTCACATGCAGTTCAAAGAAATAATAGAGATCCCTTGTACACTTGCCAAGTTTCTCCCAATGGTAACATTTTGAAAATTATAGTATCAACCAGAATATTGATACAACCCATTTTTACCTACACTCATGAATGTGTGTATATTAAGCTCTGTACAATTTTGCCACCTGTGTACATGCCTACCACTATAGTCAAGGTAATGAACAGTACCAACATCACAAGCATCTCTTGTTTTCTCATTTTATACCCACCTCCTTTTCCCACTGCAGCCTCCATGTTCCCATCTCTTACTCCCAGAAATTGCTAATCTGTCCTCCACTTCTAAATTTTTAAATTTCAAAATGACGTGGGAGGGTAGGTGGTGGGAAGTGATAAACCAAAGAACTTGTATGAATATACCTATAACCTGTGGACACAGACAATAGGGTGATGAAGGCCTGGGGTGGGGGTGGGCTAGAAGGGGTCAATGGGGGTAAAAGGGGACATATGTAATACTTTTAACAATAAAGATTTTTTAAAATGTTATGTAAATGGAATTATATAGTATGTAACCTTTTGGGACTCGCTTTTTCCTCTCAGCATAATTTCTTGGAGAGTTATCCTAGTTGCATGCATTAATAATTACTTGCTTTTGCAGTAAACTCTTTGCCACAGCTCTTAGCAATATATTTTTCTGATATAGCTCCTTGAGCAAGGGAAACAAAAGAAAAAGATAAACAAATGGGACTATGTCAAACTACAAAGTTTTAAACAGCAAAGGAAACCATCAAAAAAATGAAAGTATAACCTACTGAATGGGAGAAGATGTATGCCAATGATACATCCAATAAGTGGTTAATATCCAAAACATATAAAGAACTCATACAATTAAAGGAATCAAGTTAAAACATCAGCAAAAGACCTAAATAGACATTTCTCCCAAGGGGACATACAGATGGTCAACAGACATATGAAAAGATGCTTAACATCACTAATCCTCAGGGAAATGCACATTAAAACCACAATGAGATATCATCTCAGCCCTATCAGAATGGCTATCATCAATAAATCAACAAACAATAAGTGTTGTCAAGAATGTGGAGAAAAGGGAACCCTCTGCACTGTTGGTGAGATCTGCTATGGAAAACAGTGTATGTGGATCAGTGTGAGTAGATGGTATGAGTATGTAGGGATGTGAGTGTGTAGGTGTGACTGTGTAAATGAGTTTGTAGATAGATGTGAGTAGTGTATGCATACTTATGCGTGTGTGTGTGTGTGTGTGTGTATGGATGGGTATGGATGGGTAATTGGATGTGGTTGAATGAGAGAGAAAAAAGAATGGTGAATAATTGATATAAGTAACTGGGAAGGTAAATTGGAAACAAATTATGAAAAGCATTATAGCTAATCTCGGGAATTTTGATTACCCTACAGGAAATGAGGAATCCTTATGGATAATTGAAAAAAGATCTTGAGTAACGAAATCTGGAGAACATCAACATTTAACCTTTAGTAACTATACCAAAGAAGTGCTCTAGTTCCCTAAAAGGATCCATTGTAGAATTTCCTCTAAAAGCAAACTTTTAGTAGAAAACCAGATCACTCTGATTTACAAAATGTAATTTGTACCTAACTTCATGAGACTATGTGTACTACACAGAGCCAGACTTGCATGTTTCTTCCAATTCTGAAATTTTGTTTAATGTTGGTACAAACAGTTACCTCCATGTCCCATCTTACATTACTAGTAGCTGACATGTGTCTAAATATTTTGATTAAAAATCCTGACAAATACTTCTGGACCAGAAAGTGAACCTCTGCTGTAGAAATTCGCTTCAATTAGCTAAAGCTTAAAGAATGAAAAAGTGTATTTCCAATAGCATCTTCTCTTTGGATACTAAACCAATTCCCATTCCCCCTTTCTGTGTGGCATGGATCAGGTTGTTCAGATCTTAGTTTTGATACTACCACATCTGGGGAAAAAGTCCAAGTTCAAGCAAACTATGAAATGCAGTGGTAAGGTCTTATTTGCTAAGAAAAGCAGAAAAAGTGGCTTATGGCAAGGAATTAAGCATACCCCTCGTATAAACTCAGACCAAGTTCAAACCCTAACTCCCAAGTGCCTTTTGGTTGTGAAATCTTGTGATATAGCATAACTTTCCTGTGCCTTAGTTTCATTTTATGTTTATGGGGTGATAATACTTATCTTACATATCTTACAGGGTTATTTTAAGGATTAAAAGAAAGAAAACATGCTTAGCACACTCTGTGGTAGGTAATAAGTCTTTACACCCCCATACTTTCATAAACAACTGGAAATGTACTTAGAAGACTATAGAATTTTGAAATAATTCTCATTTGCTAAAATATTCTGAGGAATCCCAAAGGTTTTATTCAACTAACTCAAGTCACATTTTATTAAAAAAACATTCTAACATACAATCCTTAAAAAAAAGAGAAATACTTAAAAGTTATGAGAAATATGAGAAAAATTATCAAATCTCATCAGCACAAAACATGTTACTTAATTCCCCCTCCCTAATCTGAGCTGATTGGAACAGAGCTGGGCATTGGATGGACAAAAGGCTGCCAACCCATAGACTCCCCAGCAGTCTCTGACATGTCCTGACATGGAAAGATGAACTGGTCCAATCATCTTCCTCTCTTGAGAAGGATAATTGTTAGCAGTGGTTGCTAAAAAGAGAGGACACTGAGAAAGAGTTGTGAAGTTGAGCAGCAGCATAAAGTATTGAAGCAAATAAATTATGCATAAGCAGAAGACAGACTAGAGGGAGAGGAAGTGACTGTGGGTGAAACAGAGTAGAGCCTGGCGACAGGCTAATGGGACACTCAGGTGACAGTCCATGAGGCTGCCACTGCCACTTGGGTACAAAAGATATGTGATGTTCTTCAGTCGTCATATCTTTCCCTATGTCTAGAGAATATCTGTGCTCCTGGTTCATTCTGATATTCCTGTTAGAAAACAGAAGAAGCCTTTGTCACAATGTCCCAAATAGAATGAAAAATTATATTCAGGTGTTATCACTGTCAATCATATCAGGTATAAAAGAGGAAGCAGGTCACCTCACAGGTGGAAAAACAGTGACCAGGTCAGGTCCGCGGAGCTTGGCTGTGGACAGGCCTCTTTCTCCACTTCTCCTAAAAAGGGAAGCAGGATTAGGTCTCTAGTTCTGCTCAGACTTTAGAAACAGTTCAAGAAAGAGACCTGATGAGCATAGGGCTGAAAGCCAATGGGGGTGATACCTGATTAACACTCTATTCAGCAGAAATAAAAAGAATATCGTTGAGAAGCTCCTTTGACTTTTCTCTAGAATTCTGAAACTTTCACGAAAAATTACCTATTAATTAGGTTGGTGTCTGAAACAGAAAACAGAGGCTACTCAACTCTTTGGCTAGAAATTCCCCTGGAACATGTCGTTCTTGTGCACCCTGAGGCCTGGTTGTGAGATTCCCTTGTGTTTCCATGCACATGTATCCTTATAATAAATGTCCCACTGTCGAATAACAATGTGCCCACTAAGAAGGCCTGCCCAGAACTCGATTTATTTATTAATCCATTAGATCCAGAATATTGCCTCTGGCAGTGGAGCCCAAAACAGATATTTTGTGACACAATTTTTGCATTCCCATCACCACCACCACATTATTCATTGGAGGTATTTCCAAATAACCCAATCCTTCGACCCATGAGTTAACAGGCTAATTATTACAATATGTTTACTTCAATTATGCATCTGTTAGAATTCTGTCACTGCAAATAAAGACAATCAATCCTACTCCAGTCACTTAAAGAAATAGAGACCTATCTTTTTTTTTTATCAAGGTAAGAAGACTTTTTTTGAAAAAAATCAATCAGAGTCTCAACAGTATCAATGCTTCAGTGATGGTCTTGGCCTTTCCCTCATACATGCAATTACTACGCTGCTACTATGGCATTCTTTAATTGATGGCATTCTTCTATCTTCATACAGAACGAGTGGACCAATCCTAGGGTCCCCAATCCTAGGGTCTAGTAGAGCTCTTTTCTTGTGTGGGTTTTGAGTGATGGTTTGTGGGTATCCCAGCTCTGAGAGTTCCATCAGTTTCAGTGCATGGGATACTAACAACAGTCATCATGAGCATCCCCTCTTCCTTTCATTCTCCTCCTTCACCTTTCCTGCCCTTTCAAGCCCAGAAGTCCCATCTACAAAGGCTACTCTGCTAAAAGACAAGCGTGGCAAAGAACTCCCAAGCTGACTAAGAAGGTTTTTCCTTCTTCTCTATCTTGAGAACTATTTTCATTACCACGGATGCCAGAGTGGGAAGGTGAAGATAAAATGTGCTTAAGAAGTCCTCATTTGCTTTCAGTGGACTTTGGACATTCTTCAAGTGCTTTGCTTTTTTTATTTGCCATTCTTTCCTCACAGTTGTCTTCTCAGGCTTCCACTGAAGTATTGTGATCTGGTTTTCATTTACTTGTTCATAGTTTTTCTAGTTTTCTCATTTTTCAAATACCAGGATATTATAATACCATCATTATGTGAAAACATATATAGAATGGGTCTGAAATATCTCAAGACATTAAGGAATAAATATTTCAAAATGTATAGATTTTGGGTCTGTCCTATAAATATCATAGGGAAGAATGGCACAATTTTAGGCGACAAATCTTGATCCTTTTTGATTAACTGTTACATTCCAGTCACAATAATAACATTGAAAAATATTCAGTTACATTTAAAGATTATTAAGTTGTTGGTGAATCACAACAGGACTTAATTTATTTAGGCAAGCAATGGATTGTGCCTATTTAAGTGATCTGATTTAGAGCAGCATTCCTGTGCTACTTATTGATGAACATTTCCTGAGAGCCTCTGTTGAAAACTTTATTTGGAAACTTTTTATCACCCATAAATATCCCAATAGTTAAAGTAATTAAACTTCACTTGATGCACTTAACATAGGAAATAGGCTAACTGAAAAGGAAAATGTGGTTTTAATTTTTATGGATTGAATTGTCATGTGTTTCATATATAAGACAGTTCACTTGGAACTGAGTAGGTAAAGCAATCCAAGATCTATCTATTTTAATGTTGCATGACCATTTGGTATTTTTGAGAGGAAATGCCATGGACTGATTCAAGTAATAATGTAAATGCTAATTTCTTATTACACATCCCTGATTTTAGAATGAGCTATAATTATATAGTTTTTCACAAAGTAAAGATATGTGTTTCCGTCCTCAAATGACTATGTATAGTTGCTTAGCAAGAGGCTGGAATTTTATTAGTTATATTTCTTATTACTTCATTTAACACTCTGCTTCCGATTGCTCACACACAAATACATACACATATGCATGTGTACACACACACGTACCCTTCTACACATTGCTCTCCATATTCCTTCTAGGTCAAGAGAACATATTGAGAGTCACTGTCATGATCTTCACTTAGCAATGAATCCATGCCAGGATGCTGGTCCATCGAACACTCACTTGGCAATGACATGCTGGATTATAACCAGATCAGATGGTACTAATAAGGACAATTGCTGGCTATAAATCTCACTGAAAATTGAATTCTGAGTCTTTCTCCAATTGCTTGTTTCTTTTATCTCCAATCCTCACTACTTCTCATTTTGTTCTTTGTTCATTTCACAGTAATTTTAATTAAAAATAAACTCTGACCATATCTTTGACTTGGGAGAAGTCACCCTGGAGGTGAGCCAGGCTGAGATGATCATGAGGATGTTTTCCTTTTCCCAGCTCTCCAACTAGGTTCTTGATCTCATTGTGGGCTTGCTTGGAGAGGGGGAGTGAAGGGGGAGAGAGGGGAAAAGGTAAAAGGGATTGGTAGACACTCTAAAAAGTATTAAGCATCTTTTCCCCCTATATGTTTGCCTATAATTATTTGGCAGAAAAATCAATATCTTATCCTGTTCTAGTCATTTCTTATACTTTCTTTCTGCTCACTTTCTCAATTTTCTTTCTGCCTTTTGCATCTTAATGCATCTCCTTTCCCATATCCTTGCACTCCTGTTTTCATTCTCCTCCTTTGATACTGTAGAACCTCTGTGATCCTACACCAATCCACACTGAGACCATTATCTGTCACTGACATGGCCAGTGACCCCTTCCAGATATTTTGCCTGCACTCCTAGGTTTACTCCTAGGCAGGTGAATGGCCTTGCCTTGTCATTCGCATGCTATTTCAGTCACAGTGATGAATAGCCACTCCCATCTTTGCCACCTCTAATCCTTCTTTTTTCAGAGCAGTCATACTCAACTACTTAAATTACAAAACAAATCCTAAACCTCCCCTGACTAAGTATTCCATAGTTGTCCCACTACTCTCAAAACAAAACCCAAACTCCTGACCATGACGGCCCTCTGTAACCTGGTGCCTCCTTAAGCCTCTGCCTTGATCTCCCCTTTAGTCCCTCTTGTCTGCTCCCTGCTTTCTCAGATTCATATTTCAGTTCCTCAGATAAGCCAAATTCACACTCTCTCTGGGGTGGGTCAGGGGAGGGAATGGAAAGGGGCTCTTACCACTGCCTAGACTCTTACTCTAGTTCTTTGCGTAGCTTTCTCATTTTGTCCTCCAGGCCTCTATTTAAATATCATCAACTTAAAGAGGCACTTCCTGGCTACTCTTTCTCAAATAATTTCTCTCTCTCTCTCTCTCTGTCTCTCATACACACTCATGCATGCACATGTGCACACACATGTGCAAGACACATGTGTAAACACGCATGCATATAATTGCACAAGATGATAAACATTCACACAGAAACACATATGCACATATACACACATACATATGCACACATGTACCACTGCTACCACCATCATCACAGTTAGGTTCGGTGACTGTTTTTTTTTTTCTTTCTGTTTTTACTGATTTCAGAAAGAGAAGGGAGAGGGATAGAGAGATAGAAACATTAATGATAGAGAAATATCATTGATCGGCTGCCTCCTGCACATCACCTACCGGGGATCCGAGCCCACAACCCCGGCATGTGCCCTGACCTGGAACTGAACCAGTGCCCTCTTGGTTCACGGATCAACACTCAACCACTGAGCCACACTGGCTGGGCGTGACTGTTCATTTTCTTCATAGCACTTACCGAATGTTTTTGTCTTGTTTGTTTACACATGTAGTATTGGTCTCCTCCATTTGAGTGTAAACTCCAAGACAAGGGGGCTTGTTTACTCTCTCCATAGTTATATATGCAGCACCTAGCCCAGTGCTAAGCACATTGTAGGTGCTAAAAAAATGTGCTGAGCCTCAAATGAGCTGAGATCAGATTGATTTTATATTAAACTGTTAAACAGAAATCAGGCTTATTATTTAAATAGAGGGAAAAGACAAATAAGGACTTTTGAAAAGGAAGAGTTAACAGCTAGTTTTGTGTTATTTTGTTCTAGTCTTTGTTCAACCCTTACAATACTAATTCAAGGGATTACTATTCTAGCTTTAGAAGTGTGACTACCGAACCCAAGAGCAATGAGAATCCAGTTAAGGACTATGGACTGGGTCAAGCCCTGTCCCTCATGGCAAAGATTGCTTATCAAGCCCTGAGCAACCAGCATTGATGTCACAGAGCTCCCCTCCCCCACTCCATGCCCCACCCCCTGAGAACAGGCACTCCAGAGGTGGCTGTGTAACGGGGTAGACACGTGCACTGGGTGCTATCTGGCTAGGCAGAAAGCTAAAGCAGAAGCAGAGACCTCAATGCAAACAGAATCCTACCAAGTTTTGCTTACATAAAATTCTATCAGCCTCCTGTTAGTCTTCTCTCAAAAAAAAATGCTTGCCTGCATATTACACTCTGGTCATTCTACTTACAGTTTGTCATCACTATTAAACTATTGACAACTTGTTTATATCTCCCACCCTGCTGCTCCCAGCATAGTGTATGCCATTGCCATAGTTGTATGCTGTGATATTTTAAAAATGCTTCTGTTTTTAAGACTCCACAGGAATCACCACTGCTCCCTCAGGAAAGTTGTTTTGGAATTGTTCACATTCTTTACCATTTACATCTTTTTTTAGAATTGTACATATTCTTGAAATGTTTCAGTCACCAGAGACTTTGGGGAAAATTTTTAAAAATACTAATATTAAACATTCATTTAAATGATATGTACACAGAGAAGAAAAAATCCTTAATAAGGTACAATTTACAAACAAATTTTTCTTAAAAATAATATATAATATATAAAATTCTAAAGTAAATTGAAAAATACAACGGAAACAAATAATACTTTACATTCTTGGGCTCAAAAGAAATGGATATTTTGTGACAATGATGGCAAACTTGGAAAGCCTAAGGAAATGTTTCTCTGTAGTAAACATTTGAGTATTAATAATTTTCTCTCAATTCATAGGAATGCATGAAGCATTTTATCAGATGCTTATTTTACCAGGCCTAGATTTTTTTCTCTGTAATTGTGAAAAACACATTGTTAAATAGGCAACAGAATAGAGATAATAAACAATGTTTCCTTGCAGAAATTATGAGCCAAGAAATTTTATCTTTTCTTCCTTCCTTGTCTAGAACAATGCCTGGCGTATAGCAGACACTCAGTAAACTCAGTAAAGGAATGAATGAATGAATGAATGAAAGAAAATTAAGTTCAAGTCACATCCTATGTAATAACAGCCTAATATGCAAATTGACCGAATGGTGGAACAATTGGTAGAACAACCAGTCACTATGATGCCCACTGACCATCAGGGGACAGATGCTCAATGAAGGAGCTGCCCCCAGCCTGAAAGCTCCAGGCCAGCCAAGGCGGGTGCCAGCGGGGGCTCCTCGATCACCCCGCCAGTCACTCCGCAGGAGGAGGCGACTTGAGGCAGGGGTCGAGGTGGGGAGGGCCGGCCAGTGAGCGGGTGGTGGCAAGGGGTGGGGTCAGTGAACGGGCGGCGCCAGGCCAGCCAAGGCAGGTGTCAGCGGAGGCCCCTGATTGCCCTGCTGGTTGCCCCACAGATTGGCCCTGATCGCCGGCCAGGCCAAACACTACCTGTGCATGACTTTTGTGCACCAGGCCTCTAGTTCTACATAAACGGGTTTAAAAAATACATCTCTTTTTCTGGAATTATCATTCTTGAATAAATTTATCACTTTATATTTCTGGTTTTTGCTGAGTATAGAATCACTTAAAATCAAATTATAGTAGTCTCCCCTTATCTTAGGTTTTGCTTTCTGTGGTTTCAGTTACTGCCATCAGTTGTGTTCTGAAAATATGAAATGGAAAATTCCAGAAATAAACAATTCATAAGTTTTAAATATGTGCCACTCTGAGCAGCATTCTCACACCATTCCTCTGTCCCACCCCAGATGTGATTCATGCCTTTGTCCAGAATATCTATGCTGTTTCCACTCCCCACCCATTAGTCATTTAGTAGCTCTACTGTCATGGTATCACAGTGCTTGTGTTCACGTAACCCCTATTATACTTAATGCCTAAAAGTGCAAGAGTACTGATGCTGGTAATTCAGATATAACAAAAGAGAAGCCATAAAATGCTTCCTTTAAGTGAAAAGAGGAGTACAATAAGATATTTTGAGAGCAAGACCACATTCACATAACTTTTATTGCAGTGTATTATAATTGCTCTATTTTATTATTAGTTAATATTGTTACTCTCTTACTGTGATTAATCTCTTACTGTGACTAATCTATAAATTAAAGTTTATCATAGTTATGCACGTATAGGGAAAACATAGTATATAGATAAATGGTTTGGTACCATTCCCTATTTCAGGCATCCAATGGAGGCCAGGGATACTTTGAATGTATCCTCCTTGGAGGGGGGAAACTACTGTATGGCCTAGAGAAAATGTGGACAATGTGCAAGAAAAAACTGCCCAGCCCTCGCCAGTTTGGCTCTGTGGATAGAGTATCAGCCCACAGACTAAAGGGTCGCAGGTCCGATTCTAGTCAAGAGCACATACCTCAGTTGCAGGCTCAGTCCCTGGCCCCTGTAGGAGCATGTGCGGGAGGCAACCAATCGGTGTGTCTCTCTCACATTGATGTTTCTCTCTCTGTCTCACCCCTGCCCTTCCACTCTCTCTAAAAATCAGTGGAAAAAATATCCTTGGGTGAAGACTAACAAACAAACAAACAGCAACAAAAAAACTTGCCCAACCTTATTCAAACTCTTGTGTATGGTTCCACTGGGAAGCAGTTATGGAAGCAGTGTATTTGTTTTTAATAATTGCTTCACTACTTAGAAGCCAAGATAAGCTGGTTTTTAAAAATTTAATGATGCCAATAAAGATAGATAAGTAGATTCATGTAACAGAATAGAGTCCAGAAATATATGGTCAAGTCACGTATGTGGTCAGTTTATTTTTGACAAAGATGCCAAGGCAATTCAATGGAGAGAGGAAAATCTTTTTAAAAAATGATGGTGAAACAACTGGATACATGTAAGGGAAAAATTAATATCAACTCTCTACTTTGACCACACACAAATATTGACTCAACATGGATCCTAGAACTAAATATATAAGCTATATAAAATATATAAATAAATATATAAACTACAAAGCTTCTAGAAGAAAGCATAGGAGAATATCTTTATGACCTTAATATTTGTAAAGATTTCTTAGGCAAACTATGAAAATCACTAAACTTAAAAGAAAAAGAATTAAAAATTTTCCTTCATATAAATTAGAAACTTATGCTCTTTAAAAAAACACCACTAAGAATTAAAAGGCAGGATTTATATCAATCATATATATATATATATATATATATATATATATATATAGTCATATATCAAGCAACCTAGTTTATTTTTTAATGGGCAAAAAGCTCTGAATAGATTACTCACAAATAGAAAAGTGTATGAATAGTCAATAAACTCATGAATTAAAACTCAATATCATTAGTTGTTAGTCATTAGAAAAATGCAAATTAAAACCACAGATATACCACTATACATACACTAGAATGGCTAAAATTAAAAAGATTGCTAATCCCAAGTATTAGTGAGGATGTGGAAAAACTGGGACTCCCTTACATGCCTGGTGGGAGTATGAAATATTACAACCACTCTGGAGAAATGCTTGTCAGTTTCTCAAAAGTTAAATCTACACCTGCCTGATAACATAGGTATTCTATCCCTAAAAAATTAAGTGAGAAAAGTGAAAATATAAGTTCACAAAAAGACATATATAAATGTTTATATTAGCTTTTACTCTTAGTGGAAAACTGAAAACAACATAAGTATACAGGTAAAGGAATAAACAAGTGATGACATATTCATGCAATAGAATATTACTCCACAATAAAAATGAACAAACTACTGATACACACAAGGACATGGACCCTTCTCAAAAATATTATGCTGAATTAAAGAAATCAGATACAAAAGAGTATATACTGAATTATTTCACATATGAAACCAATAAAACAAGCAGAGCTAAAAAGGTGAATCACAGAAAGATCCATGATTGCTTGTTGGTAGATGAGTGAGTGAGGAATGGACTACACAGGTTATTGGACATGTTCTTATACTGATATTATTGGTGGTTACATAAATGTAATCATTTGTCAAAACTCATCAAATTGTGTACTTAAAATGGATGCATTTTATTGTATGTGAAGATGTAAAGATGATATAAAAAAGAGAAAATATAAATAGTCTAAAATGTGAACAGAAACTTAATAAGAGAGACAGACAAATCTCCAATGGCTCATGTAAAAATGCTCAACTTCATTAGTCACCAGGGAAATACAAACGAAACTACAGTGACATATAATTTCATACCCATTATAAAGTTAAACATACACCTGCCTTGTCATCCATCAATTTTAATCCAAGGTCTAAACCCAAGATAAATGAAAACATATGTCCACCAAAAGATTTCTGCAAGAATATTTATAGCAACTTTACTTATAGGAGACCCAAACTGGAAATAAACCAAATACCAATCAATAGAATAGATAAACAAATGTGGGAAAATCCTGTAATGCGATAATACTCATCTCTAAAAAGAATTGAACTAGTGATGTACACAGCAACATGGAAAACTATAAACAAAGAGGGGTTGGAGAATATATACTGTATTATGCTATTTACATAAAGTTCATGAACAGCCAAATTATCCAAATTATTCTCTAGTGATAGAAATAGGAACAGTGGTTGCTATGGAGGGAAGATTGACTGGAAGGGATGTGATGAAACTTTCTGGGTAATAGAAATGTCCTATATCTTGATTAAAGTGGTAGGTTACACAGTGTATATATTTATCAAACTCATTGATTTTAGGAACTTGAATTTAAGTTCCTAAGATCAGTTCAATTTCAAACCATGTAAATTTTATTTCAATTAATTAAAAAAATCCACCATGTCAATTGAGTATCTATAGATTTTATCACCCTTTTCTTTCAACAATAATTTGGCTAATAAACATATAGTCTTGGATTAATATTCAAAACATATTTTATCTACTTTTCTTTGAAAAAATATTTTAAAAATCATCCCTTCAAAAGAAATTTGATTCTTTTAGCTAGTAGAACATTTAATCCATATTGCCAGCCATCATGCAATGAAATAAAATATTTGCTATTTTGATTGGTAGTACTTGAAGATTTTTTTTACAATATACTGGTGAGAAAGAAGTGGAAAAGATCAAGATTATCTAAAATAAGTATCCCTTATTAGTTCAAAGGTAAGATTTGAGCCTGACTAGACAATAGAGAAAGAGCATACCTTCTGAGAGCCTCGCCTTGTAACATTTGTTCTTTGTCTTTCTGTTTTGGCTGTTATGGTGGGCTGCTGGTGGAAAGAGGAGCAAAATAGCTGAGAGCTCCCGGGTTCACATGCCCTCTTGCAGGAGTCCCTGTAGTATGCGAGGCTGCAGGAACAGGAACCCTAGCCTTTGTCGCCTGGATGTATCCTGGCAACCTGTCAACAAAAGGAACAGGACTGAGTTCTCTAGTAACAGATTGGAAAAATCCAAAACAAGAGGTGAAGAAACTCAGAAATAGAGAGCAAAATGGCCTCAGCTTCCTATGAAGTGGACTCCATGAACTTTACCAATGGAATGAGCATCGAACAAAGAGAGTCTGGTGAATTGAAGTCACAAGGATCGTCTTGGCGTGGAAACAAGTTTTTTCTTTTCTAAGGAAGAAAAAGAAGCAAAAAATACTAAATGTCTTATTGATCTTTTCTAGAGTCTTCAGAAAAGATCATCTATTTAGGAGAGCTGGGCCTCTTCTAAAAGAGGGAGATGGATATTCTCCATGACTCTCAATGGATGTCTGTGCTTTGGTCTAAAGTGTAAGAAAATAAAAGATGTAGAAGCTATGGTTAGTTTATTTTCTAATGTGCCCAAAGAGAGCAAAAATTTTTTAAAAATAAGGTCAACTTTTAATTTTTTGAACCTCATATTTAAAAATACTCTGAGACATTACACTAATTGTGGTGAATGAAATACTCTGCAAGCATTAAAGCTCATAAAGTAAAAAACAGTCTATTTCCATGGCAAAAAGTCCACAATACTGTATATTTCTAAAAAGAGAAGCTACAAAACAGAATAAACAGTATGATATCATTAAATTCTCTCTCTCTCTCTCTCTCTCTCTCTCTTTCTCTCTCTCTCTCTGTGTGTGTGTGTGTGCGTGCGCGCGTGTGCTCAAGTCTATGTGTGTGATCTTAACTCAAAGAACATTCACCAAAATGTTAACAGTAGTAATTGATGGATGATGATATTAAAACATCTTATTGAATGTTTCTTAGAGTTAGGAATTGGGGAGGGGAAGAACCCTAATCTTGAGGATTCCAAAACTGTACCTCATTCCCAGATAAATGAATTGGGATACAGGTGATTCACAGGACTGTTAGCTGTTGAAGTGATTTCAGACCACACTCTAAAGTCCCTGTTGGATAATGAAGTTCCACAGCTTAACACTCTATACTGCTCAAACTATGGATAGATACATCCTCTACAGAGCTTTACAGATACCTCAATTATACTATCACATAAAATAGTTCCAGTTTGAATCCCTCTTCTGAAACCTTTCATAATATGCCATATATAAATGCTGAGGTATGTCTACAATGACCTAATTGCTGCTGTAAGAGTGACTATCTAATGAGAGGGGGCAAGAAAACTTAGTTTTATATTTGGCTTTTTACCAACTTGTGGGTCCCTGGCAATATATTTCTTACTTTATACAGTATGCTTTCTCAGCCCGATTGTGAGCTAAAAGAGATACTTCTCTAAACAAATTGCCTAATAAATAAACACTATCCCAAATGCACACACAGTATCCAGGCCAGTGGCTGGCTATGTGGGTCAGATGGCAGAACAGATAGGAACTGCTGGCCTAGAAGAGGACAACCCCGGGAAAACATGGAGAGGGCAGGTATTTCCAGGCTAAAATAGGTCAAAGAGTTCTTCATCTGGACTGATCTGGGATGCCTGGGAAACAGCCCCTGGAGCAGTGGGCACGTGTGCTGGCTGGGTAGTAAAGGCGTCTTTGCAGGCTGGTGGGGTTGCAGGCTGCCAGCTGCCTTCCTCCAGTCACAGGAGCTGCTTCTGAAACTGGCTGCAGGGGAGCCTTTGTTTTCTCTGTAATTTTGGGCTCATTTGAAACTGGCTGCAGGGGAGCCTTTGTTTTCTCTGTAATTTTGGGCTCATTTGAAATTCATGGGTTTGTAGTTTCATCTTAAATTGAACACCCTGCTGTTCAAATTTATTTCATCCTGGCAAAACAGGCCTTCCTGGGTGCCTGCCCCTCTCTGCTCTCTCTCTCTCTCTCTCCACCTCCCTCCCTTTTTCTCTGCCTTTTAATAGGACCAACACTTTTAAGTGGCTTATTTTTTTTTTTTGAAATCAAATTCCAAAGGCATCTTGGACATTAAATAGCTCTTACAACACAACCTTTTGATGATTTAAGTGTAAATGAAGCAGAAACATATGGATTTCATTTCCCATAAATCACACACAGTCCCTAAAAAAAAAATCAAGGGAGAATGTGCTCAGCACGATGTATTCTGTTTGGTTGAACCCAAAACGTCTGAAAAATACTTGGAGGCTGATGAATCCAAAATATTTACCCACCCCTATTTATAACATGGTGGGGGAAAGCCCTTGATTCTTGGTGACAGCCAAACTGCTCACATCTGCCCAGTGGTCAACCAGCAACCAGCAAGAGCTTCAAGATAACTGTGTTCCTTCTTCTGTTCCCACTCCAGACACTTCACTCAGCCTCAGATCAAAGACGCTGAAGCCCTTACTTACACAGAGCTGGTCTGGTGTGGCATTGCTTGGGCTTCTCTCATCTAAAACAACTGCGAGTTGTTTCATGCTATTTGATGTCCGGTCATGTTTGTGTCACTGTGGGATGGTGCCAGCCTCACCAATAATCCAGATCTGACCCCTTGTGACAACAGCCCCACCACAAGGAATTCTGGCTCATTTCCCCTTCGTAAAACCACAGCTGTTGTGCCTGCACACCCCCTGACTTTTTCATTAAAGGAATAAATCATGGTTTTTATGTAGCAGAAAAGAATGCTGCTCCCTGCCAGTATCACTGACGGTCCTGCTGTCTGTCTCTTCATTGATGCAAAGCCCAACTCTTACTCTGAAAACTACTGATAAGTTTATTTAAACTGGGCAGGGACTATGTGTGCAAGAATTTTTCTTTCTTATTTTTTTTTTAACAGCAGCAGCAGGAACTCAAACAGGATGTTTGTGAAGTTTGGGAAAATAGGTCCACTGGGCGTCTTGTTCCCTGCTACCCAGTTGTTTACTTGGCCTTAACACTTAGCTCAGACACAGAGAGTGCCAGCCACCTGACATCCCTTATCTCAAATCCTTGATCAACCCTACAAGGAGAAGCCTCAGTACCCTTATTTTATGGATGATAAAATTAGGAGTGGAGGTTTTCAATGACTTGCCCCAATTGCAAAGTTAAATCTGGGTTTGAAATGTATGCCTTTCTGGCGCCCAGCGACTCCCCTTCCACTGCCTCCAGTGACCCCTTGTTGTCAGACTGCCACACAGAACAGTCTGACCTCAAAGGAGACTCAATTGTTAAGATATGCCTTTTGTCACAAGAAAAGTCAGACACAGACTGAGTTTAATATACTACATTGAACATTGCAAAATGTGTCCTGTGGAAGATTAGAAATAAAAGGGGAAGATAAACTTTAAATACAGACTTTTAAAACTCAAAAAAAAAGTACATTTGATGTATCAGAGTCCTGACCAACACATCTTAAATCCCTGAGGACTTTTTTCAGGGGCATGTTTCTCAGCCTTTTTTTCATTATTGCTTCCCTTTTCAAATATATATATAAAGGCTAATATGCAAATCAACCAAATGGCAGAAAGACCGGTCGCTGTGATGCGCACTGACCACCAGTGGGCAGATGCTCAGTGCAGGAGCTGCCCCCTGGTGGTCAGTGGGCTCCCACAGGGGGAGCGCTGCTCAGCCAGAAGCCAGGCTCACAGCTGGTGAGCACAGCGGCGGTGGCTGGAGCCTCTCGCACCTCCATGGCAGCGCTAAGGATGTCCGACTGCCAGCTTAGGGAGTGGGCCTAAGCTGTCAGTCAGACATCCCCCAAGGGCTCCCAGACTGCGAGAGGACACAGGCCGGGCTGAGGGTTGCCCCCCACGTGAGTGCACGAATTTCGTGCACCAGGCCTCTAATATATATATATATATATATATATATATATATATATATATATATATCTTTTCTAATCTCCCTTAACCATGAACTTTTAATGACACAGATATATCTTATATTAGCTTATGTATTATGGCCCTTTGATGGGCCACAAACCAATGTATTATCTAAAATTATGTCACCTCCAAAGCCAGTTTTTACTGCCTCTGTGGGAATGCAAGCCTAACAGATATACATCCAAAGAGCTGACAATGTTGGCCTCAGATAATCTTATGGTCAAGCTGACATACATAAAAAATGACCAAGAGGCCACAGAAACCATTCCTAAATTGTCAAAACAAAAAAGCACAGCATTAGTTTAAGAAGGGCAATAAGTGTATCATATTTTCTATGCACTCGAGTGGTTTTTATCATAAAAATGGAACTTTTGGAGCTGAAGTATACTTTAAAATAGCCTCTAGTCCAGCCAACTGTCTTCAAACAAAAAGATAGTACTGGCCTTTTTAAAATTGATGAGGCATCTAAGCAGAGGACATTGTTATTTGTTTATGTGCCACAGATTAAACTCAAACTCCAAAAAAATTTTTTTCAAAACACTCTCTTGCTTTATCTTTGGTATAAATGCAAACATTGCAAGAGCAGATAGAAGGATTCCTTTCTTTTGATCCCCCTTCCTATGGACAGGGGATATTTCTTCAGTATTCTATCTTACACTCTATGGATAAAAAAATATTTTGTCTATACTGTGCTATAAAACCTCCTGTTCCAAGGGCCTGAGATTTTAAGTATCTGTTGAGTCTAGATGACGCATCACACGTTCTGGCTTGCCAAACTGTCCATGCACAGCTCTCCACTCTGCTGTCCCACTTCTTGTTCAACACCCACTAAACTAAAGCAAGCACAGTACTTGTACGTAGTAGGTGCTCAGTAAATATTTGCCTACTAAGCTGGGTACATACTTTGTTAAAAGTGATAGTAATAGTGACCAGCCTGGTTGAAGATAACTAAAACTTAGAAGATGTGAAGGCCAGATTAATACTTAAAGTTTTCTACTAAATGTAATATAGACATTTTGAAATAATTCTGCCTTTCCGTTTAGAGAACTGGCAGAAGTCCAATGCCTTGTGGCATGTGAACAATAAATGTTTAATAAATACTTGGTCACTAGTTTATTATCCACAGGTTTCCAAAGCTGGTTTAAATTAAGTGGTTCATGACTGATAATAGTCTAATATTTACCTTTTCATGTGCATTTTATGAAAAGCATTTCAACTCTTAATTGAAAACAGTAAGTTATAAGGAATTCCCTCTTAGTCTCATTTTTTCCGTAAGTCTCACAGGGAGGGATGTTTCTTCTCTGGTATTTTGTTTCCTGGTTCGTCCCTCCTCCCTGGCACCTTTAATTGCTGCTATGCTACTGGCTTCTTCCCCTCAATCCTCATTCAGTCTCAGGTGTCCTGTCTTAAAAACTTAATCTGCATTTGCTCTGGGCACCCACCCTCTTCTTGGTAAAGAGTGGTCTGTCACTGCCTCCATCCCCCTCACAGCTTCCCTCGTTTGTTCAAGCCTCTCTAGCCTATCATCTGGATTCTATTCTTTTCTCTCACTTGAAGCATCTTCTAAGAACATCATTAGTGTCATTTCAATCAACTCATACAAGAGTTTTTCCAGTTTCCATTACCCACAATAATTTTGATGGATTTTATACTGTCAACCTCACACCTACTAGAAATCCTCTCCTCTTTTAAATACCCATTGAATAGAAAGTACAAATTCTTCACACTGACTTCAAGACCTGATGAATAGAGAAATATAATCTATCCAAGAAGTAAAGCATTCAAACCCACAGTCCCAGCCTGCAGTTCCTTGCATAGAGGCTATTGGTCACCACCCTGAGGGAGTGGGGAGAGAGATGGCCCTGGTTAGCAAGCAGCCCTGTATTCTGAGACCTAGAAAGGAAGAAGAGAGGTTACTCTAGTCTTGTGCCAGGCAATCTTCTATTGAGTTCTCTCTTTGCTATTGTAGGATGAAGTTTTCTGTCTCTCTTTCCTCCCTGATTTCCTACAAGTTTTCGCTGAGATCAAAACATGGCTAGAGAAATAACTTGTGAAAGCTTTACCAAGGCATTGGTCAATATCAGCAAGACCAAGTTTGTTTGCCTTGTAGAGGCCATCCCTGAACTCTGCAAGAAGCCTCGGGCTGATTTTTGTGGATGCTATTTCCCCGTCGTCCCAGGGAGCTGTGAAATGAAGCTAGACGGAGCACACATGGTAAGGGAAACCAGCAGAAGACAAGATTTTCCAGACACCCACCCTAGTCTGACTCTGTTTGAACCAAAATGAAACTTGATAGGAAAATCGCCCTCTGAATCAGTAATTCTCAACCAGAGATGATTGCTCCCTGTCTAGAGTTATTTCTGGTTGTCACATATGAGGTGGAGGGAATGTTACTGTCATCTAGAGGGTGGGAATAGAGGCCTGGGATGCTGCTGAACTTCCTACAATGCACAACCCAGCCCTGCACAGCAAAGAATTATCTTGTTGAAATGTCAATAGTGCCAAGGCTGAGTCTGATGCTCTGGATTCTCCATGTGTTCAGATGAGAAGGCTTTCTTTCTAGAATAGGCTGTGTCCACTGGCTCTTTCCAGACTCATGATGCATAACTAAGGGGTTGCATTACAAATGAAGCAGCAGGCCCAGAGTCTAAATAGCTTAGTCATCCTTCTGTAGCCAATAAGGGAGGACACCTTTGAAATGTGAACGCAGGCCCTGCCTGCCTGACTTCAGAGCTTACGTTCTTTTCCACATCACCTGCCCTGAGCAGTGAGGCGGCAGACACTCAGTTGTGTGTGACTAAGGCTGAAATCACTCTGGTAATGCAAAAGACAGATAGAGAAAGTGTAAGGACAGAGAATTAAACCATCTTCCCCTGTGAAGGCTGTAATGGAATTAGAGTGGGTGGGAATAAAGCTAGGAGCTGTCTGAAGTGTGGACCAGTACATATTCTGGGTATGAGGACAGAGCCCAGTTACGAGAAAATACTAAGACAAGGTCAGCTCAGCTGCTCAAGGGCAGCCACACCAAAGTTTGCTCCTAGATAAAGCAAAGACAGGCAGAGACTCCTGTGAAGTGATAATCCCAGTCAGGCGAGCACGGTCTTGTTTGTGCCTTGTTATAGTCCCTGGGCCTTTAGCCACCCTGCTCTCCTGTCACCCACAGGAACTTCTACCCCAAGCAACTTCCCCCTTCCCGCCTTATGTCCCTAATGTTCTTTCTCAGAACAGCCACTCAATACACAGCCATTGAATTTTGAACTTTTTGACTAGGAAGATACTGACTTTGGTTCCTATTGTTATTATTCACAATACATTATGTCTCTATCAGACTCAGAATGAAAAATGTTGTTTTCTATAATTTTGGAGTTCCTACTTTAAAAACTATTAGCTATGCCCTGGTTGGTGTGGCTCAATGATTAGAGCATCGGCCAGGGAGGGAGAGAGAGCTATTTCTGAAGTCTATATTCTATTCCACTTCATTTTAGAAAAGAGGCGTCTAACATCCAGAGGGAGTAAAATATCCATCCAGTTTAATGGAGAGCCAAGACAAATATGGTCCTTCTCACTCTCTTGATATTACATTTATTTTCTTGAATGGAATCTACACTAATAAAAGAGAAACGCAAATTTGTGTCACTCCGCTACTCCCACCAGACAATCGAATGAGTATGCAAATTAACCCAACAAAGATGGTGGTTAACTTGCATATGCAGGCGCGGAGTGAAGACTGAAGACTGAAGGCTTCGGCTGGACTGAAGACTGAAGACTGAAGACTGGGTCCCGGGTGCCAGAGGAAAACCGGTGCCGGCAGCCAGGGGAAGGAAGGCCTATTGCACGAATCTTCGTGTAACAGGCTTCTAGTATATATATAAATGAAAACAGGGCATACATGACAAAATAAATTCTTTTCCCACCCCTGACTCACTAGGTTCCCACTCTAGGACCTACCCCCTCGGTAACCTCTGTTACCAACTTCTTATGCATCCTTCCCGGAGATCTGTGCATTTACAGATGTAAACTATGTGTGAGCATCACCTTCTGACCTGCAGGCTGCTGCACTTCCCGTTCCTCTCCGCGACAACTGTGGCTTCTATTGCTCAAGATGAGCCATGACAAAACAGATGACACATTCATGCTGCTGAAGGGAAACTCGGTGACTCAGACACAAATTGTTCCATACACCTTTCATCCTCATTACCAGGTAACTCTGCCAAGGTCAAGTGGTGACATTCTGATTTACCACTGAGCAGACTGGACACAATTCACATTTGACGAGAATCTGAAATTCAAATACCAAAAAGAGAAAAAAATATTTTCTTAAGGCCTCCGGTTTCGTAATTGAACTTGCTTTTTTGCTTTGTTGAAAACATTATTTTCCTCTTAGTTCAATGAACACCGTCTATCTGAAAGAATAAAAACAGGACTCTTCCTCAAGTCCCTAATTAACCACCAAACCTTTAAATTCAAGATCCAGTTTTACTACATTCCTGAAATCTCCATTTAGCATCTCAGAGAACAAGGACCAAGGAGCCTCACTGTTTTGAATAGCCAGATTAGGTTGAGCCATATCCAGGCTTCAGGTATGAAATGCAAATTTGGCTAACTGTGGCTCTGCCATTTACAAGAACCTGCATTCAAATAAATCAGAGATACATTTCTCCTGGCTATAGAGAGCTTTTTAAATAGTGACTTCAGCCCTCCTAAGGTTTTTGTCCGGGTTGCCTGAAAGTGGACAATTTTCACAAGTTTGCTTTGGCACCTGTGGCATGAATTTTTATTGAAAGTCACAGTTGTTTTAGTGGGCACCACCGTCTGCCAGCAGATCTCTGTAGGGGCCTCCCAGCCAACTTCATGAGAGCTATGTGCACCTAAAACACGCCAAGCTCTGTAAGGCGTGACCTGTCCTCCAATTCTTTGCTCCCCTTCACACGGCCACTGACTCATTTGCACTTTTGATCAGAGAGCACACTATTGAGTGTTTCTGCAGCATTTCTGAAATCAAACAGCCATCTCCCTATAGAAGACTCCTCTGCTTCTTCCCTGCAAAGATTCCTTTTTCTCTAAAGTTATACTAATTTATTCTGTCAAATCAAACAAGTGAGGCAACACAAGAGAGATAGGTTCATTGGGAACATACATTTTCCATGGAATTAAACAAAATAAAGATTTGGTTGGGAAGAGGTGGGAATGTAGTTTAAAACCCATTCTCAAAATGCCCTTTAAATAAACTGTGGGAAAGATGACTGATTTAGGAGGTTTCAAATAAATCTGCAGGGGTATTTTGAGACCAGAGGTATGTCGTGTCCAGGTATTTGATGATGGCAAAAAAAAAAGACATCTGTTATAATAATGGAGAAAATAAAATGCAGTAAACATTGCTAAGAGAGTCTCTTGAAATAGTCGGTAGGCCACTGAGGAAGTAGGACCTATGCACTTCGTGGAACTATTGTTAAGTTGCTAAATTCAGCCCAAAGCAGAACAACAAACATTCTGGATCCATGATTGTTACGTGGACTTTATTTCCTACTCATCATGATGACCAGACCATCTGCATACTTTACATTGAAAGGAACCAATTTTGACAACTAGCATCCTCCATTTACATAACAGACCTAACCAATCCCAACTGACCTAGCTAGCATCCTCCATTTACACGGAGGTTGGAGGACATAAATGAGAATATCTCCTATGACTTTGCCCTTTATTAACCCTGCCTTTCTTTGTTTCCTTTGCAAAACAATTTAGATTACTACTTGAATCTGTGCTCCACATTGCAATCCCTCCTTTGCTCAAAGAAACCTTTTTATTCTTTATAACAGCCTAAACTTTTGTTGTTGTTAAGTTATTTTTATGTTTCCACACATAAATCATCACATAATCACCAGGAAGTTAAACCAAAATTGGTTTAAATTCAAGTTTACAAGGTCTTTGCCTCAAGAATGAGAATTCCCCCTTTTTTCCTTTATTTTATTATTTTTTTCTGTATGCTATTTTATCATTGTGTTTTGTTACTTTGTATGATTGGCAGGCTCATTAGAATTTTACTTTATAGAACACTTAAGAAGACTTAGCTTATTAATGGCTCAACCTTGAAACAACACAATTCTCATTTAAAAATCAAGCTAAAGGCTGTACAAGTCCCTCCTACCCCCCAAGCAGACTGGGGACCCTGATTCTCTGCGCAAGAGGCAGCACTGAGCACCAGTGACTTGACTCTTGGTGCGCACACGTGGGAACTCTGTTTCTCAAAATGAGCACACGGGATCCCTGATTCTCAGTGCACTCACACTTAGCGCCTATGACTCCAATTCTCAGCACACGCCCACACAGGGACCCTGATTCAAGGCGCCAGGCCACACCAAGTGACAGAGACTCCAACACTCGATTCTCAGCACGTGCACACAGGGTCTCTGACTCCTGGTGCGAGCTAGGGGACTCCAATTTTTGGCGTACGCCCACAGGGACTTTTTTTTTTTTTTAGTGTGGTGCATGCAGGGTCCCTGATTCTAGGTGTGCGCACGAGGCTGCACTGAGCGCTGGTGACTGATTCTCTGCATGCGTGGCTCCCACCGACCCACAGCAGCAACACATCTCGGTGTCAGAGATCTTCAGTGACACTTGGGTGATGCAACACTCCCACTGCACATGGCTCAGGCCCCTGCAACTCAGCGTTTGAACCTTCTGGTGACAGTTAGAATGGGGAGATAATGAAACAATCCTCAGAGGAAAGAAAAAGAGAAATCACCAAGAAAGGAAATAAGTGAAACTGAGTCATGCAATATGACAGAAAAAGAATTCAGAGTAATGGTCATACAGTTCATAAACCAGATGGATGAGAAAATCAACAACCTATGCAAAAATCAGGAAGAAATCAAAAGTGACATAGCTACAATCAAAAATGCTATGGAAGGTTTCAACAGTAGACTAGAAGAAGCAGAGAACTGAATTAGTGAGTTAGAAGATAAAGTAGAGAAACAAGCCCAATCTGAACACCAACTGGAGAAAAAAATTAAAAAACAGGAGGAGAGCCTAAGGGAGCTCAGAGACAACACGAAATAATACACATATAATAGGGTTGCCAGAAGGACAAGAAGAGCAGCAAGGATTAGAGAATCTATTTGAAGAAATAATGACAGAAAACTTCTGTGATATGGGGAAGAAAAAAGTCACACAAGTCCAGAGAGTTCCAAGCAAGATGAATCCCAAACGACCCACACCAAGATACATCATAATTACAATGGCAAATGTTAATGACAAAGAGAGAATCTTAAAGGCTGCAAGAGAGAGACAGAGTTACCTACAAAGGATCCCCCATCAGATTATCAAATGATTTCTGAACAGAAACACTCCAAGTTAGAAGGTAATGGAATGAAGTATACAAAGTGATACAAAGCAAAGGACTGAATCCAAGAATACTCTAGCTAGCAAGGCTATCAATCAAAATTGGAAATATCAGGAGCTTCGCAGACAAAAAAATGCTAAGGGAGTTTATCACTACCAAGCTAGCAATGCAAGAAATGCTAAAGAGACTGCTGTAAAAAGAAGAAATAGAAAGGGAGGAAGGAACACAGGCATAAAGCACAGAAATGGCTATGAACAAGTACCTATCAATAATAACATTAAATGGCCCTAACCAGTTTGGCTCAGTGGATAGAGTGTCGGCCCGCAGACTGAAGGGTCCCAGGTTCGATTCTGGTCAAGGGCCTTGCTTGCGGGCACATCCCCAGTTGGGGGTGTGCAGGAGGCAGCTGATAGATGTTTCTCTCTCATTGATGTTTCTAACTCTCTACCCTCTCCCTTCCTCTCTGTAAAATATCAATAAAATACATTTTAAAAATAATAATAATAACATTAAATGTAAATGGATTAAATGCTCCAATCAAAAGACATCGAGTGACTAAATGGATAAGAAAACATGACCCATATATATGCTGTCTATAGGAGACCCACCTCAGAACAAGGAATTCACACAGACTGAAAGTGAAGGGATGGAAAAATATCTATCAGGCAAATGGAAATGAAAAAAAAAAAGCTGGGGTAGCAATACTAATATCTGACAAAATAGACCTCAAAGTGAAGACCATAACAAGAGACAAGGAACACCACTTCGTAATTCTAAAGGGATCGATACAACAAGAGGCTATAACTCTGGTAAACATATATGCACCCAATGCAGGAGCACCCAAATACATAAAAAAAACTTCTGGAAGATATCAGGGGAGAGATTGACAGCAATACAATCATAGTAGGAGACTTTAATACCCCATTAACATCACTGGATAAATCCTCTAGACCAGTGGTTCTCAACCTTCCTAATGCCATGACCCTTTAATACAGTTCCTCGTGTTGTGGTAACCCCCGATTTCATTGTTACAAATTGAACATAATTAAAGCATAGTGATTAATCACAAAAACAATATGTAATTATATATGTGTTTTCCGATGGTCTTACGCGACCCCTGTGAAAAGGTCGTTCGACCCCTAAAGGGGTCATGACCCACAGGTTGAGAACCGCTGCTCTAGACAAAAAAATTAGCAAAGAAACAGCAATCTTTTTTTAAAAAATATATATTTTATTGATTTTTTACAGAGAGGAAGGGTGAAGGATAGAGAGTTAGAAACATCAATGAGAGAGAAACATCGATCAGCTGCCTCCTGCACACCCCCTACTGGGGATGTGCCCGCAACCAAGGTACATGCCCTTGACCAGAATCAAACCTGGGACCCTTCAGTCCGCAGGCCGACGCTCTATCCACTGAGCCAAACTGGTTAGGGCAGAAACAGCAATCTTAAATGACTCACTAGATCAGATGGACTTAATTGACATCTTTAGAACATTCCACCCTAAAACTACAGAATACATATTCTTCTCAAGCACACATGGGACATTTTCAAAGATAGACTACATATTGGGTCACAGGCAAAGTCTCTCCAAATTCACAAAGATTGAAATCATATCAAGCATCTTCTCAGATCACAATGGCATAAAATTAGAAATCAACTACAATAAAAACAATCACAAAAATTCAAACACTTGGAGGCTGAATAGCATACTATTAAACAATGAGTGGGTTACCAAAGAAATCAAAGAAGAAATTAAAAACATCCTGGAAATAAATGACAATGAAAACACAACAATTCAAAATCTTTGGGACACAGTGAAAGCAGTCCTGAGAGGAAAGTTCATATCATTACAGGCCTACCTCAAAAAAACAAGAAAAACTGGTAATAAACCATCTAAATCTGCAACTTGAAGAATTAGAAAGAGAGCAACAAGAAAAGCCCAGAGTGAGCAGAAGGAAGGAAATAATAAGGATGAGAGTGGAAATAAATGACATAGAGACAAAAAAATAAAATACAAAAGATCAATGAAACCAAGAGCTGGTTCTTTGAAAGGATAAACAAGATTAATGAACCTCTAGCCAGGCTCACCAAGAAGCAAAGAGAGAGGACCCAAATAAACAAAATCAGAAATGAAAGAGGTGAAATAACAACAGACCCCACAGAAATATGAAGAATTGTAAAAAAAAAAATACTATGAGCAACTCTATTCCAACAAACTGGTCAACCTAGAAGAAATGGACATATTCCTAGAAAAATACGACCTTCCAAAACTCAACCAGGAGGAATAAAAAAATCTGAATAGGCTGATATCTATGGAAGAAATTGAAGCAGTAATTAAAAACTTCCAACAAACAAAAGCCCTGGACCAGACAGCTTCACAGCAGACTTTTATCAAACATTCAAAGAAGAAATAAAACCTATCTTCCTCAGACTATTCCAAAAAATTCAAGAGGAAGGTCTTTCTACAAAGCCGGCATCACCCTAATCTCAAAACCAGATAAAGACACCACACAAAAAAAGAGAACTACAGGCCAATATCCCTCATTAACATAGACACCAAAATTCTCAACAAAATTCTAGCAACTCAAATCCAGCATTACATTAGAAAGATCATACACCATGACCAAGTGAGATTTATTCCGGGAATGCAAGGATGGTACAATATCTGCAAATTAATTAATATGATACATCACATAAACAAACTCAGAGATAAAAACCATATAATCATACCATTGATGCAGAAAAGGCATTTGAAAAACCTAACACCCTTTCTTGATAAAAAACTCTCAGCAAGGTGGGAATAGAAGGATCATACCTCAACATAATAAAAGCCCTATATGACAAACCCACAGCCAACTTCATACTCAATGGGCAAAAACTAAAACCATTTCCCCTAGGAACAGGAACAAGACAGGGATGCCCACTCTCACCACTCCTGTTCGACATAGTACTGGAAGTACTAGCCATTGCAATCAGACAAGAAGAAGAAATAAAAGGCATCTAAATTGGAAAAGAAGAAGTAAAACCGTCCTTATTTGCAGATGACATGATACTGTACATAGAAAACCCCAAAGACTCCATAAAAAAACTAGTAGACTTAATAAATGAATTTGACAATGTAGCAGGATACAAAATTAACACCCAGAAGTCTATGGCTTTTTTATACACCAATAATGAACTCACAGAAAGAGAAACTAAAAAAGCAATCTCATTCACCGTTGCAACAAAAAATTAAGATACCTAGGAATAAACTTAACCAAGGAGATAAAGGACCTGTACTCAGAAAATTTCAGGACGCTGAAAAAAGAGATGAAGAAGACATGAACAAATGGAAGAATATACCATGTTCATGGATTGGTAGAATCAACATCATTAAAATGTCCATACTACCCAAAGCAATCTATAAATTCAATGCAATCCCCATTAAAATACCAATAGCATACTTCAAAGACCTAGAACAAACTCTCCAAAAATTCATCTGGAAAAAAAAGACCCCAAATAGCTGCAGCAATCCTGAGAAAGAAGAACAAAGTTGGAGGGATCACAATACCAGATATCAAGCTACACTACAAAGCCACTGTTCTGAAAACTGCCTGGTACTGGCACAAGAACAGACATATAGACCAGTGGAACAGAACAGAGAACCCAGAAATCGACACAAGCCATTATGCTCAATTAATATTTGACAAAGGAGGCAAGAACATACACTGGAATCAAGACAGTCTCTTCAATAAATGGTGTTGAGAAAATTGGACAGATACTTACAAAAAAATGAAACTAGACCACCAACTTACACCATACACAAAAATAAACTCAAAATGGATAAAGGACTTAAACGTAAGATGGGAAACCATAAAAATCTTAGAAGAAGCCATAGGCACCAAAATAGCAGACATTTGTCGTAGCATTCTCTTTACCAATACAGCTCCTAGAGCAATGGAAACTAAGGAGAAAATAAACAAATGGGACTACATCAAAATAAAAAGCTTCTGCACAGCAAAAGAAACCATCAACAAAACAACAAGAAAGCCCACTGTGTGGGAAAACATATTTGCCAATGTCATATCTGATAAGGGCCTAATCTCCAAAATTTATAGGGAACTCATACAACTTAACAAAAGGAAGATAAACAATCCAATCAAAAAATGGGCAAATGATCTAAATAGACACTTTTCGAAAGAGGACATACAGAAAGCCAAGAGACACATGAAAACATGCTCAAAGTCACTAATCATCCAAGAGATGCAAATCAAAACAACAATGAGGTACCATCTCACACCTGTCAGAATGGCTATCATCAACAAATCACCAAACACAAGTACTGGTGAGGATGTGGAGAAAAAGGAACACTCGTACACTGCTGGTGGGAATGCAGACTGGTGCAGCCACTGTGGAGAACAGTATGGAGTTTCCTCAAAAAACTAAAAATGAAACTCTCATTTGACCCAGTGATCCCACTTCTAGAAATATATCCCAAGAAACTAGAAACACCAATCAGAAAGGATATATGCACCCCTATGTTCATAGCAGCACAATTTACAATAGCTAAGATTTGGAAATAGTCTAAGTGCCCATCAATAGATGAGTGGATTAAAAAACAGTGGTACATCTACACAATGGAATATTACGCTGCTGTAAAAAAGAAGGAATTCTTATCATTTGCAACAGCATGGATGGAACTGGAGAGCATTATACTAAGTGAAATAGCCTAGTCAGTGAAAGAAAAATACCACATGATCTCATTCATTTGTGGAATATAAAGAACATTATAAACTGATGAACAAAAATGATACAGAGGCAAAGAAGGATGGAACAGACTGTCAAACTACAGCAGGAAGGCTGGGGAGATTTGGGAGGGAGGGGTAAGAGATCAACGGAAGGACTTGTATGCATGCATATAAGCATAACCAATGGAAGCAAAACACTGTGGGGTGGGGGGGGGCAGTGGTGAGGGCAAATGTCAGGGGTTAGGGGAGGCCAGGGGAAGGTCAATGGGGGGAAAAAGGGAGACATATGTACTACTATTTGTAATACTTTAAATAATAAAATAAAATTTAAAAAAATAAAATAAATAAAATAAAAATCAGGCTAAAATCTCCCAATGCTAGTTATTAAATATTTATAAACAACTTTCTTAGTTAATTTTCATTAAAGCCAGAAAATTAATGCATAGCAGAGAAAAAGATATATATAAAATAGATTTTATTGGTGCTCTAGTGAAAAACTTTTTTCATAACAACTGAAAAGAAACCCGTTATTTTACAATTTTCACCTTCCTTTCAATTATACTAGCTTTAATGTTTTTCCTTTGACTTTCCCTGGGTTGGACAGAGCTCTTAAAACTCAAGATTGTAAAAAACAAGAAGCCTTTCCAAAATCACGTGGGTAAAGTTTCAACCTGCTGTTAAAAATACCACTGGTGGGGCCAGTGCCTCATTCTCTGGGCAGGTTTCAAAGGCTCCATGAACTTAATGCCACCCCAGCAACACTGCACTGCAGGGAGTGTGGAGCTCTGCACACTCTGTCTCCGGAGAAATACGGGGGCACATCCTGGGAGCTGTCCCACCAATAGCCATTCTCTACCTCATTTGCCCTTTCTTATTTCCCACTAAAGAGGCTAAAAAGAAAGGAATATTAATTTCCAATCTTTCCTTCCAGCAGGGATAGGTGTGTTATCAAGCCCTGGCTAAAAAGATATAAGAAAAAGTCAGAGCGGTGCTTCTCAAAGGTTACTGTGCATTCAAATCACCCAGGATCTTGTTAAAATGCAGAATCTGGATCATTAATCAGGGTGGGGCTTGAACTATTATTTTTAATGAGTTCCCAGGTGATGAACTGTGTGATCTGAGGACCACAATTTTAGTACCAAGTTATTAAAGGTCATCTGGCAAGGACTTTCCTCCTTGATTTGGACTGAGATGTGCAGGAGAAAAGCTGCTTTCTGTCCTTTCCTCCAGCTTCTGGCTTTAGAATAGGATTGAAGAAGGATGCGAGTGTGGGCTGCATCAGCCATCTTCTGTGTAGGAGGGGTGGAAGCCAACATGCTGAGAATAGCAAAGTAGAAAAATGTCCAGATATTTGATGATGTCATTATGCTACTGAAGTTAACTAATCTTGGGACCTCCTACCTGCAGGCTTTTTATTTTAATGGGATAATAAATATCATTATGGCTTAAACCTCTATTTGTCATGTTTCCTATTGCATGCAACCAAACAATTCTTATTTATTGCCTGAACTAAGCTGATCCATTCAGGACTGGGCTTATAACCAATCAGCCTAGAGGCAAATGCCATGTCTACAGCCCATGGCCTACAGAATCACTGGGCCTGGATGATGGTAATCCTATGGTTGTGAATCTTCTATGAGCAGAGGGCATTCAGTCATGTTGCTGGGAGAGAAACTTATTCTTAGGATGGTAGCAATTTGGTTTTTAATGACTGGCATAGAAGTGGGGAATAGAAGAATGGAGAGTTTCATTATTCTAATGATCCTATTCTGAGGAATGAGAGAATAATTGTTTCCCATGATTGGGGTTATAGGGTGACGTTAGCTGTTGAAACTCATTGGTGACATTCAAAAGCATTTTCCAATGTTTGATACTAAGGGTATGGATTACAGAATTAGAGTAAATTAACTAATGTGTATTATTTTGGAAAAATCTCACACTTGCTTCTCCTAGTAGTGAATAAACAATGAGTGGTGTAACTTTGTCAACATGCATTTTTAATTTTTTTGCTTTACCTTGAGTATCTTTTATTACAAAAAGAACTCTGATCTTCTCAGTTTTGCCTAAATATTTGGTAGCTTTCTTTTTATGGTCTCAATTTTCTCATTGTATCAATCAGTTAGGTTATAATCTTATCTACTGTAAAAAACATAATAATAACAGTAAGTTAAATTAGATAGAAATTTATTTATGTCTCATTTAATAGTCTGAGTGAAAACAGTCAAAGACTAAGAAGCAGTTCCATGGTCTCAGGGACTCAAGCTTCTTGTATCTTTGTTGCTCCACCATTATGGAGCTGCTGACTCATGGTTTAAGGTAGCTGATCAAGTTCCCACAATATATCTCTGATCTAACCAGCTAGAAGGGAAAAGTAAGAAATGGAAGAGATGTCTCTCCCATTCAGAACCATCAAAGCCTTTAGGGAACAAGTGCCCAGATAAAACTCATATTTTATTACTAAATAAAGAAGTAAAAAATGCATTTGGGGGGACAAAGGGTCTCTGGCACACTCATTCGTCAGATGGCTTAGAGCGATTGTAGATATACTTGAACAAAAGTGGTATTTTTTTTAAATAGCCTCAAATATTGCCCTTTAGAAACAACTGCAGGTGCTTAATTGACAGTATGATTTTCTAATGAATGTACCCTTGAAAAGAAATTCTACAGTGGCTCTACATTGTAATTATCCTCTTTTCCTCTATTTCACTCAATTCAATTCTCTTTAGTTCACTATCTTCTTAGATGGATCCATGACATTCTTGCCAATACAATCAAAGGAACTCCACAAGCTCCCAAAGTATTTGTAGGTGAATACCCAGCGTGGGCCTAACCAACAATCACCCTAGTATACTGACAAGTCTGAAGAATGGATAAGTCTCCATCAAGTCCATCAAGTCTCTGTATGCAAAAGGGCTTGAGGCAACTCCTAGCAGTGAAATATTCTGAAGGGAAGAAGGAATGTTTTAGATACATTGATTTATTTGGACAAAGGGTAAGGATGGTTCTAAGACTACCTCCATTTCTGTGTGTTTCTCTAGTCTAGCCACCATGATCTCATATTTTTACTTAGAGACAAAGAGTATTGTAATGAAACAAAAATGAATAAAAACTAATATAAATGAGATGTTTGAGAGTCCATGGCATTGGTATATTGATGGTAGAAGCTTCCATAGTAATATGAGGGGGCATTTGTATTAACTGCAATAGTCAGAGTTTTGGTTTCGGTGCCATTGCCCTTGGCATGTGGCATTGTATTTTGGCTCAGCAATTGCAGTATTGTAGCAGGGACACCTCTGATGTCACTATTGAAAGAACTGCTACTTTATTCATTACCACTGCCATAATAATTTGAAGAAAAAGAGATCACAAATGGCACACTGCAGTCACATGCTTAGGCTGTGGAGCACAGCAAGAGTTTCCTGACTACTATAAGGACTACTTCAGAAGACTTTCTGGCTTTCTGGCTTTTACACAGAGTAGACAGAGTGTAGCCAGAGAAATACTAATTTGAAATTGTCCATTTTCCTTCTTGCTATGATTATTATGAAAATTTATTCTTCATTCAATACTTCTCACAATTCTACATTTCCTAATGATTATTTAATGGATATCATTCAAAGGAAGCCCATATGTCCTCATCTTTTGCTGGTTAATGCCCACATCACTTTCATTCCCATTCCATTAGCCAAAGCAAGACAAAACTGTAAGGAGGTAGGGAATGAAAATGATTACCATATACTCAGAAGGAGGACAATCAGAATGTTTATGATAGCCAAATGACTGTCATTGTATGTAAACAGTGAAGTGCAAATGACATATGTTAGAACTGGAAATCTTAGTTATGATGATTGCTATCACCAAACAAATGAAATTACTCCACCTAATTTTGATGCCAACAACTGCATTAATCACTACCCTCCCCATCTAATGCAACTCTGCATGGCTCCTAAGATATGGGGTATGCATGCATGGCCTAATAATCAAAGAGTAGAAGAAAACCATGATTCTGTTGGTCTACATTACATTGAAAAATCATCCATGCAACAACAACAAAAAGTCCCACATTCATATTTAAATTAAGTTTCATATCAAAGATATATTCTACTTTGCTCTAGAACGGCTACTGTGGACAGGGCCAGGACTAGGAAAATATGTGAACAGAACATGAATTGGAGTCATTTCATCATCTTTTGGGGGTAATACCATCTTTCCACTCTCCATCACTGCTCTCCAAGTCTTCCACAAGTCCAATGCCCACATCAAAGTTTTCACTTTTTGGGGATTGTTTCTATCTCTAAATTCACATTCAAAATTTAACTGTATTATGATCCATCCTTTGCTAACCAATATGAAAAAATAACTTTTTATAGTGTTCATGGCTGAAAGCAATCGAATATGTAATCCTTTCCACTAATAAATTTACAAATTAACAAGGACTTTCAATACTTTATGCCAAAACAGAGAAAAATAGGAATTTCAGTCTTCAGGAAAAGAATTATGGGAGATCTCTTTGAACAGAGCTTCCTTTAGGGGTTTCCCTTAAATCACTCCATAAACCTTAAAATGATAGTTATAAACATAACGAATAACTTTTTATTCTCCTGCTATTAAAATAGCCTAAATGATACCATCTGATGCTGGCAAGGATGCAGTTTGACTGGTCCTTCACTACACTGCCTTGTATTAGATTAGGAATACTTTTGTTGGAAAGAAAACCTTGGATTATCAACTCAATAGATAAATCAAGGCTTAAATCTTAACTGTTGATGAATGTTAAACAAAATGCAAAAGAAATATTCAAATATTCCTACACATGACCCCCTCTCCAGGCACACTACTTCTTTTAGTGCTTTGTCCACCACATGTGCTCCCTTGCTTCATGGTTTTTCATATGCCCTTAGCAGTGTCTTTAGTACCCTTACCCTCTTTTCCTATCCCACCTACTTGTTTGTTATTTCCTTATTCGTTAGGCATTACTTAAGTGTTAATTCCTCTAGGAAGTTCTATAAGGCTCTAGAATTAGGAGGTTGAGCCCCATTTATGTGTTTTCATAGGACATCAATTTCCCCATTCGAAGTACTGGTCACTCCTGTAGCCTGGTCTGCATCACCCATAATAAGAAAAGCTTCATCAAGAGAGGGATGGTGCCTCCCTTGGTCATTGTTGTCTTCTTAGTATATCATGAATAGCACTTGACATAGTGCTCACAAAGGATATTTTGAGTAAATTAAGTAATATCCTTAATATTATAGAAAATTGTCTCTTCCTAACATATTAATTGATTGTTCCCTTGCTTGATGTTGGGTTAAAATTTAACTATCCTAGCAAAGCATATAATAAATAAATATGGACAGTATATTGCATTAGACTTAGATGAGATGCATTAATAGATTACCCATAAATAGATAAATAATCCCACTACTAGGTTAAACAAAATATGTAAAATACTATAAGCACAAAGATGCTTCCTAGAAGTATTATTTATCAAAATTAACTTAAATATCAGAGGTATTCCAAATATTAATCAATGGGGGTTATTTAAATAAATTATGGTGTGACACCTGAATAGAATAATATGTAGCCATTAAAATGATGTTATAAAAAAGGAGGGTTGAAGAGACTATGTCACACATGGGAAAACCTTATAATAAAATGTTAATTGATTGCAAAGCAAGACACTAAACTGTATAGACATCATTATACTAACCATGTGAAAACATGCATCTTAAAATAAATAAATTAATGATTGCATTAGAGTGGTGGATTGTGGGTTATTTTTGCCTTTAGTCCATATTTTAATTATTGTAATTATGTTACTTTTTTTTAAAACTAAACTATGTTATAAAGATATTTGTGATTTTAAAAGCCAAATATTATACATTATGGGTGACAAAATAAAAGTCTGATTGACCATTATGATTGAAAGTTTAAAAGATAAAATGCTAAGACTGGAAACTACTAGTGACTAGACAAAAGTAGAGATGTTGTTCAGTGTGCTGAATTAACAGGAAATAAATTGCTAGTCCAATAATGAATGTTTTTTTTGCAGAACTCTCTTTACCCAAAAGAATGAAAGGTAAAGAGAGTTCGGCTCCCCAAGCAGGGAGGAAGGCACACCCGGCAGGTAGCAATGCTACTCCAGCCTGTGTCATTCTTCTCTGATCTGAGTAAATAGAAATGCTAAATTTTTATGTGAAATACCGGAATGATTGGGTGCCAAATGCAGAAGAAACGTAAAGGTAGAACAAGCAAATAGCTAACTAAGGGAGTGTTTCAGAAAGGAAATATCATGTCAGGCTTTGGCTTAAAGTAAATAGTTTTTTTGTGAAGGGAGTGTTCACAGCATCTATGAAATGCACACTCTGTCCCCAAAACAAAACCCATCTGTTTAAGATTAAAATTTGTAATAAACATTTAAAAGAAGGAATGTAGAAGGCAAATATATATATATTGTAAAACAAAATCTACACTCTTGGGATAAGTGAAACTTCCTCTATAAGAATCACAATGCTCCAGAGATTATACTTCAGAGCAAAAGAAATAACAATTAGATGCAGCGACACCACCTTAGTAGAGATACATTCAGTTCATTGAAAGGGAAGAATATTAAGCTGAAAATCAAGCATGTGATCCTACTGTATAAAATGCCAAACTTCCCGAGAGGCAATTGACAAAAGAAAAAATAAGTATATATCTATCCTATCTAATAAAAGACAAAAAGGGTAATTGACCGAACCTTCGCTACGCTTCCCATTGGCTAATAAGGGAAATATGCAAATTAACCACCAACAAAGATGGCAGTTAATTTGCATACTAGGCTCCAAGCAGTGGAGCAAAGCCAAACGTACCCGAAGCCTGCCGAAAAGCGAGGCCTCACGGCCCCAGGATCAGCAGAGCCACGAGGCCTCACTGCCCCGGGATCGGCGGAGCCGCGAGGCCTCGAAACCTGACGGCTGTGGAGGGGGGGCTCTGGCTGGAGCCCAGCCAGAGCAAAGGCCTGGGTCCTGGGTGCCAGAGGAAAACTGGTGCCAGCAGCCAAGGGAAGGGAAGGCCTATTGTACGAATCTCTTTGTGCAACAGGCCTCTAGTATATATATAAAAAGCCGTGGCCATAATGCCGTAACAACCAAAAGACCAGTCATCAGGAGGTGCATTGATGGGTCCCCCCCCTCCCCCTGCAGCGGCACGGTGGAGTCTGGGGTTTATCCCGTGGCACCACGGTGGAATCTGGAGTCCTGCCCACAGCGGTGTGGCAGGGTCTGGGTCCCGTGGCATGGGGGGTCTAGGTTTCGCGTGATTTCACACGCTGGGCCTCTAGTATACATATAAAACTAAAAATTAGAAACAAAAATTATATATTTTAAAACCATGACTTAGATATATTAAATTGGCTACTCTAAGAACTTGTCAGGTACTTCAATATGGAATCATGGTTTACTTATTTGCATTTGGACAGTAGTATTACAAGCATACATTCAAAAGAACGGATTTGAAAGAGCAAAGCTGGGGCAATAGAATACTAAGGTTGTTTTTTTTCCTCCCTTTTAAAAAGTTTTATGGCTAAGCTTCATGGACATGGACACATATTAGATATTTAGTAAGTGGAAAGAAATAAAACTATTCCTGTTTTTTATATTCCTGTTTTCACATATCTGTGTTGAGAAAAAGGTTTTAATAAGTCTGTCGGCTTGGAAAAAGTAGCCTCTTTCTTGGTCAATGTTGGATGGTTTGGAGTTGTGCTATCCAATATTATTACTAGCCACATGTAGCTATTGAATGCAAATATAAATTAATTAAAAATAAGTGTGACGCCTGTGAATTCTAGCATTGTCATATCTCTTGCAAACAACCACCTGTCCTTTCCATTTCCACTACCAACACCCTTGTTCAGGTCTTTATTTCCTTACCTGAACTATTTCAAAAGTTTCCCACAGTCCTCTCTGTCTCCAGTTTCTCTACCTCCAATTCAAACTAAACACCTCAGCCAGATTAATCTTCCTAAATACATCTCTGAATCACAATATTTCTCTATGTAAACACCTTCAATGATATCATAAATTCCTCAATCTGACATGTAGTATGCCTATTGTCATGGATGCTGGGTGTGCCACCCAGATCTCCCTTGAGTATTCATTCCCCAAATGCCACAATTGGCTTCCAACAGGTCATAGTTAAATTCTTCCCCAGAAATTGCTCTGGCTAAAAGGAGCTATTTGGCCCAAATTTTGCTCCCTCTCCAGAGGCAACCCTCATCCAATAACTGATTGCTATGGGTATTTAATGGCCCAGCCCATTGTCTCAATTCAGGACAACTTTGTAGGGTTATGCTAGCTTCTGTATGCCATGTGGGATTAGCTGAGAGCCCTGTTGAAGCTTCGTTTCAGTCCAACTTCTCTGCCACATCCCGCCTTCCTAAATCCCTTACAAGAGAGGACTCCAAGAGCATTCCCCAATTAACTTTCTGCACAAGAATCTTTATCTCAGAATTTGTGTTCAGGGAACCCAACCTGACACCTAACCATCTTTCTTTCATATCTTTCACTCCTATCCTTCATATATCCTAATTTCCAGTTAAACTAGTTTATCTGCCATTTCTTAAAGATACTTCATGCATTACCACTAACTCATACATTAAAAAAAAAATCTACTGAATATATAAAATGTTCCTGACTGTATAAGAAGTATTGACTGACCTAAAGGGATATAGACAGACTATTAGAATACAGTATGAAATTTAAAAAAGAAATGTAACATTTCATTCATTTCAAGTGCTCAATGGCCACATGTGGGTACCACAACGTATAGTGCACATTATAGAGCATTTCCATCATCACAGAAAGTTCAATTGTGCAGCACTGCTCTGGGGCAAGATAGAGAGGAACTACTCTAAGGGAATCTTGAATTTGGGGGCCAGTAAAACTTTTAAAAGGGGGCAAGGAGATCTGAAGGATGATATGAAAGCTGCAGAGTGGGGGGAAGCTAGGGCTTTTAGCAAAGGTGGCCAGTTGGTTATAGAAATGTCTAGAGTATTGTCACAAAGAGGAATACCTAATATTCAGTGTGGAGTGCTCCACCCCATCCCACCCACACCCTTTGTTGCAAATATTCAGGAAATTCTCCACACACAACCCTGGGTCAGTGGTATTTTATACTCCACACAGTATAGGTGGAAAGAAGAGTGGAGATAAGAAATTCAATAGAAGTTAAGATCAAAGGTAACCAAGGATAAAAAGACACCCTCCCATAATTCCAAGCTATTTCCATGTAAAAATCCTTTGAGAGGATTTTGCACCAGCTTTTATTCAAACTCATCCAAGAACAGGTGACCCCAAATGAGTCTAGAATTACTTCAACTTGCCAATTAACACAGGTTCCACATGTGTGGAGAAAATGATAAATTACCATTTCTCTGCCTGAATTTTCTGAGAGATAATAAATATTTTCATAGGCATTAAAAGGGGTAAAGAATTCAAATGCATTCTTCTCTATTTATCCAGATCAGAAAAGATTTACGTTAAAAAGAGTTAGAGATAATTTTTGAGCTGGAAATTCCTTGACTGCCTGCGGAGGAGACATTGATTTTGGAAACTTCTTCTTAGCTTTATCTCTTTGCTACCAGTTTCAAAAACATTAGGAATAGAAAAGGCCTCCTGCAGAGCCTACCTTTTGAGGTAGATATTCGATCACAGAAATAAGATACAGCTCCTGTTAGGAGATTTCTGGGTTACCAGAAAGGCCTCTAGCTCTTTGGGTGGGAACAAGAGTGACAGACTGTTCCTTTGTTTTTCAAATCCAGTAACCTCCACCATATTAAACAGGAATTTAATGTTTATTTGTGGATTTTTTTAAAAGGCTTTTGGTCAGTCCTGCAAATAATACAGACTTCCAAAATTAAAGGAATACCAAAATAACTATGGCATTTCCTCACTTGAGCATAATGGTTTCTTCAGAGCAGATTTGCTGCATAAACACTGAACATTTTCTTTCCCTCCAGTAACATCTGTGAACCAGTGCACCACCTGGGAAAACGAAGGATTAATAACCACGTCCAGACAAGGGCAGGCACAGGTGCTTCAACACAGTTCCGCAAACATATCCCAGTTCCGACAAGCGGGCTACTTCTGACGGACTCCTTCAGACTTCAGTCACACTGTTTGGCCTGGGAGAAGCACAACCCCCTGGCAGAGCTGTCAACATCATCATCTAAAGGGACTGACTTTTTACTGGCAAAGTGCATTCTTTGAACATATTGACTCTCCGAACAGAGAACATCAGACCAACAATTTATTAAAAGCAATTGTGCGTTTCCTAGGTCTCGCCAAACATTTGGTGCATGTTACACAACCCTGCAAGACCAAACTCCAGTCTTATTTCTTTGAAGAAAAGCTTGCCCAACTAGCTCAGATGATGATGAGCCCCTGATTTCCCATGGCTACCAATGTCTGGAATGTTCCTTATTCACTTCGCCATGTACTGCCTTCTGAGAGGTGCCTCTTCCATATGTAATGAATAGTTATTTTATGTTTTTATTCTGTCTTTAATTTCTCTCATTTAAAGTGTTTTCTCCTTACCTCTAGCTACATTTCATACTCTTTGATGGCAAAGATGGTTTTTTATATTTGTTGGCCTACTAATATTCAGTATGATTATACCTAATAGGCCTTAATATGTTTTTATTGATTTGAAAACCCAGTTTTAAAATTGCAATTTAGAAATAAGCATACACTCCTAACTCCTTATAAAATCATTTTTGGTAGCAAGATGACACTTGTCTAGCATTCTTGTAGTATCAGAGAAAAAGAAATTTATTTTATTTTTATTATATTTGGGGGTCTTGGTCAGTATATAAAGAGGGAAGGCAGAACACACAATCTATGCATCAGAAGTTCCAGAATAATCATCCAATATACTAGTTGAAGACTACTGAATCAATCAAGTACTTGCATGCACATTGCCCAGTTTCAAGCTTAAAATCAGACCCTCTTCTCTGCTTCCTAACATCCATTATTTGGAGGCTGATAGTTTTATAATAGTAATGTTGGTCTGTTCAGAGACATATAGTATTTGGGTCTTCCCTGAAGTGGCACTTTGTATTTAATTTTAAAAATTAAAATTACAAAGTATGGTCCACATAATCATTTAGCAATTTACTAAATCGTATGAGGTGGCTCATATATTAGCTACACTAGCTAAAATCTGTTCAATGTTTAACAAGTATGGTTTTCAAATTTGATGTTAGTAAATGACCTCATCTTTGAAAGACCTCTTACTTGGAAGAATAGAACCTAGAGAACAGTGAACACAGCCTATGTTTGAATCTGCTAAAGAAAAATCTGAAGAATTAGAGTTATTTGGCCTGTTTAATAGCAAGTTATAAGAAGGAATTAGCTGTTTTCAGTCTTATCAACAGAATAGAAAATGCATAAATAAAATTGTTTTCAGTATCAGAATAGTAATAGGGGATCTTTCTCTTCACTCTTGCAGGTGGGCAGCTTGGGGGATTTAGTAAACCAGAGTCAAGAGGTAAGCTTTGTTATAATGATGAATCAAACATGTGTGTGTACATGAAACCAATGCCTGGTCAAGATAGTAAATATGTTCATCACCTCTGAATGTTTCCTTGTGCCCCTTTGTATCCCACTCTCCTGCCCACTTACCTGAACCCACCATCCCCAGACAACCATTAATAACCTCTGCCACTATATATTAATCTTCATTTTCTAGAATTTTATATAAATGGAACCATACAGTACATACTCTTTTGTTTGGCTTCTTTCATTCAACATCATAATTTTGAGAATCACCCATGCTGATGTGTTCAATAGTTCAGTTGTTTTCATTGCTGAGGAGTATTCCATTTTATGTGTACACCAAATTTTGGTAATCCATTCATCTGTCTATTACAAATAAAACTATTATAAACATTTGTCTATAAGTCTTTGCATAGACATATACATCCCTCTCTCTGAGTAAATGCCTATAAGAAAGGCTGGATTATATGGTAGGTCTGTATTTAACTGCTAAATTGCTTTCCAAAGTAGCTATATCATTTTCTATTGCCAACAGCAATATATAAAAGTTAATGTTCACCCAGCTGACGTGGTGCAGTGGTTGACCATCGACCTATAAAACAGGAGGTCATAGTTCAATTCCTGGTCAGGGCACATGCCTGGGTTTCAGCCTCTATCCCCAGGTGGGGGTGTGCAGAAGGCAGCCGATCAATGATTCTCTGTCATCATTGATGTTTCTATCTCTCTCTCCCTCTCCCTTCCTCTCTGAAATAAAAAATACATGTATTTAAAAAAAAATAAAAACAATAAAAGTTCCCCCACATTATTGCCAACATATGATAGGATTAATCCTTTAATTATAGCCACTCTGATAGGTATGTAGTAGTATCTCAGCATGTTTTCCTTGCATTTCCCTAATGACTGATAATTTTTAACATCTAAAGAGAATTGAAGAAATACTAGTTAAAGTGTTTTCCATAACAGAAATCCAGTTTTCCCCTTCCACTCTTGCCTTTTAGCAAATAATGCTAAACCCAGAGTTTTACTGTCCCAGGGCAGGAGTAGTAGATAGATATTCCCTAGATCAGTGGTTCTCAACCTTCCGGCCCTTTAAATAGAGTTCCTCATGTTGGATCCAACCATAAAATTATTTTCGTTACTACTTCATAACTATAATGTTGCTACTGTTATGAATCGTAATGTAAATATCTGATATGCAGGATGGTCTTAGGCGACCCCTGTGAAAGGGTCATTCGACCACCAAAGGGGTCGCGACCCACAGATTGAGAACCACTGCCCTAGATTAAAAATGCCATCGCTAAGGTTTGAGTCTAAAAGCAGACTCTTTTGATCCTTTGTGAAATAACAGCACTAAAATCCAGGTGTTGAAACAGAGTTTTAAAAATAAATCTAAACTTCCCTCTGAAGAACAAAACATGAGGGCCTGAGTATATTTATTTTAAGCCAAGTACTGAGAAGAATGAAGATACGATGTAAGGGAAGACTCCATCCAATAGAAATAGGAAAGATTCCTCCAATTGCTGTGGAGCAGAGCCAAGAAAGATGAGAGTTGGGCAAGTAGTCAGATGTAAGTATTCTAGCTCCTCTCTCAGGGTCAATGTCTCTGGGGTTAGATGAGGACAGATATCAAACAAGTTGAGGGATGATTCGGGAGCACTAGAGCTAGTGGTCTATATCCACAAAACCAGTCAGGGTGACTACATTCCAGAGCAAAGCTCCAGATTCAGTTTGGTGTTGGAGTAATAGGGCTCATATGAGCAGAATAGCAGGGCCTGAGGGAGGAGCCTTGTGCCTTCTCATAAAACCCTGTACCCTGCAGTGAAGTGTGGAGAAAGCAAACAAAGGCTCTGGAGCTTCCCAGTGAGGCACTCACAGGACTAGCAGCTCCAGCAGACCAAGGAGGCCTGGGTCACAGTGGTTGTTGGACATAAAAGCAATGGCTAACTCCATGATCATTGACTTGTAAATGCCAACACAGCACCACAGCACCACTTCAGACAAGACCAGCCGCAACTCAGCAACCCACCACAGCTCTCCCAGGAACAAGGCAAAATTAGGGAATCTCAGCAAAGGCTGGTGAGCAAGAAACTGCCTTTATCCAATGCTACAGGCTGCATTAGCTTCTCCTCACATCCAGATGCCAGCTTGGACAGAAAGAAAGGGAGTAAAAATCTTGGAAGTGAAAATTAACCCCAATTAGAAATGTCCACCTTAAGAGAATCACTTGCCTTTAATTGGCAAGTGCAATTATTTTTGTGCCATCAGTGGGAATAGGATTTCCAAAGCAAGATGACAGTTTTAAAGAACAAAGAAACTACATTTTGTTGTAGATTTGAATCACGGTGTATACTTTTCAAGCCCTCCCCTTACTGCGCTACACATTCCTACATGTTACCAGTTATTCCTCAGGCAGAATTGTCCAGGGAAAGCCTGGTCCCTTAGGTGATGCAGATGCCTCCAATCTCCAGGATTCAGAGCCCAGAGCACCAGGGCTACTCCCCTCTCTGAGCAACTGATGCTGCTGCCTTATGCACAAGAATGTCCTGGCACAAGGATCACAAACAATGATGCTTTGTTGGATCAGTTCACCTTTTTCCCATACTTTCCTTCACATAGGGAAGGACAAGAGAATTAGACTCTTATTCTGACTCCTCTTCAAAGATGAATATGTACATGAGAGAGGCATACAAGAAAAGTTTGTACAAATATATTATTCCATTTTGTTAGTCTTATAAATAGTTCCATGTAAAATATCTATGAAAATAATTTAACTTAACTTTTAACTTCTAGTGGGTTCTAATTGTTCCATACAGTAGAAATTCTGATGCAATCTGGATCAATAGTTGGTCATTAATAAAAAAAATCTGTTAAACACTTATGCATAAAAAACTATACTTACCTTTAACTTTTATTTCAACTTAAAAATACACATTTATTTACCACTGTGGAAATGAATGCACATTTATTCTCAGTCTTTTGATGGAAAGCTAGTAGTCAAATGATTGGATACATGCCAGTTAAAAAAAAAATAAACCTTGTCATCATGCATTACTTCTAATTTCTAATTTTTATTTCTTTAAGGTGGGTTAAGATTTTGAAGGTACTAGTAAAGCAATCTGAGTGTAAAATACTTTTAGATTAAAATAATTCACCCCTCTCCCAATTTTTTACACTAATTGTCCACATGTAATTCAGTAGCAATTTGAGGGATTTATTTCTATCAACTCAATTTTCATTGAAACAACGGTTTTCCCTTTTCTCCCTTAGATTTCATTAATTTATGTAATAATTTATACATTTAAAGTTGTAAGCACAACTAGCACAAATAGGTCTGGGAACAAACACAACTATTATATAGGTAAACATATGCCTCACCTGGCAGCAGCTCAGCAGGCTGGAGAACAAACAACCTGATGACCATGAACATGCACCAAGCTGTGGGAACCAATCACTGTGCTTTACAGAGAGGAATGGAAAATATTGGTTAGTTTGGCAAATTGTCATAACAATAGAGTTTCTTACAAAAATATTCCCAGGACACGCATACTGCAGCACATAGCAATGCTTTTACAGTGCCCACCATCAGCATCCTTTATCAACAAAGTCAACTCAGTTCTCATGTACTTTCTTTGCAGTGTTCAGTACAGGCACTGTACGTAATCTTTTTCAATTTTTTTATTATCTACACTAATAAAAGACAAACATGCAAATTGACCATACCTTCGCTAAGCCTTAAGCCATGCCCACCAGCCAATCAGAGTGACTATATGCAAATTAACCCAACCAAGATGGCAGCCAGCAGCCACGGAGCTGGAGCAAGCAGGAGGCTTGGTTGCCACAATGATGGAGGAAGCCAAGCTTCCTGCCTGCCGCGGCCAGCTCTGAGCTCCACTCAAAGCAACAAAGTTTCAATTATAGAAGATAAATAAACCCCAGATACCTGCTTTCAGCATGCCGTGGCCACAGAGCTGGAGCAAGCAGGAGGCTTGGGTTGCCCCTGGCGATGGAGGAAGCCAGGCTTCCCTCCCACCCGCCCTGGCCAGCTCTGAGCTCCTCTCAAGGCTACAAAGTTTAAATTATAGAAGGTAAATAAATCCTAGAATAAAAAGAAAAAAAGAAAAAAAGGAGAGGCTGGGAGCTTCCGTTGCTGGGGGGCTTGGCCAGCCTGAAAATGGCCCTCAGCCCCTCATCCAGACTGGCCAGGCACCCCAGCGGGACCCCCACCCTGATCCGGGACACCCTTCAGGGCAAACCAGCCGGCCCCCACCCGTGCATCAGGCCTCTATCCTATATAGTAAAAGGGTAATATGCAAACTGACCCTAACAGCAGAAGGACTGGGAATGACTGGTCACTATGACACATACTGACCACCAGGGGGCAGACGCTCAATGCAGGAGCTGCCCCCTGGTGGTCAGTGCGCTCTCACATGGGAGGAGCTCTGCTCAGCCACAAGCCAGGCTGATGGCTGCCAGTACAGCGGTGGTGGTGGGAGCCTCTCCCGCCTCCTCAGCAGTGCTAAGGATGTCAGACTGCAGCTTAGGCCTGCTCCCTGCTGGCAAGTGGACATCCCCTGAGGGCTCCCGGGCTGCCAGAGAGATGTCTGATTGCCATCTTAGGCCCAATCCCCCAGGGAGCAGGCCTAAGCCAGCAGGTGGTCATCCCCTGAGGGGTCCCAGACTGCGAGAGGGCACAGGCTGGGCTGAGGGACCCCCCTGAGTGCACAAATTTTTGTGCACTCGGCCTCTAGTTGTCTTTATAATTGACTAGAGGTCCGGTGCACAAAATCCATGCACTCGGAGTAGGGGGAAGGGAGGTGGTTCCCCAGCCGGGTCTGTGCCCTCTCACAGTTCGGGAGCCCTGCTATTGATCTCCCCAAAGTAGTAGGCCCCACCCACCCATCCAGGGCTCCTCAATGGATTGCCCCAAAGAGGTAGGCCAGAGCCCAGAGCCGGGGGTCCTGCCCCCAGTGTCGCTATGCAGAACCGCCGGGAGTCCCACGTCAAGTCCCCTCCCACCCGCATGCACATGCAGCCTCCTGGTGATGGATTGTTACGGAGTGAGGGCATGAGGTCATCACGGCGTGAGGGTGTGATGACCACATACGCTTTTATTAGTATAGATTTCCCACCCAGTCTTCTCACTTTGAGTAAGTTTTTTCTGTTTTATGCCCATAGGGAGCTCTCAGCCAGGTTTTCTAGTAATCTCCAGCCTGCTTTCCTAGGACTATCCCTTATTTTCCTTCCACTCGTTCCAACTTTTATCTACTTCCTGGTTCAAACCCATACCATCTTCTAAACCTAAGCAGTTTTGCAAATTTTTGTTGTTGTTGTTGTTAATCCTCACTTGAGGATATTTTTCCATTGATTTTTTTTTTTTTTTGAGAAAGCAGAAAGGAGGGAAAGAGACAGAGAGAAACATTGATATGAGAGAGACAAATCAATTGGTTGCCTCCCACATGCACTCTGACCAGGGCCAGGGATCAAGCCTGCAACCGGTAGTGCCCTTGATCGGAATCAAACCTGGGGCCTTTCAGTCTGCAGGCTGACGCTCTATCCACTGAGCAAAACTGGCTAGGGCTCAAAATATTTAACAATTAGTAAGATGGGGGCACTTACTTGTCTTTCTCTGATTGGCTTATATCACAGTATAATGCTCTCCAGGTCCATCCATGCTGTTGCAAAGGGAAGATTTCCTTCCTTTTTACAGCTGAGTCGTATCCATTGTGTAAATGTACCAGAGCTTTTTTATCCATTCACATTGGGAGGAGGGGCTGCCTAATGATAGAACTGGTCATCCAGGCTCTCTGCTGTGCTAAATTTTAACCATTTAGATGCTGGATCGTGGAACAATGCAGGCAGCCTAAACAGCTAGAACACAGTCAAGAGGCTTAGAACAGCAGCTATTTACCAACCAGTATCTTATTATTCTAGAAAGGACAGCTAAACCTGTGCGTGCTGACTGAATATAAGTCAAGGAACTGCAGGACTGTCTCACAATTCGAAGACATTCCACTATGTGTATATGCAAACACACAAATATGTACATATACTAACCTAACTCTCAAAATTGTTTCCATTTAGGCCCCCTAGGAAGCTCAGTTGGTTAGAGCAGCGGTTCTCAACCTGTGGGTCGCGACCCCTTTGGTGGTCGAACAACCCTTTCACAGGGGTCGCCTAAGACCATCCTGCATATCAGATATTTACATTATGATTCATAACAGTAGCAACATTACAGTTATTAAGTAGCAATGAAAATAATTTTATGGTTGGGTCACAACATGAGGAACTGTATTTAAAGGGCCAGAAGGTTGAGGACCACTGGGTTAGAGCATCATCCCAATATGCCAAGGTTGTGTGTTTGATTCCCCAGCCAGGTCACACACAAGAAGCAACCAATGAATGCATAAGTAGTGGAACAACAAATCAATGTGTATGTGTGTGTCTCTCTCTCAAAAAAAAAAAAATTGTTTTCATTCCCAAATTTTAACATCAGGAGTTATTTAAAATATAACTATTTTAATAGAGATAAATAATTATTTTTAGACTTCCCATCATACAAGTGAAGAATTAACAATTTTACTCTGAAAGTGGTGGTAACTGGAAAATATTCTTACTTCTAATGGAAAGCTTTATATAAAGATAAAATGATTTTTGTTTCCATTATTAGCCTGGATCTAGTTAAATCAGCAATACATTCTAGACTCAACGACACAAATTAAAAGCAAAGGAAAAAAAATAAGGTGAGAAGAGCTTTAAAATATGTGTCTGCTTCAGTGGAGGTGAGAGCTGACCCTGCCAAAGGTCTAAAAGTACTTTAAGGGAGAAATAGCACTGGCCATGTTTTACTTTGACTAGAAATATTAAGTTCATGACAATCATCTATTCTTCCTAGAAGTTTTTATTTTTTTATTAAAAATGTGCTTGTTCTCAAGTATTTATATATAAATAGAAATGCCTCATGAATTTGTTTAAAAAGAATTTAGCAGAGGAGTGGAGGAACAGGGGCTATAGATGAAATGAGATTGGCCAAGTCTGGATGGTGGGTACCTGATGGCTTATTATATTACTAGAGGCCCGGTGCACAAAAATTTGTGCACTCGGGGGGGGGGGGGGAAGGGGGGTCCCTCAGCCCGGCCTGTGCCCTCTAGCAGTCTGGGACCCCTCAGGGGATGACCACCTGCTGGCTTAGGCCCGCTCCCTGGGGGATTGGGCCTAAGATGGCAATCAGACATCCCTCTGGCAGCCCGGCAGCCCTTGGGAGATGTCCACTTGCCAGCGGGGAGCAGGCCTAAACTGCAGTAGGACATCCTTAGCGCTGCTGAGGAAGCAGGAGAGGCTCCCACCACCACCGCTGTACTGGCAGCCTTCAGCCTGGCTTGTGGCTGAGCAGAGCTCCCCCATGTGAGAGCGCCCTGACCACCAGAGGGCAGCTCCTGCATTGAGCGTCTGCCCCCTGGTGGTCAGTGTGTGTCATAGTGACCAGTCATTCCCAGTCCTTCTGCTGTTAGGGTCAGTTTGCATATTACCCTTTTATTATATAGGATAGAGGCCTGGTGCACAGGTGGGGGCCGGCTGGTTTGCCCTGAAGGGTGTCCCGGATCAAGGTGAGGGTCCCGCTTGGGTGCCTGGCCAGCCTGGATGAGGGGATGATGGCTGTTTGCAGCTGGTCACACACCCTTCAGGGTGGGGGTCCCCACTGGGGTGCCTGGCCAGTCTGGGTGAGGGGCTGAGGGCTGTTTTCAGGCTGGCGGGTGACTGAAGCTCCCAACCTCTCCTTTTTTTCTTTTTTTTTTTTTTATCCTGAAATTTATTTACCTTCTATGGGTGTCACTGGAGCTGAGAGCCGGCTTTAGCTCTGAGGCTCAGCTCCAGCTCTGAGACCTCGGTTTGTTTGGCTTCTATAATTGAAACACTGTTGCAACTCCAGCTCTGAGGCCCGGCTGGCTGAAAGCAGGTTTCTGGGGTTTGTTTAGCTTCTATAATTGCAACATTGTTTCTTAGACTGCAGCTCAGAGGCCGGCAGCGGCAGGCGGGGAACCTTGGCTTCCTCCATCACTGGAGCAAGCAAGCCTCCTGTTCGCTTCAGCTGCCTGGCTGCCGGCCGCCATCTTGGTTGGCAGTTAATTTGCATATCGCCCTGATTAGCCAATGGGAAGCGTGTCGGAGGTACAGTTAATTACCATGTTTGTCTATTATTAGATAGGATTCTCTCTACTGTCATTTATATTTGAAGTTGTCCATAATAAAAAACTTTTTTCTCTTCCATTTTCTGTTTATTACTTTGGGCATGTTATACTTATGATTCTATTTCATTTTTTAATAGGAAAGATCATTAGGACAGCATGTATAGCATTAAAATAAAACCAATCTTAAAATAATGAATACTTTCCCATAATCATTCCAGTCATTTTTTGTGTGCAATTTACTCATGGTAGTCATTTTTATGGAGACATTATCTTGGCATCCACATCACAGAGTTAACAAAATTTAGAGTATCTCTGTTCATTTATTCATTCAACAAGTACTAATTGCGCACCTCCTCTATCCAGGAACAGTATGGTACACACTAATGTGGTAAACGAATAGATACATATTCAAAATCTTAGTTCAGGAAACAAACAGTTATAAAATCTATGCTGAATTTTAGCTATTTTCCTGTTTGGAAGAGCACAGTATACAGAGTGCCTTATTAAAATTTTGCTTTCTGACAAGAAATACATAATTTGTAAGATTAACATATTTTCATATTGAGTATTTTTCTATTGATTCATTTTTATAAGTAGCTTATCATCAAAGCAGGATAGTTCAATAAGAAACATTAATTAACCCAAAGAAGTTAAAATATTAATTGTAGAATAGTACAATGAAAAAATATTTACAATTTGATGGGGAAACTACTCTCAGTTCTGGGATTTGATTTTACCCTCCTTACACACTAATAAACCAGTTCTTTCCTGAGCGCTGGCTGCAGACAGGAGACTCCTGAATCAGCAACACAGGACCCTGCTGCCCAGGGCTCAGCACGCACATGAGCAGCAGCATACTTACATTGGTTCTCCCTGTCCCCAAGTCCCACCTGCATATTCAGATGGACTCGGCACATACTGTGGGTTGCATCACAGCTAAGGAATATTGAGCTTGGGGAAACTCAATGTTTTTTAAACAAATTGTAAGAAAGCCTGTTCTTTTTCTGGGGAAACACACTTACCTCATCCTCTCAGAAAAGATAGAAAGTTCAAGTATATTCTAGACTAGAAACTGGACTAAGGGACATCTGCAGTCTCTCTCAACTCTGATACTCTAAGCTCCATGATTAACAATTGTTTTACTATTGAAACCATGAGGCATGGGAGTTCTTAATTCAATCAGTTTTTAAACAGGCTTATGAAGATATCATATATCAATAAAAAAAATTGATGTATGTAACTTCTGGTTCTGAGGCCCCCATTCTACCCAGTGCCAAAAACTTAAGGTAAAATGAATAAAATTCAGTGATTTCACAGCTACTTAGGTTTAACACTCAATCACACTGGGGTTCCCTGCTTTCCCCAGGCTAATGCTCCTGGGGCTGTGGGGGTGTGAGCCAGTGTGGGAGAGTTAGGAGATGTGCACGTACTGATCTGCTCAGGGCCTTGGCTGGCTTCCCTTCTACACATCACTCCTGTCATGTACCAACAGGCCATATGTAGGATCTCCATGGATGGATGGTGAAATCACAAGAAAAAGAGAACAGCAGTTAACAAAGTATTATCCCACTATACAAGACTAATCAAACACTGCTTGACACTCGGAGAGGGAGGAAAATAAGAGGCCAACTCTTGTAAAGTTAAAAGTCACTTGTCTTCAGGTTTCTTTCCTCACAGAGGAAGCAGAGCATGGAGTTGCACGTATTAAGTTCCCTAATACAGCTAGAATGAGTTCCTGAACAGTACTCACGGTGACCAGGAGAGGGCATCTAGCACAAGTGAATGAAATATTTGTGCCAACATTAGGTTTTAAAGATTACTCTTTGACTCTACTATCTACACTGTACAAATCGATTTATGTGTCCATTGCAAATTCCCTTTGATCCAAGGATAACTGCGGTTACACATTCTTAATCACAGTCTTGTACTGTATACTATCCCAAGTGGCGGAGATGCTGGTTTTTCCATACAGGACACAGGAACAAGTCCACATGAATATGAAATAGTTTCAGAGAGAAGTTATTTATGTGGACAATTTCCCAAAATGAACACTTGAGAGGAATCAAATGTGCTTAAGCAATTGTTCAGAAGAGGAGAGACTCATATATTTATTGAAACCTTCTTGTAAGGAAGGATTTTTGATTTGTTCTCTTTCCTCCATTTCTTACATAAATATGTGGTTTGGTTCAAATTGTGAGCTCCAAGAATTCAAGATCAAAGAATTCATGCTCAAAGAATTCATTTTTCAACACACTAGAACAGGAGAAAGAATATTATTCTATCATCAAACAAAATGGGTCACTATATTTCCCAGAAGAAGAAAAAAACTTGAATTCTATGTATTTCCTTTCAGGCCTAGCACAGACATAAACAACAATAAATCGGCCAACCATATTCTTCAGGCATATAATTTTCTTTCTTTCCAAAGTGGACACTCCCTGGGAAAATACAAATCACTTCTAATTTCAAAGCCCTTCAACACAAAAAGAAAACAGGCCACCTTGACCAGAGCACGAAATAATCTTTTCCAAGAGGACTTGAATGAGCACTTCATCATCCAAGAAAAAAATAAATAGCAAGAGTTTTTACTACTTTATTTTGTTCATTTTAAATACTTTTATAGCCATGAAGAAAAATATATTGATGAGTCGATTTTTCCAAAATGAAACCATTATGTCTTTTAATGTTAGCCCCAAAATGGCTCCCCATGCCCAGTATTTTAGAAATAATAACACTGTGGCGGAGTGTGGCTGAGAGGCTTGTTCAGGGACACACAATGTTTCTAACTTTGGGAGTAGTATTTCCACCCACGAGGCATTGATTTTCTACTATAAAGCCACCTACAAATTCCAAACTGTTTCTATCCTACTAGATATAAAGCAATTTCTATAATTCAAAGAGATTATGGTTTAATTTACATTACAGTAACTGTAATCAGCTTTAGTTCAGGAACCTAATTGTTTCCCATTAAAAGGAACTACATTTTGCTCTTAGCTCAGAATTCATTTTCCATGTCATTCAGAATAATAAACAGTACCATTGTTGAGTGATTTCTATGTGCCTTGACTCTTTCCACTATCTTCCCAGATAATTTTTGTTGTTGTTTCTGTTAATCTCACCCGAAGATATTATTTCCATTGATTTTTAGAGAGTGGAAGAAAGGGAGGGGGAGAAGGGAGGAAGAGTGAGAGAGAGGGAGAGTGAGAAACATAGATGTGAGAGAGACACATAGATTGGTTATCTCCTGCATGCTCCCCGACTGGGCCTGGAATCGAACCTGTGACCCTTTGGTGAGTAGGCAGATGCGCTAACCCAGCGGTTCTCAACCTGTGGGTCGAGACCCCTTTGGCGGTGGAACGACCCTTTCACAGGGGTCGCCTAAGACCATCCTGCATATCAGATATTTACATTATGATTCATAACAGTAGCAAAATTACAAGTAGCAACAAAAATAATTTTATGGTTGGGTCACAACATGAGGAACTGTATTTAAAAGGCCAGAAGGTTGAGAACCACTGCTAGTAACCGCTGAGAAACACTGGCCTGGGCCAAGATAGTTTTTATTATCCCCATTTTATAGAAGAAACGACCCAGAGGGCTCAGAGATGTTAAGTAACTATCTCTAAACACAGAGCAATTAGTGGTAGAAGCAAAACTGGCCCCAGCTGTGTCTGACTCCTAAACCTTGCAGTCTCCACTATGACTCACTTTTCCTTAATTGCATAAATTATTTTACCAAATTGGAACACAAATGTCATTTCCTGTTAATAACAACTTTCCTAATTTTCTAATTTTCATTTTGGGGCAGAAAGTGGTTGCAAAACAAATTAACTTTTTATTGCACTTGATAAGAATCCAGAAAATACCATGAATTTTTACTATAAAAAATATACTTGGATTATTAGGCTGAGTACACAATACTACATAATACTACATACATTTTCTAAGAGATCTTGTTACTAATCAATAGTAAAGCATTTTGTCTACTTATTTAAATCTAGATAAAAATCTTAATGATCCAATAATCAAGTTTTTGAAACAACAATATTTAGTTATCTGTGATAAAATATAAATTTCAGGAATCTGAAGTAGATGCTTTCAAAAATATGTCCATGTATTTACACTCAGAGGACCACGCAATTTTTAAAATTGCTTTCATGTACTTTATCAAGTTCAAACTAGGTGACATAACGCGCTTTAAGTCCAGGGCTTATTTTAAAAGGTTAGGCACCTAAAATCTCAGAAGTGCATACAATCCTTTTGAACAGTTGCCATCTGAGAGCCACCAGTGTCAAAACAATAGGCAAGCCCTACTGTTTTGTCTCAGTGGATAGAACATCAGCCTGCAGACTAAAGGGTCCTGGGGTACCATTCTGGTCAAGGGCACATGTCCTGGCGGTGGGCTTGATCCCCAGTAGGGGGCGCGCAGGAAGCAGCCAATCAATGATTCTCTCATCATTGATGTCTCTCTCTCTCTCTCTCTCTCTCTCTCTCTCTCTCTCTCTCTCTCTCTCCCTCTCTGATATCAATAAAAATATATTTTAGAAAACAAACAAACAAAAACAGTGACGTTTTTTCACGTGGTCGCTGGCTGCCTGAGCCATTCGTTGGCAGGAGCACTCAAGACCAGCTGAGTCTTGGGGAAAATACCCAGAAGATGAATGGACAGAAGAGAGAATTCTGGGGGCTCCAAGCGGTCTCAGACCACTAGACCCTGCCCCTGGCTCCTACCCTCTCCATCAGGGTGTAGCAGCGAGACCACAGCCTGCTCCATGTGTCTGAAGGAGTCCATGTAGAGAGCTCTGTGCAGGTCAGAGCACTAGTGTGTCTAAGCAGATGCAAGGGCAGGCTCTCTGCTATGGCTCTCCCTTGTTGTGGACCTGGTCTCCCAGCAGGAGCTGGCCCAAGGCTGCTTAGCTGGTGGGAATGGTAAGATCTTGCAATCTGACTAGTCCGTCCACCTGTTCTCTTCAAATGAGCGACCACAAAATCACCCAAAATAAAAAAAAATGCAAATTAAAACTACATGAAAATAACCATTTCCATTCATCAGGTTTCAGTGGAAAGAGTATGGAAATATTTCAGGTGCTTTCATAGATAGCTGATGGGAGTGCAAACTGAAATACTCCCCTCAGAAGGCAATTTGACAGTGATAAGCAAAAACACTAATACCCTTTTATTAAAAAATTCCATTTCTAGGAATATATCCTGCATATACTCTTGAATATTAGCTAAAGCTATATATAAAAGAATATTCATTGCAGTTTTCATAATAGCAATAGATTGGAAAGAATTTAAGGATATATAAGTAAGGCTAGTTACACAAATAAAACTCTAGAGAGACAACACTGTGTAGATATTAGCAAAACCAATAAGGGCACTCCACTTGTACTAATATCTAATGGTTGCCAGACAGGTAAAATGAATATATTTAAAAAACATAAAATAATGTCTCAATACTATCTTTTTTCAATACTATCTTTTTAAAATTATTTATGCCTACTTGTGTGTGTGTGTGTGTGTGTGTGTGTACATATACATATATATATATATATATATATATATATATATATATATATATATATATATATGATACACAAGAAATTGGTAACAGACACCCAGGTAAACTGGTATCTGAGGGACATTTATAAAAGAGAAATTTATTTTATAGCATTTGCATCATTTACTTACTCTTTTTTCTTTTAAGAGTAGGAACTTTGAGGTCAAACAGCTCTGTATCAAGTCCCATTTCTACCACTCTAGACAGGTTACTTAACCTCTCATCTTTACAATGAGGATAATACCTTAAGCAGAAAGTCTTCTCCATTTTTAAAAGTATAAACAACAGTAATGATTTGCTTGTGGTAGATTTTTCAGGCATTTTGACGGTACAGAGGCTACTTGGGACAATGGCTTATCCTAGTGACATGACAGTTGTTTTCTGCTACCCAGCATTCCTTTCCCTTCTGGCAATCCCAGTAAATATTCCTTTGTAAATGAAGTTGGTACAACTATAGGTAGAAGTTGCAAAAAGGTTAGTTATAGCATATGGGTTCTTCATACATGAGCTCATAAAATTTTCTCTCCTATTCTGGATACCTAGAATATTCTATAATTTACTTTTCAAAAAATATGTGTATTTCTTATTATTGACAGTATTGCAGAATTCTCCCCTCTTTCAGTTCTTTACTTCTTTTAGTAAAATTTTGCAGTCTTTTGAAGTGAAAAGTATTTTCCTTTCTCATGTGGCTTTGTAATTGGTTTCCTGTGGTGTCTGGGATCAGATTTTACTTATGGGTCTGAAAGAAATGTAAGTAGGATGGAACATGAAGCAAATTAGCATTCCCTGGTAAGGTGACTATATCAGCAAAGCTCACTACAGGTTTTTAAAGCAAGGAAAGACTAGAATACTGGGTATAAGAGACTACTTCTCATGAGGTGAATGGGTATAGTTTGGGGGTAAGCAAAATTTTCCAAATCCACCCAAGGATCACCTCTCCAAATCTCAGAATCTGACTCTCCCAAGCAGTGCATTTTCACATAAGAAACCTGGCCAGTCTTTGAATTCAATCTATGTTGTAATTTAATAAGCCATAGGACCAGACTCTGTGATTGATTTTTGGCTACCAACAGCCACAAGAAAGGAGATTTTTTAAGGCTAAAAATTCCCTGGTTCTCTAACCACATTCCATAGATAATTTAAAGCCTTGAATTTTTCTCATTTCTCTTTTTAATCTCTCCAGTGCAGTGCACAGCAGCCAGCTTACCTATCTGCCATCCTACTGTACCTTGATTCTTATCACTCAGTTACTAAAGCCATGTTTCTATATGCACTTCATCCTAGGTAATACACGTAATAACTGATGTAACCATTCACCACCAGCTGCCATAGATTCTACTAGACCATCATTTAACAGTAAGTTGATGCTCACTTCCTTCAAATCCAAGTTGGTTAAATACCTAACCTACTGATTAATCACTATTATCAATCAGGATTTACAGTTTTAAGGTGAAAGTAATTTAAATCAGGGAATTTGGTCCTTATAAACTTATTTAAAAAATTGGAGTCTTGGACTCTAGACTAGCCTTCCGAAATAATTCCAAAATAATTCTGTAACACTGGCCCACCCAGGGAGCTGCCACCTCAACCACGTTTAGGGAAATTGGGAATCTGGAAGCTCTCCCTAAAACTATTGCTCTGGGAGCATTTACCTTAGCTGCAGTCTAGGGTCTGGAAGGTGTAACTGTTAGTCGCAAGGCCATCCAGCACCTCCTAGGCTCTGCACCACACCCGAGCCACGCCAAGCTATTCTAAATGACCTGGGGCCTCTTCTGCAGCAGGGAATCCCGATTCCTGAAGAATTATACCTGTGAGCAAAAGCAGCAGAAACTGAAGGAGAACTTCAAATTTTGTGCACCACCATCTGAATGCAGAACCTAATTCTTGAACCCTAGAGTCAGAGGACTCTGAGAAGTGTAGATTTTAACTTTCCCACTTCTGTGGTTCAGAAGGTCATATGAGAGGGGACTACACCCCCATAAAATGCCAAAGGAAAATTCTAACAAGCTTGAAACAAATGATCTCACTTATTCTTAGATTTGTAATAAATGTGGTTCTTGGATACTTCGTATTTATAAAATGTAAATAAGCCACATTCTGAGTCTAAAGTCAGCTTAAGCACATGCTTGTCCCAGCTGACTTCCAGTGCGTTGGGCCTGGACTAGTTCTGGAGCTTCTTTCTCTATGTGCTTAGTCAAGGGCTGATTCTATGCAAAGCAAATTAACTTCTAGAGATTTGTGAACTGAAAAGTTCTATAAATATCCCTTTAAGTAATGTTTAAGTTTATTTAAAGAAGTTTTTGGGTAAAGTTTCATACGTCTCAGTGGAAAGAATAAGGAAATATTTCAGATACTATAGACATAACAGAGGAATATTATCTACTCTGAGTAGTTTTTTTTCACCTGTTCCTTAGACAAATGTACAGATCTTTTTATTTATAATTAACAAAGAAGGCAAATTACATCGTGATTAGTAGAGTAATTTTCCAAAATAATGACTATTAAAGTGACTTACATGCAAAGGAATAATGGAATCGATGAGAGCCCCAAGGTGCACTGAAAGCCTTATGCAGGCCCATTTGTAAATAAAGTCACAGATCTGCAGGGTCTCAGATGAGATATGCACAACCATGTCTCATGGTTCACTGTTTTTAAAGTATGGACCAATCAAAGAAGAGAAAAACTATACTTTTTAACCATTTCTGTTAATGGTTTAACTTTCAAAAGCAAGCAGGAATTGTGCACAACTATGTTCAATGATTGAAATAAAAATGGGAAGGAAACCAAAGGTAGTGTAATCACTTTCAGAGCCTAATACATGTGCAGCAGTGAAGAACTATTTAAAATTTTAAATTGTTCTTCAATTGATTTCTACATTTGGGCACACCCCAACTAATACTTTGGAGAGAAACCAGCTTGTTTACAAATAAAGTTTTAAAAATTAACTTCTGCGGTTAGGGAATACCATTTGCAATTTATTTGCTTACATTTATATTCTTCATTTTTATGAATTTGTTCCACACATTACCGAATGGGAAAGAACAACAAGGAGATTCAGTTTTAACTCCAATTCACTAAGAGGAGAATGTCAAAGTCCAGATCTGGACACTGTGGCTGAGCACTGTGGGCTCGGTGTCCTTGACTAAGCAGTGACTGTGGCCCTGTGGTCTTTATCATCAGCAGCTCAGCTCCTCATAGCCTTGTGGTTGTTTCCACTCCATGTGTGTTCTTAAATAACTAGCCTCATCTTCCTAATATGACCTGAGTATGGTCTTTTTACTTCTATATCCAAAAGAATTTAATTTAACAAACGGTTCATTACAATAGTATAAAGAACAATAACAAAGCAAGAGGAAGAAGACAAAAGTCAATCTGTTAGGAGAAAAGGGGACCCAACACTTTCTTCCATATTCAGTTTGAAGAAAACATATACCTTGTTTCTTAGATCTGCTGAGTGACTCCACTGAAAAATCTTTCCTTCCAGCATATGGCTTGAACTAACCCACCAACTTTCCAGCAGACTAATGTCTCCACCCAGCTTCTCATTCCAGAGTTAGAGTTATTGAGTCAAATGCTTTGGCCATTCTAAGAAAATTCCACAAGTAACAATTACTGTACTTGGCAGGAAGCCTGGTAATACCCGGCTAGAACTTTATTATTCTGTGGATTTAAAAATACATTTCTAAAATATTTTCAGATTTATTGTTACTTAGGAAAGTGTATCATCAAAATATAAAGTGAAGAAAAGAGCTCAAAGAAGTATTTTAGGTTAATAGATAATAATATTCTAAATCAGTATACTATTGAATTATAATCTAAACATAATTGAGTCCCTGTCCCCAAATGGCCTATTCCTGAATAACAAATAAATGTAATTGGGATCTTTCTAAGTCTCTTGGTGGGGAAAGATGCCTAAAGACAAATATTGTATTCTTAATATAAGCCACGTGACTTAACGTTCTTTTTTAAAAAAATAGTTTTCTTACTCCTCATCTCTTTACAATATTCGACTCAGTCCCTTAACATGGCCCCTCACTGCCATCCTTTCTCTAATCTACCTCCTTCCAGAAGAGAGAGACCCTCCTACTCATGCCTTACTAACAGCTCCAGCTGCCCACAGAGCCTTTCCGGGCTGCATGGAGCCCTATGTCAAGTTCATCCTCACTTTGTGCTTTGACTGCTTTTCTCATAGGAATTACCCCATCATCCAAAATCTGCATAGAAAATAGAGATCCAACCTGTAAGAATTTTATCTCCTTGGAAGAAATCAGAGGGGTGGGTGAAGGAAGCTATGGATATTTGCAAAGTAATTCTATTTCTCTGTTACCTTTACCCTGCTCGATTTTTACGTGCCACTATCCAGAGAAGTGCCTTATGTGTTGGTATTCCTCACCACTACCACTCATCACACTCCAAGTTGCTTTTCTTCTTCTTTGCTTGGGCTAGAGAGGCTTCCCACCAGGCAATGTGGAAAGTGGGCCATGCTTGTGCCCACCTAAATTTCTCCCAGAACACTGGAAAGGAAATGCATCAGCAGTGGGGTTTTAGAGCTCACCCACCCACCCAGGGTCCTTGTTTTCATAACATGCGGAGCAAGGTAATGCTACAGAATTCTTTCCACTTGAGCACTAGATGACCTGCATCAACATGGCTGAGAGAGTATGGAACCAAGCCAAGTCATTGATGTTTGGGGAATCAGAATTGGTCCAGAACCCCTCCCCCTCCCCATTCTGGGTGCTATAAAATATAGGGAGTTGCATAGCTGAAAAATCATACTGAAGTTAAATAAAGGGAAACACTCCCCATCTGGGCAATACCTCGGGGCCCGAAGCCTCACTTAAAAGCATCCACTTGAAGAAGCTGAGTCAGCCTTGCCTCATCTCTTCTCAAGTCTTCTCCAGACCTGGGTATAGGCTCACTCATCTGCAATGCAGGGCAGCTACAGTCATCTCTAGGTCTACTTCAGCCTGCCTAGCTTTACTAATCAGAAAAAAATTTAGGGGAACCTTGGGGGGCTATAATAAAGTTGGAGCCTATTTAATGTTTTCTAAGATTTATAGTAACTCTTCGTGATCAATCCTTCCCTGAGGAACTTGATCCAGTCAATTCTGAGCCTATATCATACTCTATTGCCCCCTAGAGGATGACTCATTTCAGTGGTTTCTGTAGGAATGCAAAAGCAGTGTGTGTGTGTTTTTTTCCACCTTACAGTTATGAACTTGACATATGAATTCCAGCAACTCTTCATCCTGCCACACAATCATTCTAAAGCAGTGAGGAGGTCCACTATGGAATGGAAAGTACTGTGTGGCTTTGAGCCCACTGGAACTATAGAGAACATTTTTCTGTCTCCGAGGAGGTCTACTAAAGATTTCAGTCATTCACTAACCACACCTAAAATTCCGCTTCTTCAGCTCCTGGTAAGACATCTCCCTTGAATTTCTCAGATTCATAGTAGCAAGTAGTCTGTATCAGTAAATCTAGGAACCGTTTGACTTCAAGTCTCCCAGTGGAAGTCATGTTCTGAGGACAGAGGTTTGTGAAAGGGGAATAGAGAAATTAAACGAGTTTCTTCCAGTTTAGGGATTATTTCAAGAAATTAAGATCTGTTGAGAATGAATTAAAAGCCAAACTTCTAGATACCCTCACTACAATGCTGCATAAATCTAGTTCTGCATTTAGAGCATCCTGTCCACAAAGTGACATCCCACAACATAGCATGGCTTTTGGTATCACTCTAAAAACCATTGGCACTTTTCTGGGACCATTTCCTCCTTTATAACTATTCGCTTAAGAGTCTGTCATGCATAGGGCGTTTAGCCCTAGCGATTAGTATACACTAGGCTCAAAATTCCAAAAACCTAGTCCCTAACATGTAACTCAAACAGAACCTGAGCTCCATACTAACTCAGCAGGATGCCAATGCAATTAATAATAGTCAATTATCCTAATTGTCATAAGGCAATTAGAAACTTTACTCAGCCATTTATTTATAAGAAAATGAGGACACAGTGTCAATTTGTTCTCACTCATCACTTGTTTGTATAACTGATGATGAATACAGGGTTATAGCATAGTAAAAGTACATTGATAAATACAACAGTAATTTCTGTCAATGTTTATTCTTCATTCCTATAGCCAGTTGTAGGGGATATTTTCCCTTTTTGAAAGCAGCCTTCTTTAATGGAGACACTTAGAGAAAAGCCTATTTGATTGTGTACGTAAGTGTCAACACAAAGTCAGCTGTAGTAATTTGTGGCTTTCCTCTGTGGTTTGCTTGAAAGATCACTAAATGATCATTTAGCACTTCACGTATGAAAATATCACCATTTGTACTGCAGCTGGACCGCTCTTAGCAGGGGCTCTGTGATGTCCCAGAACACGTCACAGCATTTTTATGAGCCCTTAACATGTAACTCAAATGGAACCGAAGCTCCACATTTAATGTTAGATCATCCTGAAGTATTTCTTTTCCTCATCGTTTTCACAATTCACCATGCAGTCATCGATGAGCTGCCCAAACGCCATTCTTATCAAGAGGCAACTCATAAAATAACCAGTGCTAAGAAGACACGAATAAATGCTCAGTTAAACAAACTATTCAGTTTACAAATAAAAAATTAAAATGAATAACTCTAAAACTATTTAGTCTACCATAAAACTTCTTTGTTTACAATTAAGTTACCCTTACCCTTTCAAATTAAGAAACATGTATATTTGGGTACATGTAAATGTGAAAGCTAGTTTGGTGTGGTCAAGTATTGGGCAAGATTCCCCATTCATCTCTGCCAAGACCCTGTTATTTTAGTGAGATTAAGGTTCCAGTTGCTTCAGCCCAAGACCTCTCTGGAGCAGACATTCTGCTATTCTGGTTAACTTAGGCCCATTTCTTTCCCAAGTGAGTAAATACTTAAGTTCCCATGCTGAGGCAGCTGAAGTGACTTTTCATTTGGCACACTGATTCGGGAGTGTAATACATGTTTGTTGAAACTATGCTTTGGGCTGGGACAACGTATTTTTATGATTACAACTTATTAACATGTATTGAGAATAGATATTGTACTTGGTCCCCACACAATACATAAAGGATATCATCATTCCTACAGATGGAAATAAGCAGTTTGGATGACTATATTATTGATGACATTTATATCCCTCTGGAAATATAGCTGAGTTGGGGAGACAGATACTGAACACATAGTTACAGGTGAGGCCAGCTTTATAAAAAAGTGCAGTACACTATGTATGTGCAGAGAGATGAGAAGTTTCCACACTGAACATTACAAGAGATTGCTGAAAGAAATGAAAGACCTGAATAAGTAAAGTCCTATGCCATGTTTATGGATTGGGAAATTCATAGTTAAAATGTAAATTGTCCCCAAACTGATCTATAGATTCCATGCAGCCTCAATCAGAATTCCAGCAGTTTTTTAGATAGAGATTGACAAGATGTTTCTAAATTGTATATGGAAATGCAAAGAGCCTAAAATAGTCAAAGCATTTAAAAAATATTATAAAATTGGAGAATTTTCATTACCTGATTTCAGGACTTAAAGCTACAATAATCAAGACTGTGGCATAAGAATAAGTTACCAGATCTGTGAAAAAGAATAGGAAGTGGAATTGATTTTTGACAAAGGTGTCAAGGGGCATATTGGGTGGAGGGGCAGAAATTGTCTTTTCAACAAATAGTGCTGAATCAACTAGATATCCCCATGTGGAAATAAATAAACCTCAACTCCTACCTCATACTATATTCAAAAGTACTTTTAAAAGGACCATAGACCTAAACATAAAGCTGAAATTACAAAGCTTCTAGAAGAAAACATGTAAGAAAATATTGTGGACCTGGGTAGAGAAAGATTTCTTAGACAGGATACAAAAAAACACTAATCATAAAAGAAAACAAATTGATAAAATGTATTTTATCAAAATTACAAACTCCTGTTCTTCAAAAGACATCATTAAAAAATAAAAAGGTAAGCCCACAAAGAAATTATTTATTATATATGTCTCACATAAATCTTGCATCTAAAATGTATAAAAAAACTCCTACACCTCAATAAGAATATAAAAAACTAAAAATTGGGCAAAAGATTAGAATATATATCTCACAAATGTGTAGCACTTGAAAAATAGCACATGAAAGAAACGCTCAAAACCATTAGTCATTAAGGAAATGGAAATTAAACAACAATGAGAAATCACTTCACACCTAATGGCTAAAATGGGAAAAGCCTGAAATATCAGAGGTTGGCAAGGATGTGGAACAATGGGAACACTATAGCTGGCTGGAATAAATGTAAAATAATACAAGTACTTATAAAAATATTTGAAAGTTTCTTATAAAATTAAATATCTACCTTCTCTAAATGTACAGCAATTCTATCTCGAAATATTTGCCTAAAAGAAAAAAAATACATCCATGGAATAATTTGTAGATGAATGCTCAATAGCCCCAATCTGGAAAACAAACAAACAAACATGTTCACAGCATGAAACAAATATGTATGTTCACAGCGTGAAATTCTACTTATTAAGAAAAATAAAAGAACTGCTAATTGAGTGATAGCATGGATGAATTCTTACAGACATGTTGGGCAAAAGAAGAGACACAATGGGTGTCTGCTGTATGAAGTTCTAGAGTAGATAAAACTAATTCAGCTGGGGAAAAATCAGAACTGTGGTTTCCTGGGGTAGGGGTGGAATGGGCTCACAGGAACTTCATCACGGAAAGATGGAATTACTCTGGATCTTGATTGTTGTGTCATTTACAAAGCCATTTACACCCGTTAAAATACATCACACATACACTTGAAAGTTGTGCATCTTATTTTATATAAAGTATACCCAACAGAGTTGATTTATTTTTCAAAGGATATTCCTCCCTCAAAGTAACATAATAGGCATTTTAAAAGTGAAAAAATGTCCTGTTTTCATTGATATAGAAAATGCCTTTCCGCATGACTGTCTATCACAAACGGTCTTTGTTGACTTTTAAATTCTAATGTCTAAGCAACAAGCAGTACCAACAGTTACCATCTATTTAGTGCCATCTATAAGCAAGATTCTCTGCCATACACTTACAAACATTTCATTCTCACAACAACCCTGCAAGATAGGTCTTATCTTCATCTTCGGATGAGAAATCCAAGTCTCAGAATAGTTAAGCAATTTGTCCAAGAACATCCTGTCAGTAGAAAGTTGAGGTAGCAGTTATCCAAAAACCGTCTCCATCACACATATTCTTTCTACTATTTGTCACCTTCCAGTTAATTCATATGTCAGACTTATTCCAATGCCATTTAGCCATGGGCACTAGGTAAACAGCCATTCATTTAATTGGTCTGGTCACAATGTCCTTGTCATGTTACCTTTAATGAGTCACTCATTTAATAATTATCCAAATAATTAAAACAAAGAAAGAAAACCAAAGAAACAAATACTTAACCTTCTTTCGACTTCACATGGCAAGAGTTTAATATGGTGTTTATAACAGGATAGACCTGGGTTCAAGATCTAGCTTCGGCAATTTTTAACTGAGCATATTGCTTAATCTCTCTAAGCTTCTATTTCCTACATGAAATGAAAGTACTAATGACCACCTCATAGGGTTGTTGTGAGGATAAAGTGAGGTAATACATCTAAGCACTTTGCATTAGGCTAAGAACACTGTAAATGACTAGAGATAAAAATGTTTGTTATTAATGAGAGGGCAGATATCATTTGTTAGAAAGGCTGATTAATTGCTTATTTTTCTTATTATTGCATATTTCCTTATTATTTCCTTTTACTAGGGACCATTTTAGCAAGCCTGGAAAGACCCTGTGTATTCAACTCAATTATCTGGACTTCAGAGATTCTTTAGCCAAAAATCATTCTAAGGTTGTATACATTTAGTTTCCACTTAATATTTATTTAATATTTTCACTCAAACAATTCACTTAATATTTTCCATATTCCATTGTATTATGTGCCCTTATATTACTTCCAATAACTTATATGGACAATTGAGAATAAAGTATGCAAGATATGCCACTGTCTTGTTCTCTGTAAGTAGCCCAAAACAATGGTCAAACTGTCCAGTGCCATTATGTGACCTATAGGGACACGATTCCCACAAACTATGAGCTTCAGTTTTTCCCTTTTTATTTTCCATCCTCTGGAAGAGATCCCTGAAACAGTGGAAATGTAAAAAAAAGAAAATAGGTAGAAGCCAAATAAACCAATGTTTGTAACAATGTACTAACTATAACTAACTGGGCCTGCTTTAAAAGACTCTCCTGGCTTTAAAAGGCATTATATAAAATTCTTTGATTCTCTGCTTAGGGTGTTATATAATTGAGAGACAGTAAGATGATACAATGAGTAGTATTCTAATAATAACAGAAAAAGAAAGTATGATTCTCAAAACTGACCTTAAACCCAATCAGAGAACAAGTTTTCATCTTTACAGTCCCATCACAATCTTCCTTCCACTTTGCCTCTATTCCAAACATAAAACACCCTCAAATGTTCTCAGAACTATTATTTTTATAGGGAAGAGAAAAAAAACAAACTCCATGAAATTTGCAATAGGTTATTAGTAATTTGTCGTCTTGCTCCTCTTGGGCCTCCAAAGAAAGCAGTGCACCTTGGGTTAAGTTAAAGCAGTGGGCTTACTATGGTGGATTGCAACTATTTGTGTGTGACAGGCAGATAAGAAAGATGGCCCAGTTAAACATAAATGTCCTTTCCACTTCTCTCCTACCATCTTAGAGGATCACCTGCAGGTTATATTGGATTAAATAACTTTTAGGGTTCTGGGACAGTGAAGCTGAATCCAGAAAGAGCTGAGGAGCAGCAAACAGGCCAGGATGTAGAGCCAGAGTGCATGGTACTCTATCAGTTAAAAACAGAAACGACCTAGTACACCCCACAGCATGAACAGTTGCCTCATTGTCATTGGACAGTCCGTCAGGCCTAATCAAATCACTTGGGCTTCACTTGTAGGCAGTTTTGCCAACTGGCTGATTCCTTATTTTTGTGGTCAATATAACCAAATTACTTTGAACTTTATTTCATTGAATTTCAAAGACCCATTCTCCTATCATAACTTCACCTCTTCTCATTTCTTCTATTTTGTTCTAGTTACTAACATTATTTACGTAATCACATATGGATATGCATTAAAGGTACCAGAATGAAATACTTTTCCATTCCCTAGGGTTAAGCTCCACTTTTCCATTCCCTAGGTGGCCCAAGGGGATAGGTAACCAAACAAGATATATTTAAAATTCATTATTTCTGGAATTCTCCTACCCAGTCTGTTTACAGATTTTTTTTTCCAGTTCAGTCTTGACACACAGACAAGTGTGTACCAACTGTCTACTTTTTATATTTGGGTGAGTACCTGGAAGTGGTATGTGGTAGAAGACAAGAATGAGGAGAAGGGAACACAAGCACACTGTTAACTTCAAGACAACCTTACTCCTCGCCTTCATTTTAGTCCAAGTGAAAAGATTCCTGGTTTTTTATTTCACTCTGTTACCCATTTTGAAGTACCTTTTTAAATGTGTTCATGTCCTCATTCACCCCTCAGTTCATCCCCCTGGTGTTGGATGTCATACCTACCTCTTTTCTCAATAATTTTCCCTTTACAGATCTCCAGCTTCACACTTTCTTTATTCTACTTCCTCTGATGTTTTCAAACTACACAGCATCAAAGCACATATGAGCATTAGTCTTGACCAAAGAATAGGATTTGTATGAGCTTCCTGAGCCCCAAACAAAAGAATTTATGTTCGACCCGGAGTCCTTTGACAATGGCATTAGTGTTCTGGAATTGGTTGTTCAGAAACACTACTATATGGTTTGGGCTTTCTATATAACACAACTTTCCATTTATATGGAAAATATTATTCCCAAAATATAAATACAGTTAAGTATCAGGAACATAGCTTTATGACAACTTTCCCTTTTATGACAACTTCCCCATTTTGGGCCAGATTTTGCAGTTTAAGTCCTTAATATTGATAGCCTGGAGCCTTAAATAAAAATTTTAAAAAAGTGACATCAGCCTGGCCAGTGTGGCTCAGCGGTTGAGCATCAACCCAGAAACCAAGAAATTGTAGGTTCGATTTCTGGCCAGGGCACATGCTTGGGTTGCGGACTCGATCCCCAGTAGGGGCCATGCAGGAGGCAGCTAATTGATGATGTTTCTCTCTCATCAATGTTTCTGTCTCTCTGTCTGCCTCCCTTCCTCTCTTTCTAAAAATCAATAAAAACATTTTTTTTTAAAAAAGTGACATCATTCCATCTCTCTTCTTCTTATGGTATACGCTGCAAAATTGTCCACAAAAAGAAAGTCTCAATATCAAAGTGAAAACATTTGCGGATCTTACCAAAACTGAAGGTATCTTGATATAGCTGCAGTTACCATTATTATTATTTCAGTGCTGAGTAGAAGGAATTGTGGTTTCTCCAATATTGTGAATAATTGTTTTGTCATTAAACAGAGAGTACAATATGTGTCTAGACTATCTCCCATAGGACTCACAAACACTTTCAATTGTCCCCAATGTGGTAGCCACATGTTTGTTTTCAGCTGGCTGAGTCTTAAGCCAGAGTTTAGAGAAAGTGGAAGAGAGAGAAAACAATTAAGCATCTCTTTAGGATGTGTCACAAAGGGTAATGCGTTTCCCCCCATAAAGTAATGCGTTTAAAAGAAAATAAATATTGCACACCATTACTGTTCTCATTAGTTACTTATACTTTGATAAGAGTAAAGACATTTTTAAACTGTTGGAGCAAATTCAAAAATTGGTGAACCTCATTCAGCTATAAATTCTGAGAATGCATGAACTCATTGATATTCATTGAGTGCTCATGTGTGCCAATTACCATTATGGTATACTACACTTCAGAGCATAAATGCGTTCAAAGTATTTGTCAAGGAAATAAATGGATATTGAATTTCACTGATGGGAAATAAGTAAAAAAGGAAAATCACAGTCTGCAAACTCTAGCTCATACATAAAATACATCCAATGTTTTAAAGTCCAACTGAAGTAGTTATTCAATTAAATATTAATAATCATAATGAAACACTATAGTGAATGAATTGAAAGTAGTTGCAAGTACTTAGACATTCACAAAAATCAGAGATTTTAAAACTAGAAAAACTACTTTAGAAAAGATTTGGATAATTCTTGATTTCTACAGATAACTGAGAGCCAGGGAAAGTAAATCAACTGTCCAAAGATACACAGCTTTTTTGTGTGAGCACCAGGATTGGAAACAAGGCTATTTTATCTGAGATCCAGCATAAACTTTCTCCCTCCATTAGGAGCTGCTGTGGTCGGCCGCTCTGACAGTGACCTCCACAGCAGAGGTCTTCCCTCGGGAACATGTGGTCAAGCACTAGCAGTTACAGGCTTCTCTCTTCTGGGGAATACACTTCATGGGTGCACGCAGAATCTTTTTCAGATGAGAGGTAATTATACACTCTCCCTTCCTGCTACTCCTATAATTTGGCCTGTCCATTCAAATTATATACACCTGCTTCTTTTTACTCTATCTTCTCTTTGTGGGTTTGGAGAAATTGACTAGTTTAATTTTAACCACAGCATCAAGTCCATAAAATGACAGCTGGAGATGTCTCTGACCTTCGCAGAAAGAAATGACACCATTGACCTGTCATCAGTGGGATTTGCACTTTAAGTTTTATCTTCATCATATAAGCAATAGGTTTGCCAATCCACTGGCAAGCTTCCATCTGACACCTCTTTGTGACCAAAGACACTATGGGGTCATGGGCAGAGCAAATCCAACTGGACTCAAAAAGAGCCAAACCTATCACCTTGGACTCAAAATTGTGTGACCGGAGTAGTTGAGAGAAGCAGCCACAATTCCCTCAGTGTCAGTCAGGGTTCTTTAGGTGGCAAATAACAGATATTGACTCTGAACAAAGGAACACATTGGGAAAAAAAATGGAAGGACCAGGTGTTCAAAGATATTGGTGTAACACAGCTCAGGGGGAATCTGTGTAGCAAACCCCACAGACACTTTCTTCAGTAGTGGGGAGAGTGGACCCCAACATTGTTGACCTCTGTGTCTTTCTGCTTAAGAGTCAAATTCTAGGGAGACAGTGTGATGAGCCAAGCTTGGATATCATGACCACTACCTGAAGCGGGGGAAGTCTCATGAATGCTCAGTTAGTGCCACAATTCAATGGGTAGAGGAAGTTTCCCAACGGAAAATAGTTGTTCAGAACAACAACAACAACAACAAAAGGGAAATGGATGCTGAGCAGTCCAATTAGCAGATGTCCACAACATCACCAATGTGGAGAGACAGAGCCTGGCTGGCGTGGCTCAGTGGATGAGCATCGACCTATGAACCAGAAGGTCAGGGTTCGATTCCTGGTCACGGCACATGCCCGGGTTGCAGGCTCGATCCCCAAAGTGGGCGTGCAGGAGGCAGCTGATGGATGATTCTCTCTCATCATTGATGTTTCTATCTCTCTTTCCCTCTCCCTTTCTTCCTGAAATAACTAAAAATATATTTTAAAAAAACACGTGGAGTGACAGAGACTAACAGAGATAGCTGAATATTGAAGTATTCAGCTCAAGGATGACACTAGCTCAGACAACAGGTCAAGGATGACACCAACAAAAGGTTATTAAAATCTGGTGTTGAGTCATAGTTTTAAGTCAAGCTGTTTAGCAGCAATTTTCCTTTGAAATGTCTCCAGCACTGCCCAAAACCTGTGTGGTATGTGAATATCTGGTCCATTAAGTATCTCTTTCCAACCTCCCACCCTATCCTCCTGCCCATTCTCCTCTGGCCACTCCTACACCCTTCTCTTTACCAAAATCCGAATCCCAGCTGTTTCTTTAGCAACATTTTTGTTTAAATTGGAAAATCAATCAAACATCATAGGACTTTTCGATACTTAACAAATGGTGACTTATATTTTTAAAATCCAAAGTGAAACCTAATTATTAGATGTAAAAGAGAGAGGGGGAAAAAAGTCAGATAAAATGCTTATTTGTCCTGAGTGCGCTCTCAGGCAGTCTCACCCCAGCCCCTGCTCAATGAAACTTCCTGGTAGACACTGTTGAGGTGAAAGATGGTTCTTTACTTCCATTCAAAGTACAGATCAGGCCAGCATTCTGAAAAAGAGGCAGATTTCAGTGTTACTGGCTTTTGTTCCCTGCAAAATTTCACTTTTAGTTATTAAAGTATTCACTGTAGGAAACAAATTTGTAACCCATTTCTCATGTTACCAACACACAAAAAACAAAATTTGATATCCTGGGGTTTATTTGCTGAGGGCACTTCCCATAAAAGTGAGTGAGTATGCATTGGAAAATGTGTCTGGGTAACTCCTTAAGGATAAATGTTAGTCACAATCGTTCCACCTCCAACCCCCAACTCTCGCCCCTAGCACCCTCCCCACCTCCTGACTTCCCGCCTCTCCAGGGCTGGTGACCTAATAGCATTTTTCTTCATGCATATTTTGGCTTCGCCCCATGGCCTGGCTGCCTTCGTCTGTCTGAGTCTTTTGAAATTCCTGCATGTTCGCCCCAGATTAAACCGAGTGTGTCTCAGGATGTGTGTTCCGTTTGGTTCTTTCCCCTTAACGTTCCCTGTGCAACGTGTCTGGGGAGGGGGAGGGGGGGAGGAGGACGGGACGGGGAGGCGCGGGAGGGGCAGAGGCGAGGAGCTGTCCCCTTGCACGTTTCCAATCGCATTACGTGAACAAATAGCGGAGGGGTGGCCAGGCCAGAACGGCTTGTGTAACTTTGCAAACGTGCCAGAAAGTTTAAAATCTCTCCTCCTTCCTTCACTCCAGACACTGCCGGCTCGCCGGGCCGCCGCGCCGCTCCCCATCGCCTTCCAGAGCACTGGGAAAGAGCAGAGGCGGGTGCCACGTCCCAGCAGCCGCCTGGACTGGAGAAGGGTCTGCAGCCCAACCTTGGCACTGCTTGCTGGGGACTACGAGACCCGCGCTCCGCTGCCTTCCTGGTGGAAGAGTTCTCCCTCCCTCACGTGATTTCTGTCCAATTTTCCTTTTCTCTGAGCTACGTCCTCCCGGAGTGGGGGCAATCGGAGAAGGGGAGAGATGCGCTTCGCCTGGACCGCGCTCCTGCTGGGGCCGCTGCAGCTCTGCACGGTCCTGCGCTGCGCCCCGCCGGCCGCCGGCCAGCAGCAGCCCCCTCGCGATCCCCCGGCGGCTCCGGGCGCCTGGAGCCAGAAGATCCAGTGGGAGAACAACGGGCAGGTGTTCAGCCTGCTGAGCCTGGGCTCGCAGTACCAGCCGCAGCGCCGACGGGACCCGAGCGCCACCGCCCCGGGCTCCGCCAACGCTGCCGCCCAGCAGCCGCGCACGCCGATCCTGCTGCTCCGCAACAACCGCACGGCGGCGACTCGGGCGCGGACCGCTGCCCCGTCGGGTGCCGCCGGCGGCCGCCCCAGGCCCGCCGCCCGCCACTGGTTCCAGGCTGGCTACTCGTCGTCCGGGACCCGCGACGCTGGCCCCGCGCGCGCGAGTAACCGGACCACGTCCGCAGAGCGCCCGGCACTCAGTAACTTGAGGGTGCCTAGCCGCGTGGACGGCATGGTGGGAGACGACCCATACAACCCTTACAAGTACTCCGACGACAACCCCTATTACAACTACTACGACACGTATGAAAGGCCCCGGCCTGGGAGCAGGTACCGACCGGGCTATGGCACCGGCTACTTCCAGTACGGTAAGCGCCCCAAGTCTCAGGAGCCACCCGGGCACCCCTTCCCCAACGTGGCTGGTGGCTCCCCGACGTGGCTGCCAGGGCGCGGCAGGCCCGAGCCCCCGCAGATCCGACCCCTCCCCCTGCGCCTGCAGAGGCAGCCCTGGAATCTGGTGCAAACCGCGCGCCTGGCCCCTCCTGCTTCCTTTCCACATTGCTCTGCAGCCCCAGGCATCCCCCATTCTCCTGCTACCCGCAGCCCCACACTAAAACAGCAGTCCGGCTGGGTAGAGGTTGAGGAGTTAAGGGACACGGAGGGACCAGTGGCCAGGGCAGGGGGCGCAGGGTTGTCTCACTATGCCCATCACCTGCTGACGTTTAGGTCTCCCGGACCTGGTGCCAGATCCCTACTACATCCAGGCGTCCACTTACGTGCAAAAGATGTCCATGTACAACCTGAGATGCGCTGCGGAGGAAAACTGCTTGGCCAGGTACGAGCTGGGATATCAGCGGCCTGGCTCCCCTCTTGGCTCCAGGGGCTCATCAGGTCCCTGGTTCTGACTACTCTTGTTCCTAACAGACAAGAGTTGGGAAGTGGTACAAGAGCTGGGAAGTAGGACTTGAACTCCTGGGCACGGTGACCTGGATGGAGAGAGAAAAATTTTAAGATTTCTGTAGGTTCTGTCTTTCAAACTGCAGCACAAATCAAGGAGATGGAGCAAATCCTTCTCCCAAGTGTGTTTGTGTGTATGTGTGTGTGTGTGTGGGGGGGGGGGGGGGTAGGGGGGGGCTCTGTCTGTTTTCCAAGATCCTTCAACTTTGAAGCCAACTGTTTCCAATAACTTTTTATTAAACAACTAGCTGTACAATAACATGGAAAATATTGTAATCAAAGAGCTTGTTAATATACCCTTAAAAGACGGGGGGCTAATTTGCCACCAAGGAACCCCTTATTGGCAAAGGTTAAGTTTTCTCCTTTTGTTTGAAGCCATAATTAACTTAGCTATTTGGGTGTCACTACAGCCAGAATAAGACTATGAACAAGAACTTTGTTTTTCCATCAGTCCTAAAATAAAATCATAGTAATAGATTTCTCTGAAGTTGCAGCTGGGAAACCAGCGGAGGGAGCTAGAGGACGTTTTGATAGGTCTCAGAAATTTTTACACTGTAAAATAAGGTCATTAGTCATCAGTAGTATTTGAATGCATATTCACACAAAATAGTATATTAGAAGGAACACAGTAATGTTTATTCATATATTTCTTCCACTGTGACCCTTTATAATTTTCAGGCTAAAGGAAGAGAAGAAAATCCAAGCTCATCATTTTCATTCTTGAGTCTTGCATCACTAACACCATTGCGCTCCCTATACTATTACAGTAATGCTGTTGTTTTGAAGACAGTGAAATTACAAAATTATTTGTCTAAAATTATTTGTGTACTTTTTAGAGTGATTTCCCCACTTTACATCATAGTTATTTGTTCAAGATATGTATTGTTAAATTCAAAGTTCTTAACAGGTAAATATGATTTTTTTTTTAATCTGGGATAATTTCCACCTCAGTTTCACTCATTCATATGGTTAAACTTGATTATAAATATAAAGTTTACTTATCACCTGTTATTTTAAAATATTTTTTAAATCATTGATTTCAGAGAGAAGAAGGGAGAGGGAGAGATAGAAACATCAATGATGAGAGAGAATCATTGATTGGCTGCCCCCTGCATGCCCCCTACTGGGGATCGAGCCCAAAACCCTGGCATGTGCCCTGACCAGGAATCAAACTGTGACCTCCTGGTTCATAGGTTGATGCTCAACCACTGAGCCACGCCAGCAAGACTATAATACTAATTTTATTGTTTTTATATTTATACTGAGGATTTCCATAGTTGTCATTCACTCACCCATTCAACATATATTCACAGAGCTCTGACTACTTGCCAGGCACTCTTCTAAGATCTGGAGATTCCACAATAATAAGCAAAATGCCCTGACTCTTGAACCCATAGTCTAGTTGGAGGAGTGGGAGAGTCACCATTATATACTGAAAAGGTTTTGCTTGTAATTTTCTCTTTAGTTAATAGTCTGTGAAAATAATAATGTTTCTTTTTTTTAAATGACAGCTCAGCATATAGAGCAGATGTCAGAGATTATGATCACAGGGTGCTGCTAAGATTTCCCCAAAGAGTGAAAAATCAAGGGACATCAGATTTCTTACCAAGCCGACCAAGATATTCCTGGGAATGGCACAGCTGTCACCAGTAAGTGGATGGGCCTCCTGGGTACTTTTGAGTTGGTTTTGTATTTTTCAAATGATTTTTACACAAAGGGAGAAATGTGCTGTCTTTCACATTTAGAATTTTTCTCTATATAGTCTGACATAATCAATGGAATCTGTCTTTAAAAGAATGCATCAATTATTAGATCCCGTTATCTTTTAAATTAGAAACTCTAAGTCCAGTTTATTAAAACTGTTGATAGGGTCCAGTGATTGGATTCACTAGAATTTTACTTCAATATATTTCAAGTAGATTTATTAAAAAGCCCATTGCAGCCAAGATCATCTGTAGTTAGCATTTAACAGCATTTAATAAAGACCACAAGTTGTTATTAAAAGGGTTCAGATACCTTTCTCAAAGAAAGGTGTATATGATATACTCCATGAGCTGAGAAGACCTATCTCCATCTTTCAAAAGACCTGTATCAATACAACTTTGCCTGTTCTGTCCTAAATTTAAAGATTTCCACATTAGGTTATTCTGTAATTAGCCTAGATAAATTGCTCAGGTGTTTATTGCCAGAAAATCCTGATATGTGCCCTTAAACTTTCTTCAGTTTGAACCATTTCCTTTTGTTCTCTTCCTAATGGGAGCAGATGAATAACTCAGCATGTTCTCTTTCATGAAATGATAACAATAGATATGAGCACCTAATGTGCTGATAAAATAGAATTATTCATTTCCAAATAAAAGTTTATACTCGTTAAAACAATAATGGTGGATAAAACATACCATTTTCTCTTTTGCATTTCAGTAATGATTTTAAATCTATGGGAACTCAAATTTCTAAAATCTCACAGAAACCTCCCAAGGGTCATGTGCTCTTCTTTTTGGAATGAAAGATCAGTATAGCAGCCAAGGGAAATATACTAGAAAACACATGGCAAGTTTCACTTAAACACAGAAATTTACTGTCTATTTCTATTTAATATTCAAAGATAAAACAGGGTATAATAGAAAAGCAAAACACTCAAAATATGTCTTTTTCTTCCAAGTAGCACAGTTGAAAACTTAGTTTTTATAGACTTCTGACCCTGGATGGAGGCGGGGTGGGGGGGTGAGGGGAGATAATGCATGAATCTGGCTTTAAAAAGATAAACATTATCTTAATTTTAATGTGCAGACAGACGGGTGGGACAGCGGGAAGTCATCTGAAGTTCTCACTGCTTTTTCTCTCTCTGCCACTGACCACTGTCCACTGTCTCTGTGTTGTGGGGCACACTAGACATTACCACAGCATGGATGAATTCAGCCACTATGACCTGCTGGATGCCAACACCCAGAGGAGAGTGGCTGAAGGCCACAAAGCAAGTTTCTGTCTGGAGGACACATCCTGTGACTATGGCTACCACAGGCGGTTTGCATGTACTGCACACACACAGGTAGGTTGGCATCATCAAATCAGGCATCTGCAGGCTTCAGAGAGAAAACAAAGGGGTCTTCTATTTTCTTTCCTCCCGCCTGCCTTTTACAAACTGCTTCATTTAGGGGTTATCTAGTCAAGATAGGAGATAATTGAGAAAACAAAAGTGAAGGCTTGATGATCCAAATTATTTTGAAAGTATTTTATCATCACAGAAGGTCACTGCAGACTCATTATGTTCCACAATCAAAAGCAGCACTTTACTCTCTGAAAAAGTCTGAATGGTTTCCATATCTGCGCTCATTCTGTATTCTTTCACCGGCTTGGTAAGTAACTGTAGAAAAGATACCTGTTTTCCTACCTGCAAAACCTAGTATGCTAAAAATAGGATACCTGGTGATTATGGTTAGCAAAAGGAGAGAAAGTAGGCTTCTTAAAAAGCACTTTAAAAAACTGTCTCTTTTAATCATGTAAATAAAAGCAGAAGGATACAATTTCTTTCTTTACACATATATATTTAAGACTACAGTATAATTGATGTCAGATGTTCTTTGGATGAATTTTTAAAAATCATGCTGAACTAAGCAATTTGTGCGTCCTATAATGGGAAAATCTGTGTCAGTTCAAAGCCATGCCAGTATTTCCATAAGAAACTCTAATTTGTAAAAGGACATTATAATTTTACTCCTGCCGAAATCTTGGCAAGGAGTAATGAGTGTATATGTCTCGGGGCAAGGGGAAGCAAATTCCAGGGCTGTGGCAGGAAGCCTTTGGTGACCTAAATGTTACTGCTGCTTCTTTCTCTAAGCTTAGAATATGAAAGCAATTGGAGGGGGTAGGGTTCAATTCCATGTGCCCTGCGGCAACACTTATTCTTTAAGCAAAAGAAGATGTAATCTACCCATACCTTACAGATGTGTGTCTATAGAAATTCCTTTTTCACTCTGAGAGGCCCCCAGGACCTGCCTGTGAAGGGACCTAGTTTATTCTTTTCATTCAGAAAGAGGCACTGTGGGATAGCTCACTGCTGAAAGACATGAATCTAGGACTACAGGTATTTATAGCACTTCTGTCTCTCAATTCTTGGGGTCACTCCACTTCATTTTGTATGGTAGCTTTCCCCTTAATCATCTCATTAATGTCCTATTAACTACTATTCACCAGGTCTCGTATTATAAGCAATTTGTGTTTTTCACTTAGACTGGCATATCATTTAAAGGAAAAAACAATTCTCTCAAAGCCCCAATATTGACTTAGAATAGTTGTATTATAATGTTGATTAAATGTATCCAAATATAAAACTAGATATAACTTCCTTATATTTCTCCTATATAATAAAAGGCTAATATGCAAATCGACCGAATAGCAAATGACTGGTTGTTATGACACGCACTAACCACCAGGGGGCAGATGCTCAACGCAGGAGCTGCCCCCTGGTGGTCAGTGCGCTCCCACAGGGGGAGCACCGCTCAGAAGCCGGGCCCACAGCTGGCGAGCATAGCAGCGGTGGCTGGAGTCTCTCTTGCCTCCGCAAAAGCACTAAGGATGTCCGACTGACAGTTTAGGCCCGCTTCCCGTGGGGAGCAGGCCTAAGCCGTCAGTCAGACATCCCCCGAGGGCTCTCAGACTGTGAGAGGGCGCCCCCACCCTGAGTGCACAAACTTCGTGCACGGGGCCTCTAGTACTTTCATAAAAAATTTATATGTTAAATGTATACAAAACTAGAAACTGTCAGATTAACTTACTGTATCAGTTGTGTTTTGCTAAAACCAAACAGCTAATTTAGACAGCCTCAGGTAAGGTTCTACATTTAATCTGGTTTTAAAGCATGACTTTGAATATATGAAATACCTGTTTCCTTAATGGCCTTAAAAACTCCCATATTTGTTTGCTAGTTCAAATAACCAAAGCTCATACTTAACTTCTGCCAGCTGAGTCATGCTAGAGTACCAGTTCCAGCATTCTTTAAAGCTCTTTTATTTACTTGAAAGTAATATTAACATTGTAGCACTATTTAAACCTGGATTAAAGAGATATCTATTCCAATGACATCCTTGTAATGCCATAAATTTAGTAGTAGCAACAGCAACAACAATAAGAGCTAACACTTATTAAGTATTTATTATGTGCCAGAACAAATGATATGCTGGGATAAGAAAGCAAAAATTATTCTATTACATATTTACTCCTCAACATACTGTTAATGCATTGGTATGAGCAAAGGTGGGTACATGGTCCTCACTGCTGTGGCACAGGTACTTCTGAGTGTGGCCTGTCCATGCTACATTGTGTGTGGTATGAGAGCACAATTCTTCCTCTTTCTCCCCAAATCAGGTTATCATCAAACCAGCACTGGTAGGACACGCTTAGATGATTTTGCCATCTCTTTGGCGACCAAGGTGATCTTAAGCACCAAAGCAATTTGGGGTGCTGAAATTAAATAGCAGTATTGAGTTAAAATGACTCTAGCATATGCTTTTTAATTTACTTTAGATTACCATTAGAATGAAAATACAACAGTAAAAATTCTTGTGAAGAACTAATAGATTTGAGACTGCACCTATAGACTTCAGTATGAACAAACTTCTCCAGACTATAACTTTCCAGAGAGCAAGGACTGTATCTCATTGGTATTCTCCTCGCAGCCTGTAGAAGTCACTCATTTACTTGCTGACATGAGTACCTTAGCAAGTGAAGTGAGGTGGGATGTGTACATTGAGACATACATTCATCCCTTTAATTCAACAAGGTATTTCAGTGACTATATGAGAAAGGGTACAGTGTGGTGGGGAACATCAGAGACTCTGGATCCAAATGCCTAAACTCAAAACCAACTCAGCCACTTATAAGCTATATATCTTCCACGAGTTATTTGACCTTACTGTGCCTCAGATTCCTTATTTGTAAAATAGGGATAATAATAGCACCTGCCTCATGTAGTTCTGGGAACTAAATTTATGTTTAAAATGATTCCTGGCATGTAATACATAATTACTGTTAGCTATTCAAAAATGCAATCATAGACCTTACCCTTAGGGAGCTTACAACCTTCAGTTAGATGTTTTTATATAGTATGATTATAATTCAGAGCAGAAAAGGATAAATACTATAAAAGCTATATACACAAGAAAGTATCATGGGCAGAGTACAGGAAGTAATTTCCAAAGGTCGAAATTGGGAAAGGTTGTACTGAGAAGAGAATATTTGAGCTAAATTGACTAGTATGTGGCCTTTATTCTTGAGCTGGTGATAGTCTAGAATTTTAGTGGAGGTCTATTTTGTCACTTAAGATTATACTTATCACTGGTGATTTATGATACTTTTATGAAGCTAGATATACTACTACTTATATTAGGCAGGTTTTTGTTTGTTTTTTGGCTGGAGGTGCTATAAGGCTGAGTAAAATATATTTCTCAAGGGAGATGCAATATAAGTATAGTTGTACTTATAAACTCTTGTAAGTACTAACTTAAAATCTAATTTATAAATAATATGCATATTCTCTCTCTCGCTCGCTCTCTCTCTCTCTCCCTCCCTCCCTCCCTCCCTCCCTCCTCTCTGTTAATCCTTCATCCGAGGATATTTTCCCATTGATTTTTAGGGAGAGTGGAAGAGAGAGGGAAAAACAGAGAGAAACATCAATGTGAGAGAAACACATCAATTGGTTGCCTCCTGCATGAGCCCCAACCAGGGCCCGTGCCAGGGAGAAGCCTGCAACCAAGGTACGTGCCCTTGACCAGAATCAAACCCAGGTCCCTTTGGTCCACAGGCTGACGCTCTATCCACTGAGCCAAACTGGCTAGGGTTAATATGCATATTCTTTAGCATACTCTAACCATACACCATCTTTTTAAATTTTTTATTTTATTTGTTTTAGGGATTGAGTCCTGGCTGTTATGATACTTACAATGCAGACATAGACTGCCAGTGGATTGACATCACAGATGTAGCACCTGGAAACTACATCTTAAAGGTAGAGACCTTTGAGAATATACAGCTGTAACTTATTTCCACTGCAATTTGATAGATCCCTTTTTCTGCATTCAAATGTTAGATAATCATGACCCTGAAAGCAATTATACATTTTCTATAACTATTTCTAAATGATCCAAGATATATGATATATGTATGTGTGTGTGTGTGTGTGTATATATTGTTGTTGTTGATAGTATTACAGATATCTCCCAAAATGTCTTATTTTAAAAAACTTGAGGGGAAAATATACAACCTCTCCAGAGTTTAACCATTTGCCTAAAACTTCACCCTCCCTGCCTCTATGAGTTGAAGCATGGTAGCCCTATGAAAACAGGAAGAAATTAACCAGTAAACACTGCTAATAAAATCTGAAATACAGATGATGTTTGTGTTGCCTAGGTCAGTGTGAACCCCAGCTACTTGGTGCCTGAATCGGACTATTCCAACAATGTCGTGCGCTGTGACATTCGCTACACGGGACATCATGCGTATGCCTCGGGCTGCACAATTTCACCGTGAGTCTGACTTGCCTAACTAAGTGATACTCTTTCCCAAGCGTTTTAGTTCATCAACAGGCATTACACAGGGTATATTTGTTTCTATCGTTAGAATAGCCTCCTTGCAAAGTAGACCGAAGGTAGAAAATGGTCTGCACTATCACATAGTTAGAGCTGATCTTTTTTTGGCAATGCTAGAGAAAGAAGGGTGTACTCAGCTTTTTAGCATCTTAAAACTTAGTTCTGAAGAAACACACCCACACACAGAGAACACACTGTTTATCCAGAAAGCATGTGTGGAGGCCGAATATGTGAAATATGCAATACGCAGTGTGGGTGACCTTGTGGGAGCCCAAACGGTTGGGTTTCCTGCTGCTGCCAGAGTCCATGACGGAGTTCTGGAGAAATTCCTAGAGTTCCTCAAAGTACTTTCTGAAAAATCACTGCCTTAAAGAATGCAGCTGAAGGGATCAGACTGCCTGCTCTGTGAAAATCAAGAGTTCACATATCTGAGTTCTAGAACAAATACTAGGGAAATATTCCACAAAAGAAGGGATGTGTGGAGGTACCTTCATCATTTTCTTAGTCCTGAAACCCTTCTCCAAATGACATCTTAGATAGAATCCCAGCACATTAATATTAACAGGAGTGGTGTGTTGATGACAGTACTTAGCGAAAGCTGGGCAGGTTTCCTGCTTGTCTGTCCGTCTCACCCTATGCAGTGGTTCTCAACCTTCCTAATGCCGCGACCCTTTAATACAGTTCCTCATGTTGTGGTGACCCCCAGCCATAAGATTATTTTCGTTGCTACTTCATAACTGTAATTTTGCTACTGTTATGAATCGTAATGTAAATATCTGATCTACAGGATGTATTTTCATTGTTACAAATTGAACATAATTAAAGCATAGTGATTAATCACAAAAACAATATGTAATCATATATGTGTTTTCCGATGGTCTTAGGCGACCCCTGTGAAAGGGTAGTTTGACCCCCAAAGGGGTCGCGACCCACAGGTTGAGAACCGCTGCCCTAATGCCTTAAGCACTGCCTGTTTTAGTGTTGCTGGGTTAGAGAGTCTAACTACACGAGCCACCTGTGAGCGGCACCTTCTGAACAATGAGCACACCATGAGAGTGATACTAACAACGCAGCAGCTTTGCTTTGACGCTGGAGAGGCACCGGTGCCTCTTGGTCACACAGAAAGGTATAACAGGTACACTAGAAACTCACAATTAATAGTAATTTCTCCCTGATGTACCAACCAGGACAGTGGTTCACCACACATGCACCTGTAGTTGTAGGTTTCCCCAAGACCACCTAAACCGGTTGTGCAGGTTCTGCCTTAGACCTGGGCTCCTGTCCCATGCTCCACTCACAGAGCCACCTCCTGTGGCTTGGGCTGCATTCACCTTACAGGGGCGCCTTTTCCTCATTCCCATGAATGAGCAAAGGCTGTGCTTTACAAGTGTCATCACGTGCCACTTTCCATCACATGCCATTCAAGGTCAATGAAGCTTGTAACTGCAAAGGGACAGTACTGAAAAAATGATAATTAAACATATTCTTCTGAACATGCCCACAACACAGGAAACCTGGATGGGTTTATGACCCATATAGTACAGAGCGATCACAGTGTAACTGCAAATCCCCAGAACAGCAATGGAATTTGAGCTACAATAAATGGGTTATCTTAATTTTTATAATTCCTTCATTCTCTAATCCTTGGTACTCTCACACGTGCATTATGTATTTATTGAGGTCCTACACTGGGTATTAGAGAGCAATGCAAGGATAAATAAGATTCCTGACCCTGTATAGCAATAATTCCAATAATTCCAATTAATTACTTGTGAATCTTTGTTCAATGTTTGTCTCTGTTCTACTGTCATAGCCGGGACCTCGCTTCTTGTCTACTGTAAACCAATTACCAGGTATAGGTCTGCCACCATGTAGCCTCTTAGTCAATATCTCTCTTTAGGGAATTGAGAGGGTGAGAGAAATACACAACTGTAATAAACAAACAATGAGGAGCTCCACGAGGGGTAAAATAATCCGCGAGGGGTAAAATAAAATGCAGTGGGGCCAGAACCTCTGTAATAATAAGCTAGCTTTGCTCCAGGATGAGGTCTGGAGAGATGACTCTGTTGTTTCACAGAATGTGTCTTGCTTTTCATCCAGTAGAATCCATTGAATTGGATGTTGCCAGACATTTCCTTTTTCTTTTTTTTAAAATATGTTTTTATTGATTTCAGAGAGGAAGGGAGGAGAGAGAGAAACATCAATGATGAGAGAGAATCATTGATTGGCTGCCTCCTGCATGCCCCTACTGGGGATCAAACCCACAACCTGGGCATGTGCCCTGACCGGGAATTGAACCTTGACGTCTTGGTTCATAGGTTGATGCTCAACCACCACTGAGCCACGCCAGCCAGGCTGCCAGATATTTTGAGCAAATAAACATTGTTTCAGCCTAGAGTTGCCTTTTCTTTTTTTAACCAGTTGCCATTGACTGTAACTAAACTGCAAGAGTGGTTGAAGTAGAATTTTGATAATGAATATTGATCAGATGAAAATGTGAGTTTAATAACCCATAGTTAGTGAATCATAAATAAGATCATTCTTATCCATGAATGGAAAAGAATGGGAGAAGTGCAGAAACCTCGACTTGAGAAAGAAATCCTCCCCTTCAGCTGACTGCCTCTTACACTTTCACTTCCAGCCTCCCTTGCTAGGGATCAGAGTTCAGAGGAAGCGGAGATGTCCTTCCTCTGGCTGAGAATCAGGAGAGGCTTTAGGACAGACAGCATTTGAATTGGGCCTTGAAGGCTGAGGAGGACTGCACTGGAGAGAGTTTGGCAAGAGCATGCTCTAAATGTCAGAGGGAAGGTGGGGTGAGGGTGGGGATTGGGGGAGAAGATTAACCAGGGAACTTATATGCATATATGCATAGCCAATGGACACAGACAATAGTGTGGAGAAGACCTGGAAAGGGTAGGTACGGAGAGAAGGGGGTCAATGGGAAAAAAGGAGGAGGGACATCTGTAATAATATCAACAATAAAGATAATTTTTTTAAAAAAGAGCATGCTGGGAGGAGTCAACATCACTGACACCTACATGGCAGGAAGAAATTGCAGGATATGTTTGGAAAAGCAAGTGTTCTGGTTTGGCTAAAACATGTTCCATGGAGTGAAGAGTTAGGTAAAAAGGGTGGAGCAGTAAAATGGGACCAGATCAAAGAGAGCACTGAAGAGCAAGACAGAAAGTTAGAACTTCATTTTGGAGGCCAGGCAGAGTCTTTACGGTTCTTGGGCGGGGAGCATACGTAGCCTAAAGTTATGTGGTCAGTCTGGTGACTGTAAGTAGCAGTGGGTGTGATTCCCTTGGTAGTGTTATTGTACTTTTTTAACTCTTAAAGACATATTACCTCTCAGTTTACTAATGTTTTTCACATGAATGAAATATTTGAGAGCATTCATTGGTGTGAACAAAGCACCCAGTTAGAAAGTGTGTGCCTTTAATGTATCCTCTTCTCCCTCATTTTCCTCATTGTATACAAAACATATAGACCAAGTGACTTTGCGGTCCAGTTCAGTTCTATGATGCTACAATTAAGTTCTCTTCTCACAGACATTACTGTTGGGAAATTTATGATTTATGATTTGGACTAAGTGCATTCTTATTTCCTTTACATGGGGAATCTGTGATCATAATGTAAACACACTAATATTGATGTATTGGCTTTGATCCAGTGTCTTGCACATTAATGCCTCACTACACATCCCAAATCATGCTGGGAAAGGACTAATGCAGGACAGTGAGAGGCCATGGCCCTGCTTCTTGGTGCACATGCCATACTTGCTCCATGGAGTGAACTCACCCAGGCAGAGCTGCTGTTCTGATGAGTCCTGCTTTACTTTTGGTTGTTTCAGTAGATTTTTTTTTTAACCATAAATATCAGACATATACTTTCTGCTGTTGACATAGTTACTTTCTTTAAATCAGAGTTAAAATCAAGTATTGGCCCTAGCTGCATTGTCCTGATATGCCAATGTTGCAGGTTCGATCCCCTGTCAGGGCATATATAAGAATTAGCCAATGAATGCATAAATAAGTGGAAAAATAAATTTATATTTCTCTCTCTCTCTCTCTCTCTCTCTCTCAAATAAAAAAAATATTTTTTCTCAATCAAGTATTAATGGATAATTTCATAAGGTAACTGCTGCTTAGGTGGAGGAAAAATGATATCTCAATTTTTTAAAAGATTGACTTCAAACTTGTCTACTGTATTCATTCATAATATTATCAGGTTAATAACTTATCTTTTGTTTTTTAATATAGGTATTAAAAAGCAAGCCAAGACTCCCAATGGATAAATCAGTGCCTGGTGTTCTGAAGTGGGAAAAATAGATTAACTTCAGTAGGATTTATGCATTTTGAAAAAGAGAACAGAAAACAACAATTGAATTTTGTTTGGACTTTTTTATACCTAAGCACATAACTGGATTTTGAACATTTAAATTGGCATTGTTTGGAAAAATTTTAATATTATTATCCACATTATTTTGTGAATTAACATGTTTCAATTCTGTAGTTGCACCCTTGGCTCTTCAAAGAAATCTAAATTTATGCTCTTTTTGAAATTATAATACAGAAGAGAAAGTAATATTGCAATGAATGAGCCAAATTACTTTGAACTGGGAATTTTCTAAAGTGCTATAACTTCAGTGAACTACGGTAATCATTGGCTTATATATGTCCTGGCTCCTACTGTTTAAATAGGTATGGACACATTTGGTGCTGAGAAAGGAACAAATGCATTACCATTGGTCTCAAAAAATATTACTATATAGCAGAGAAATGGCAGTATATGTATTCAGATAGCTACATCCCTATATAAAATTTATGTTTACATTTTTTAATTAGTAGATAAACTTTCTTTCTGTCAAGTGTACAATTTCATTCTGACATACGTCAGTTTTTATTTTGGGACAAATTAAGTAATTGAGCTGCCCAACTCTCCCTGACATTTGTTGATGCTCCACTCTACTCTTTAATTTTCCTATGGGCAGAGACCTTTTAAGTGGCATCTTAAAATTACCCTTCTGGGGACTGGTATACATAGGACAACTGTGTCAGTGGGAAGTTATTCTGATGACAAATGTGATATATCCAAAGCTAATGCACAATTAAGTATATTGAAGTACTAGCCAAAAGTTTTTTCTTACAGACATAAAATAAAAAGCAAAATGAACAAGTCCCTCAAACTACAACTGTCTCTCAAATAATTTTTAAAAAGTAATGAAAACCATCTTAGAATTTTCAAATTTTCTACATTTAAAAAAATGTTCAGCTTTAAAAAGAGGAATGCTAGACAGTTTTAAGTTATCCAGAATAGATGACATAATGTGTGTGGATACAGGAACCGTATCCTATGTCATCCAGGAATCAGTCGTGCGTGTGTGTGTGTGTGTGTGTGTGTGTGTCTGAAATATAATCAAGATTAGCAAAGCACACAGCATTATGTACTTGAGGGGTTGGTGAATAAGGGTAAAAAAAAAAAAATACTTTCGGCAAAACCAAAGGCTGTGCTGCATAATGAGACAGCTGTGCTTTATTTTAAACTGTGAAATCATGTGCCACAACAGAATTGGGAGGCTTTCTCTTTTTCCTAGATTCAAAAGGTGCAGAAAGAAATCAAATTACACTTTTAAGTTAGTGGTGCTTAAGCAGAAGTTTTTCTATATTAACCAGTATTAAAATCTCAAGCAAGGTACTTCAAGTGCCAGGACACAGAGGTAGAATTTAAAAATGAGTTGGCCTCCGTGTATTACATGCCATGGAGTTGTAAAGTCAACACCATTCAGCATTCACTCAGTGCCTAGAGCGGTGAGAGGTGCTAGAGATGGACAGTCACTGAGGGGTGGATAATGGAGGGCCACAGATCTACATCCGCCAGGGCACACTTCCCAACAGAGAACACAGACAGCTTAGTAGAGATCAGAGCCTTCACTGAGCTAGTATCTGAGCTATGGGATAGCTTCTTTGATGTACCTCTTTGCCTTAAATTGCTTTTTAGTTATAAGATTGCAGAAAGATACTTTCTTTTAGATTATAATATTTTCAAATATTTTAACATACTTACTTTTAGAAAAACAAAAAACTACTGTCAGTATTAATACTGAGCCAGACTGGCATCTACAGATTTAAGATCTATTAGTACAAGATTCTTACCCCTGTATTAAAAGCTAGCCAATATCATGGCCTTTGGATACACGAGATGATACATTTACTATCATTCATTAGGCCCTCCATCTGTCTGTCCATCCATCATCATTTGAGGGCCTAATATATGCCAGGCACTGACATGCTAGGCATTAGGATATAAAAAAGATTTTCTCTAACCTCAATTAAGTATTAAAAATGTCATTATTATCCTTTAGGTTCACTTTATTTCATTTTTAACAATTATAAGTACATGTCTAAAAATTTTTATTTTAAGCTCTATTGTTTTTCATGACCATATTTTATTTTAAAAATAAGTTAAAAATTAATAGTTATATGCATGTATGTGTTACTAATAATTAAAAATGTTTCCAATCCCTGAACTGTCTGCCTTTTAAGTATAAAATGTACTATTTGATTGATTTTGAAAAAAAAAGTTTCGATTAGGAAGTAAAGATTCGTACTTAATCCTTATGCATTCTTCCCCCTCAGTCATCCCTCAACACTCCCTTAACACTCAATATTTTTGAACCTCAAGGGATCTCTTCTTTGAATAACCACAAAAACGCTTAGAAAATGACTAGCTGGTAAAAGTTATCCATTAATAAAATAAACAATCCAGCCTTACAAACCCTAAATTAAAAAAATTAAATAGAAAGTAGAAATAATACAAAGAATGTTGAGTAGTGAAAAGAGACTGGCTTTTAAACTAATAAAGACTGTGAAAAAAATGGGCTAAACAGGGAAATAATTTAATGAGTCTTCCACACACCATATTAATAGCCTCATAATTATTCAGACCACAGTCTGGACTAAAGATGTCTTGACCTTGGGGGTGAGGACTCAGTTTCCCAGCAGTACCAGAACATATGAATCTATAACTTGCCTATTTCTAGGAAATCTTTACACTTTTACATAATAAATTTATTCACAATTTCAATCACTAGGCATTATTTGTAATAATGAACAATAACTGTTTTTTATTTGAAACCTCATAGAATAATCACATTTAAACATTCCAAATATTCAGATTTCAGAGGACATGCCATGCATTAAAATGATCATGGCACTGAGAAATCACCTTTAGCAAATTGTGTGAAATATACAATTTCTGGTCAGAAGATGTCTTATTTTAAAAATAGCTTTTTTGACGCTAACAGTATAGTAACTGATAAGTAAAAAGTTACCCCTTTTCTACATTTTTTATATTTAGAATCCATATTCACAAATAATACATTCAAACAACAGCTATATTTCATTTTCAGCTACCAAAAGTCCTGGGCCACTTTTAAACACTTCAAGCATTTCATTTATCTTTTAAACTAAAATGGTGCTGAATTATTTCAACTTGAATGTAAAAATGTGTTGTCTTAGTTCACAGGATATAAACATTTAATTAATATATAACTGCTTGCTACTAACTACATGTCATTTGATATTGTAATACTTTCAATGAAATTTTAGTTTCTTCCAAAATTTCTAGGAATCCTATTTGTAAAACATCTGTAACTTTTTTGAGGAGCTCTTAATTTACATGCCCTGACACTGGCTTTATAGTCTTTTTTACACTCTCACATTCTTTCATTGTATGCTATACTACGAGTGCAAAAATGCCTTGAATAAATGATTTCAAGTATCCATACTGGTCATTTGTTGTTACATATAAATAAATGATATGAACTTCATTTTAGGTTAAAATCTAAAAGCCCATGTATATGGTTTGTGGTTTTGCTTAGTTGCCTTTTGTATTAACAAACTGTTTAATAAGCTCACATGACTTGAAATTTGTCTATGATGGATAAAAAGAAACCTAGTTGATGTTTTAAAAAAGAAACTATCATATATGAATGGATCCTAACTTTTGTCACCATTACCAGTCACTTCAAGGACACAGAGCAGGCATTGAGAGAACGACCACATTCTGTTTTAATTAGGATTTATAAGAAATATGCATAAGCATACATACACTCAGGGGACACATTCAACTCAAGCTACAAACTAGCCATAAAAAGAGAAACATTGCTATCATAGAAATCCTTATTTAAATGTTTATCAGATTAGCCTGGAAGCTGATAACCTGAGAAAACAACCTGCCCCAAACTGTGGACAAATTTTTTTGGGGGGAGGGAAATTCACAAAATTAACCCACAAAACAATTCACCTTTAAAGAGCTCTTACAGGTAAAACAGATGTAGGCTTGTGGTTGGCAGTTTGGAGATTTAAGTTGTAGAATATCTGGTGATACTCTGAACAAACAATTTTCTGCTTCCCTAGCCTGCTCAAGGTAAAGTATCTGAATACACTTTCCTTATTAATGCAAAAGATAATTTTCTTTGTCCCATCAATGTTCAGTATTTCTCACACTGTTCAATATTAGCTCATTAACCAAAATGGGGAGGGCAGATCATTCCCTTTTGTTAGAAAACTTGACTGCCTTATGCTACTCATTTATTAATATTTGTAATCCTTGCCACAGATATTAGTAGAGGATTATTAACCCACAGGTTGAATATATCACTTGCGTTGCAGTAATCTGTAGCTTACACTTAAACAAAGCTCTTGCATCATACCTCTTTTTAATTTGAAAAAGTAAAATATTTATTACAGAATTAGGAGAATATTGATTTCCTCAAGCATATATTGAGGGAGTCTCATTTCACAAGACAATCTACTAAAAAAAGAACCCAATATAAAATAAGAAAAATGTTATCTGTGGCAGATATTCACAATACATATTACCATATTCAATAATTCTAAGCAGTCCTGTAGTAAAGAAACCACTTTATAACATTATTATCTAGTGTTTCTCAAATTTGTTTTTCCATAAATATCTGTTTCAAATAGCATTTACTATGCTGTCAAAATGTTGTTTTTTCATGGAAAACTCTGGGATATGCCATATTAATTAATTATCAGCTCATAAAAAATGAGATTATTTGAAAATTACTTAAAACAATATATGACAGTAGCAGCATTAAAGAGATAGGAAACAGGAATACCTGAAACCCACCAATTCACTGCCTGCCTTGCTTCCTAAAAACTGCATGATTAAGTAAATAAGTAAAACAGATGTAGAACGATCCTTTTAATGGATCTTTCCATCTCTAAACCATGTTTTATTTTAGAAGGAAATATAGACCTTTCTATATTTGTCAGATAACCTGAATGCTTTTAGGTACTCTCTCCTTTCCCAGTCCTGCACTAGAGATTGAGAGACATAGAGGATCTACCTAATACACAGTCACAAACTCAAACAGCCAGCCAACATGAGAAGACAACTCCCAAATGAAAGAACAAGAGATAAATGAAGAAGAGATAAATGAAGCAGAGATAAGAAATTTATCTGAAATAGAGTTCAGAGTAATGATGGTAAAGATGCTCAACTGCATGAAAAAAGATATAGTAACTATGAAAAAAGAACAATTAGAAATAAAGAATGACATAACACAAATAAAGAACACATTGGAAGGAATACACAACAGGTTAGGGCAGTGGTCGGCAAACTGCGGCCCCTTGAGTGTGGCTCTTCCACAAAATACCACATGCGGGCATGCACGTACAGTGCGATTGAAACTTTATGGCCACACTCAAGGGGCCAAAGAGCCGCATGTGGCTCGCGAGCCGCAGTTTGCTGACCACTGGGTTAGGGGAAGCTGAGGATCGAATCAGTGAATTAGAAGACAGGGTTGAAAAAAATCACTCAGAGAACCAAAAAGAAAAAAAAATATTAAAAAACAGGAGGACAGTTTAAGGGAGATGTGGGATAACGTGAAACGTAACAATATTAGAATAGCAGATGTACCAGAAGAGGCAGAAAGGGGGAAAGGGATAGAGAACATGTTTGAAGAAATAATGGCAGAAAACTTCCCTAACCTGGTAAAGGAAAAAGTCACACAAGTTCACGAGGCACAGAGAACCCTAAACAAGAAGAACCTGAACAGGACCACACCCAGACACATCATAATTAAAATGCCAAAAATTAAAGACAAAGAAAGAATCTTAAAGGCAACAGAAGAAAAGAAAACTGTTACCTACAAAGGAGTTCCCATAAGGCTGATGCCTCATTTCTCATCAGAAACTCTACAGGTCAGAAGGGAATGGCATGAACTACTCAAGGTAATGGAAAGCAAGGATCTGAAACCAAGATTACTATATCCAGCAAGGCTATCATTCAAAATAAGCAGTCAAATGAAGAGCTTCCCAGACAAAAAAAGGCTAAAGGAGTATATCACAACCAAACCAGAACTACAAAAATTGCTAAAGGGACTGCTGTAATGAGAAGAAGAAACAGAGAGAGAAACCTAGGCATATAGAATTAAAATGGCAATAAATAAGTACCTATCAATAATAACCCTAAATGTAAATGGATTAAATGCTCCAATCAAAAGGCAGAAGGTAGTTGAATGGATACAAAAACATGACCCAACTATATGCTGTCTACAAGAGACCCACCTCAGAACAAAAGATGTACACAGGATGAGTGTGAAGATATGGAAAAAATTTTTCCATGCAAATGGAAAAGAAAAAATAAGTTGGAGTAGCAATACTAATATCCGACAAAATAGACTTCAAAATGAAGGCCATCACAAGAGACAACAAAGGTCACTACATAATACTAAAGGGAACCATCCAACAAGAGGTTATAACCCTGGTAAACATATATGCACCCAATATAGGAGCACCAAAATATATAAAAAACTTCTAGAGGACTTTAATGGAGAGATCGCCAACAATACAGTCATAGTAAGGGACTTTACTGGATAGATCTTCCAGACAAAAATTTAACAAGGAAACAGTGACTCTAAAGGACACACTGGATCAGATGGATTTAACTGACATTTATAGAACATTTCACCCCAAAGCAGCAGAATATACATTCTTCTCAAGAGCACATAGATCATTCACGAAGACAGACCACATGTTAGGACACAAAACAAGTCTTTCACAAGTTCAAGAAGATTAAAATCATATCAAGCATCTTCTCAGATCACAGTGGAATGAAATTAGAAATCAACTACAGTAAAAACACCTAAAAACATTCAAACACATGGAGGCTAAATAGCATGTTATTAAACAATGAATGGGTTACCAATGAGATCAAGAAAGAAATCAAAAACTTCCTGGAAACAAATGAAAATGAATACACAATAACTTAAAATCTCTGGGACACAGCAAAAGCAGTCTTGAGAGGGAAGTTCATAGCACTACAGGCATACCTCAAAAAAACAAGAAAAATCAGCAATAAGTTATTTAACCCTACAACTTAAAGAACTAGAAAGAGAACAACAAGAAAAGCCCAGAGTGAGTAGAAGGAAGGAAATAATAAAGATTAGAGCAGAAATAAATAACATAGAGACAAAAAAAAAAAAAAAACAATATAAAAAATCAATGAAATCAAGGCTGGGTCTTTCAAAGGATAAACAAAATTGATAAACCATTAGCGAGACTCATCAAGAAACAGAGAGAGGATGCAAATAAATAAAATCTCTCATTTCCCAAACATTATTTGTTGAGAACACTGAAGGTGAACCAATCATTTTCTTCATGGTTCATTCATTTTGTATATTTGAAATTATTTTATGTTCTACATCTAGTATAATTTAAGTAAGTTTGAAATAAATATTAGCACTTCTCAGAGTGGGCAGGAAAAAACAGGATTGGATAGGAATGACTTGGAAGGATATATGCATGTATTTAAAATTTGCTACTAATAACTTGCTGCTTCACTATGGGTTATAGGCACCAATGAGAGAGAGAGAGAGAGAGAGAGAGAGAGAGAGAGAGAGAGAGAGAGAGAGAGAAATGCCACAAAACCAAAAGTTGAACCAGCAATACAATAATTAAGAATATGTCAAGGTCACTGTTAGAAATACAATATTGCTAGTTCTCAATTTCTTTACATACCAAGGCAAACCAGAGCTCATGTCACAACTGTACATAATAGGGGTTAAGGACAAATGTAATGGTAAGCTCCTGATAAGAGGCAGCTCCTTTTAAAAAAGCAAAATGTTAGATCTTCATTGCACATATCTTACTAAACTAATGTATAAATTTTATGCCTGAAAAATTTGGAACAAATATTATCACCCAGTTATTTGCAAACTAGTGAATTATACCATTGTCATACAGCAACTATTAGAGCCAACCATTTTCAATTATTACAAAGCCATTCTTTTCTAGAGGTATATTAGGGAAAATAACTTTTATAACAATTGATAGTTGGGGTGCTGCTGGGGCTAAGATTCATAGATAAACAGTCTGGTAGTTGTGATGACGTCACTTTTATTTTAAGACTCTTTGATTTCTGGTAATAGGAATATACTTAAACTTGTTTATTCCAAAGAGGAATTTATAGGTTCATGTAATCAAACAGAGAAAAGGCAAAGGTAGGGTTGTCCCTAGAGTAGATGGAACCAGGAAATCAAACACCATCAATGTTCTCGCTATTTTCTCTCTGGGTGTTCACTTCATTATTTTGGTTTAGTTTCTCCATGAGGATAGAAACTTTGTTGCCTGCAGATCTCAGTACACATTTACACAGCTTACTGAGCAGAAAGAAAATGGCATTAACCTATAGCTCAAATTTGAAAAATCCAAGGAAAGGTATTTCTAGGCTCAGGCTAAGTCATGTGTCAATCCCAGATCCAATCACTGTGGAGACCATGAGAGGTCCAGAATGAGTCAAGTGCTCTTCTTATTCCATTATAAAAGTCAAGAAGACAGGGTCAAGTAAGAGAATGGCTGCTTCCAGACAAATCACATGACTGCATTTTTGTTTTATGTGTAGGTGTGAGGGGAAGGTGGGGGAAAGAAAAAGGATTCCCCAGAGAAAGGGGTGAGTTATTAAGGGTATTTTCAACGAGAAGTTTACTGGGAACCAACAATCCACCTACTTATGTCCATCAAAAAGATTAATAAAATCAACATATATATAATCCAACTTAGAACCTTTCTTTCCAAGCTGTTCATCCACCCTATATCTGTTAATAGAACCCCATATTCTCAGAATCTAAGGGCTGACTTTTTCACAAGAAGGACATAATGTCACCTTCCTCTCCCTTTCAACATGATTTCCCTCCCCTACTGGCAGGTCTAAACAGACTTCTCCCTCCCACCCCACCGTCAGTGTTTCATAAGTCTTAGTAGATTAGCATTTCAGAAGGGAAGCTCATTCTTACAGGTGAGAGAAGATCCCAGTTCCTTCTAATTCAACCAGTCACACTGGAGTTGCAACAGGTGGGTCATTACAAAAAGAAAAAGGGAAAAGAACAACAGAAAGAACCATTCTTTTAAGGTTTTGTTTCTCCAATTGCTACCCATTCCCACTGAACCCTCTACCATCCATCTACCCTGTTGTTTGTCTTTGACCATCAGTGAGAGACTCCATCTAGAAGGAGTACCTTAAGGGAGGGGGCATTGCACTCTTTATTTCTATTAGTTACACTGTGCTTTTAACACATTACAGTCCCTGTAGAGTGTGTGCAGTCAATGGTGAAGTAAAGGGGCAGGGAAAACTTCAGAGAAAAGCACAGCAAAATACTAGTGTTCTGGAAGAACTGCAATAATAGAGATTAGGATGAGATAATAAGTAGTCAATATACCAGCCGTGGGCAAACTACGGCCCATGGGCCTGAAATGAATAAAACTAAAAAAAAAAAAAAAAAAAAGACCGTACCCTTTTATGTAATGATGTTTACTTTGAATTTATATTAGTTCACACAAACACTCCATCCATGCTTTTGTTCTGGCCCTCCGGTCCAGTTTAAGAACCCATTGTGGCCCGCGAGTCAAAAAGTTTGCCCACCCCTGCAATATACCCATAGCTCTCCCAATATTCTCTCTTGATGTTATCACCATCTTTTAATCTAGATAAACATGTACACGTGGTTATGCTAGGGTGAGATGAGAGTAGGATACAGGTGTGACAGCTCATCCGAGAGGATTTTGAGCCTGAGTCTGAGATACAACTGTTAAAATGGCTTTGCGGAGAAGAAATCTAAGAGGATGAGGTCAGAGGAATGGGATGGAAAACATACACATGGTGCAACTTCTTCACTAAGTTAGGCAACCTGCTCTCTGGGAAAGGACTATTAAGCCAAGACTTTCTTCAAGACCGAGGCTGACCAGAGATGCCTTTTAGTCCACAGGGAGTTATCCTGTTATTCTTTCAAAGTTTGAGAAGGCTTATCAGCAGCTAGGCACACATAACCTTATTCCCTGTCTGTTCTCCCCAGTTTTCTCAGGGGAATATTTCTGAATATTAGAGACATGGAAAAAAATGACATATTCTCCTTTTTTCTCTCCTCATGTAAGGATTTCACAATTTAACTACGGGGGCCCTCTAGAATTCTTTCTCTCTCAGTGATCAACAACAGGCAAATGTGAGTGCTTTAACCTTAAACACTGGTCTCAGCTGAATCTACCAGGAAAAAAAAAAGGTGTAAGAGTGAACTTTGCCCTATCACAATACTTTGGATCTTCACCCCAAACCAATACTTCCATCCTTGGAACACATCATAATTCCCGAACTTGTACACTATGTCAAGCCTCTGGGGTCTTACCTGGACTGCTCTGTGTCCAAGTAGAGTTGTTTTTCCCTCCTTTTGGTATGGATTCCAAACCCTCTGCCTTATGCCCTAAAAAAAAAAAAAAAAGAGAGAAGAGCACAGATTGGGTTGGCTCAGTGGATAGAGCGTCGGCCTGTGGATTGAAGGGTCACACGTTTGATTCCAGTCAAGGACGAGAGAGCAGAAGCAGGTTTTTGGAGCAGGAGCAGGTTTTTTGGAGAGGAAGATGAGGGGGAGAGGAAGATAAGGGGGAGAGGAAGATGAGGGGGAGAGGAAGATGAATTTCAAAGAGCCTTCCCTTGCTGTATTTCTGTGTGTGCTTCTGGTAAAACCAGGTGGGCAGGTGCTTGAACTTGTTTTTCTCTATAAAGCTGCAAAAACAAAACAAAACAAAACAAAACAAAACCTAACCTTCCCCAGACCTGCCTGTCTTTTAATGTTGTACAGCCTTCATTTTAGTTTGAATTAAATTCTTTATACATGTGCCAGGGGTTATTATTATCCATCTTCTTCAACCTTGGCCATACTGTAATTTGTAAGGTTTGGATTTTTTTCCTTTGCACTTGGGCACTGGAATTATAATCATACTAGGGGCCCAGTGCCCACTCCTGCTGCCGCCGCTCCCATATACTGACAGCGCTGGCCCCGCGAAAACCTGCTTAAAGGCGCAGAGGAGAGGAGAGGAGAGGAGAGGAGAAATAATACTCATTTCATTGAGCTAACTAACTACTAATGTAACTGTTTCTTATATCTAGTTTGTATTCAAATTTCACCAATTGTCTTATAACCTTTTTCCTTTTTTTAAAGTTGGTTTTTTGAATCAGGATCAAACAAGAACCACACACTGAATTTGGTTGTTAATGTGTTTTAAGTCTTTGAAAATAATATATATTTCCCTTTTATCATTTTTTGTCTTGCTATTAATATGTATGAAAAAATAGGTATTTTTATAGAATACCATTTGTCTTATAGAATTTTTCACTTTCTGGATTTGCAGATTTTATCCTGGTAGTGTTATTCAATACATTCTTCTGTTCCTTATATTTCCTATAAAAAATCAGATCTAGAGACTTGACCAGATATAAGCTAGGTTTGATTTGGAGGAGCAAGAAGACTTGATAAGTGGTGGTATGTCCTTCTTAACTGCTTCATATGCCCAGTATATCTCTAGCTGTCTCTTGGTGGTGTTAAGAATGAACAGTGTTCACTGTTGTCAGTCTGATTCGCTCACTACAAAATCCCCCGTCAAATTTTCACCTACTTATTTTAGCAGCCATTAATGATCACTGCTAGATCCATTATTGATGATCAAAAGTGATTTTTTTAAAAGAACTGAGACTATTTCATAATGCTTTTTCATTTGAACTGAACTATTTGTTTCTTTCATTAATGTACTTTATTAAATTAAATAACATTTAATGTGAAACTTGATAATTGACCTTTTTTCCCCCCTTTAGTAATCTGAGATAGTTCTGGAACTTTATGAAAGACATTCAAGGTGCTGTGCTCTTTCATAAGAAAAGCCAAAGTGTTGTTTTTGGAGCTGTTTTTGTCATGTGCATGTGTATTTTTCTCCCATTATTGTCGAATGTAATTATAATCTTACACAAATGGTCTGTTGATTTGAAATATCATGGGAACACTTTGACCTAGAACATTTTCAAAGAGGTTAGTTACTGGATATCCAAGCTAAGGACACTTTACACAAGTATAGCTTACTTTTTCCTCAGATTTTTGTATTTTAAATCTGGTTTCTCAATTTCTTGTAGATTTTAAGAAGCCTGACATTCAAGGCTTCCTTTATCAGGCCCCAATTCCCATTTCATGGTTTCATATCCTACCATTGTATATTCTCACCTATGGCCCAGCCAGACAACTGACTGCTTTCCTTATATCTCTCATATCCCCAGGGATAAAGTACTTCCTTTAAACACATAGGGCCTTTACCTCTCTGTCTCTTAAGGTACTTGTTTATTTTTTATAGATTCACATGTAGCGTGTCCTCCCAAAGTGTACAGACACAACTTTAATAATTATAAAGGTAGTATTTATTAAAATATATTTCATTTTCAAATCTGAGCTATCAGCTGTTCAAGTGTGTATACATTTTGCAGGGGACACATGCTGTCCTAGTAGACTTCTAGTGTACAGCTACTGCTTCCTGGCTAATACCCTTGTGTTTTTATTGGGATGAAAAAATTTTTTTACTGATCTTACTGGGCAACTTTGAAAAATATAGAGAATACAGTATTATTTGACATTTTCACATCCACATTTATAAATGATTTTGCTCCTCCAACCCCACCCTCTATCGTCTTTATGAGGTTTAGTGTGAACGTTATCCAAGCTTCAGTAAAAATGGCATATGATGTAGTTGCTAACAACAAAGGTTATCTAAGTTCACATCCTAGCTTCACCGCTTAAGAGCTACATGACCTTAAATAAGTCACCTAGCTGCCAAAGACTAGGGTGATAAAACAGAATGTAAAAGCTATAAACATTCATAAGGTAGAAATGGAATAACTAACAAACATTGAGAGAGGGAAAATAAAGAAAATGGAAGTGTGCTACTTCATACTTTTATAGCTAGAGTCAAAATCTGCACTTTGACTCCAGCTATAACTAAAGCAGATAAACATATACATCTGTCTATTCTTAGATTTATTAATACAAAGGCAACCTTAAGAAAAATAATACCACCAATTAATATTCAGTAGTGGAGGAAAACATTCTGAGAGAAAGAATATGTTAATTTAATCATCATCAGAATAAGCAGTAAATAGATACTGTCCAAAGCAGGGCTTGACAAATATGGACTGTTAGCTAAATCACCACTAGTTTTTGTAGATCAAGGTTATCTAAATATAGCCAAGCCAATTTGTTTAAAATACCACAATCAAGTAGCTGCCAAACAGACCTTATGGACTGCAGAGCCTAGAATGACCTGCTACAGAAAATGTTTGCTGACCCCTGTCATAAAGTAATAGGGTATTTAGTATATTAAATCTATACTAATAATAGAGAAATATGCAGATTATCCGTTACAGCGTCACGTCACGACCGGATCAGCAGGCTGCGTCCCCGCCCTTTGCTCAGGCAGCTACAAAGCCCAGGGTAGGATAGGATACAATAGGAGGGGATAAGAAAGGAGAGGGAGAGGAAGGCAGGCCTGCATGCAGACAGGCCAAGAGGAGAAACAGAAATACAGAAAGGGAACAAGAAAAAGACGCAGGAATGGAAAAGGGAAGGAAATGCAGGGCTGCACACAGGAGGGGGTGGTGACCGCAGGGGGGGTTAGGGGGAGAGGGAAGCAGGTGCACCCAGCGAGGGGTAGGGCAGGAGCCCCACCCAGACACAGGAGGAGGGTGGTGGCCCCTGGCATGGGCCATTGGCGGGGAGGCGCCCACAGGTCCAGGACAGAGTGGTGGACAGTCCAAGGCCTTCTGGGTGAAGGCGCTCCCGCTTCACAGCAGCAGCAGCACCCGGGCCGCACAGGCCTCGGCCACCCTCACTGGGCTGGGCGTCCCGGGCAGGGAATGGGAGCAGGACGGCTGCAGGGAGGCCGGGGAAGGGGAGGGCGGCGAACACCTGGTGGGGGCTGAGCCCTGGGCTGGGGGTTAATGCCCCTCCCCCCCAAATGGAAGCTTTAAGAAGGAAAGGAGGGAGGGAAGAACTTTATAAAGGAGTCAGTAGAGAGCAGAGTTAAAGAAGGAAAGAGGATGTATGAGTGAACTGTAGGAGCTATAATGAAAATCAAGTATAGTTGTGTACTGGGGACAGATTTTAAAAGTAGGAGTCAGAAAAGAAAAAAGATAAATGATAGTGAATAATTAGGCAGGTAGATAGATAGATATTAAAACAGTGGAAGTAAGTAGAGAAGAATGTATGGCAAAGGTAGGACGAGAGAGAAAAAGAGAGGGAAGAAAAATTTTAAAGGGGAGCTAATAGAGCTTATAAGGAGAATGGGAAGAAGGAAGAAATGGGGAAGGGAGCAAACAGGTCTGAAGGAGGAAGTGAAGGAAAACATTAAGGTGGGAAGGAAGGAAAAGGGGATGGAGGAGAGGGGTAAAGATAAAGGAAAGAAGGAATGTCGGGGGGGGAGGGTAGGAGAAAGATGGGAAGAAGCATGATGGAAGAGAAGTAGGAAATAAGGAGGAAAGAAAAGTTTGTAAATGATGAGTCAGTAGGAAAAAGTGTTACCTAAAGGAGAGAGGGAGAAGCCAATAAGGAAGTCAAATACAATTGTGTATGAAGGGGATTAGATTAAAAAAAAAGTTAATAGGGGCAACCAGGCCGGCAGGGGAGGGCAGTTAGGGGGATCAGGCAGGCAGGCAGAGTGGTTAGGGCAGGCAGGCAGATGAGCTGTTATGAGCCAGAGGTCCTGGATTGCGAGAGGGATGTCCAACTACCAGTTGGACATCCCCTGATGGCTCCCGGATTGGAGAGGGTGCAGGTCGAGCTGAGAGACCCCCTCCTCCCCATGCACAAATTTTGTGCACCGGGCCTTTAGTATAATTATAAAGATAGCCTCTATTAAAAGATATAAATATTTCATATTATAAAAAAATCACTGACACAAAAGTTATCTAAAATGTATGACAATGTAACTGACAACTGTGTTAATGTAAGAAAATATTCAAACCTGTAAAGAATTTTTGTTGAGTTTATTTGAGCCAAACTGTCAACAATTGCTGGTAAGCAGAATCTCAATATACTGGAGTATTGAGATAATGCTCCAGAGAATGGCAGTTTTCACCTTATTTTATACATTACAATCAAAGGGGAGACATAAGTGGGTTACATGAAATCCACTGGTGATAGATTAGGGCGGTTAGGGAGGTAGGAGAAAGCAAAGTGGGGAAACCTCTGAGATTGGATAAAAAGTAAAATGGTAGACACCTACTTCTTTTACATAGGTGGGTACAGGACAGTCAACAGTCAAAAATTAACAGGATAACAATAACAATGGGGGAATTTGTGGTCTCGCCCTGGCGAACTGGTGCATTGGTTGTGCCCTGAGGGGTCTGGAAAAAGGTAAGTTACAAATTACCCTGACATTCCAATGGTATGTTATCAAAGATGCAAAAGACAACAGACAGGCTTAGTTAAGGTAAAGATTGTCCTTTGTCAGGGAAGAATCTAGCCTAGGACATGACTACCCGTCATATATTGCTTTTAGTTAAAAAGCTTTAATTTCAGACAATCCTTTGTGGTTACTGTTAGGCACATTCTTGTGCTCCATTATGCCCCACTTGGGGTTCTTGCTCCTCTTTCTGTGACCCTAACATTTGGTGCTGAAACCCAGGAGGGTTCCATGGGGAGGATGAGCCATCGCCCCAGCTTCGGTCACCCCGAGTTTGCTACTCGGAAAGCAGTAGACAGCGGCAGCTCAACCTGGGCTTACCTCCGAATCCTACTCCAGTGACATGATTGCTGGCCTCAATTAGGCCTTCCTCCCTAATGAGCCCTCCTGAACCAGTGAAAGAGGAACACACAAGGCCAAAAGGGGTAAAGAATTATACATTTATTATTACATCTGCTAGCAGAAGGGCTGAGACCAAAATGGCATCAGTGGGGCAGAGTAGGGGGAGCAGGATATTTATGCCTCTTATAAAGGTCAGTCAGAGTAACCGGTCAAACCAGGTGCAGGTGGGGGCCAGGTGTAGGTGGACCACTGGAAACTGGGTGAGACGGTTTACTAGAAACCAAAGGCCGTTAATCATGAAACCTATGAGAATAACAGAAAAATCGCCAGGAGGGGCATAATGGAGCACAAGAATGTACCTAGCATTCCAGAAAGGCCTAAGAACTTCAAACAGGGCATAATGGAGTGCAAGAATGTGCAAGCCTTCTCCTCCTCTTATTGTGTATGCAGGTCTACCACATATCTCTTAAAAATCTCCTAAGTCCTTACTATCTCTCTCAAACCCTCAACTTAACACATCACCTCCTCAACACCACCAAGTCTCGCATAGGACTGCTCGCTCTGTCTACCCCTCTCATCAACTAGCTCAGGGGTGGGCCAACTTTTTGACTCGAGGGCCACAATGGGTTCTTAAACTGGACCGAAGGGCTGGAACAAAAGCATGGATGGAGTGTTTGTGTGAACTAATATAAATTCAAAGTAAACATCATTACATAAAAGGGTACGGTCTTTTTTTTTTTTTTTTTAGTTTTATTCATTTCAAACGGGCCGGATCCGGCCCGCGGGCCGTAGTTTGCCCACGGCTGATTACTAGCTACATCAGGCATGTCAAACTCAAAGGCTAACACTGGCCAAATAAACAAGGTTTAAGTTTATGTGGGCCGCAAAAAAAAAAAACCAAAAGCTTCCATTTTCATAGAAATGTGGGTTTATTTTGATAGAGACATGCTGAATACAAAGGGCTGAAATAAATGCGTAATAGAATATTTTAATAAAAATTAATATTTTTCCTTGAACATTAACTTACCAGACACTGAATAACTGCACAAATTAATAAGCATAATGCAAATAAGCCTATTTTTCTTGTTCTCCGAAACTGAAATATTTCCTGTTGCACACACCAAACAAGTCAGTCCAAGATTAATGATGTGGCAATCAGCTGCTAAAATATTCGCTGGTAGTATTAGTCGAGAGAAATGGTGTGCCTGCACGTAAGGTGCGTAAGGGAAATTAATGCAACACGATTATAGTAATCAGTCATTAGCGAACGTTGTAGTTCATTATTAATAATTATGTATAACAGGATACTGTAAAAATTAATTTACGAAATTTTTATTAAAATGTTTCTTACATACTGTTATATTGGCTGGGCCATAAAAATATTCGTTGTGGGCCGCATTCGGCCCGTGGGCCGAGAGTTTGACATGCTTGAGCTACACAGTGGCCAACCTGGTTGGCTCTGATGCAGTCCCTTGATCTGACCCGAGATGGGACTATCAGGTCAATTCTCCAGGGCACTAGCTCATATGATCACCTGTCTCATTGCCAGGTTCAAAAAGACTGCCCATTAGGCAGTCAACTATGACAAACTTAATGAAAGCAGCTCAGGACCATGCCGATGCCCTCCATGGACAGGCCTGGCAACCTTCCTTTCCTACTATCAGAGCCTATCCAAAGACCTTTCAGTTTAGAGGAAATTGCCCAAAGTATTGTCACAGTACAGGACCAGACAGATTTACTGGCAGCAGTTACCTCCAAAATCGGAGAGGACTTGACCTCCTTCCTCACAGCTGAGAAAAGGGAGTTACGCCTATTCTTAGAGGAAGAATGCTGTTTTTATACCAATCAGTCTGGCATAGTAAAGGATGGGGCCAAGAAACTAGTTGATAGGGCCTCAAAAGTCTGACAACAACTTTCGAAATCTTGGGCACCTCGCTACAGAATCTTAATTGGCTTTTACCTCTAGTTCAGTGGTTCTCAACATTGGCTGCACATTAGAATCACCTGGGAATCTTTTTAAAATCCTGATTTCTGGGCCTCAACCTCCGGAAATTCTGTTTCTTTGTTACTAATGTTATG
>NW_005871048.1:7055150-7135922 GCF_000147115.1 Myotis lucifugus
TCTAGCCTCAGAGTTGGATACAATTACCACGCTTGCAAAACTCACTAAGGCTATTTTGTATCCTCTACCTAAAACTCAAAGTATCTCCTTTAATACTCAAACCTGCTTCCCTATTCAAACACCACTTTCCCTTTTCGTGTCCTAGAGAGAGAGAGAGAGAGAGAGAGAGAGAGAGAGAGAGAGAGAGACTGAAATGTTAGGTCCTTTTTGCACTCCATTATGTCCTGCTTGGGGCTCTTGATTAACAGCCTTTGGTTTCCAGTAAACCTCCTCATCCAGTTTCCAGTGGACCACCTATACTTGGCCCCTACCTGCACCAGGTCTGACCTGTTACTCTGACTGCCCTTTACAAGAGACATAAATATCCTGCTCCCCCTACTCTGCCCTGCTGATGCCATTTTCGTTTCAGCCTTTCTACTAGCAGATGTAATAATAAATTTATAATTCTTTACCTTTTGGCCTCATGCATTCTCCTTCAGAGACCCAAACAGTTACTTTGGGTCTCTAGTTATTGCAAGGCCTCCGCATAGGCCTTCCCTGGGCTAGTCAGGTTAGAATGTGTCCCCTTTTCATCCACAGCCTACCTCAACAGAAACAGTCAGAAAGCAATGAGGTATCTTCATAGTAATGGGAGAAAATAATTACTAACCAAGATCAGTTACCCTATTAGACTGTCATTTGAGAATAAAGACATTACTCTGACAGACAAAATCTAAAAAGGCTTACCAGTAACCGATCTTCACTAGACAATGATGAAAAATATATCCTTAAGGAAGTAGGACAATGATACTAGAAAGAAGATTGGAGACATAGCAAGACTGATAAAGAAACTGGAAAAGATGTATGTAAATTTATATAAATATTGACCGCAAAGTAATAATGATCATGTATAATTTGGAGATAAAGTTAAAAGGCAGAACTAAAATACTTGACCTAAATGCATAAGAGCCCAGCCCATGTGGCTTAGTGGTTGAGCAGTGACCTTGATTCCTGGTCAGGACACATGTTTGGTTGTGGGCTGGATCACCAGTAGGGAGAGTGCAGGAGGCAGCCGATCAGTAATTCTCATCATTGATGTTTCTATCTCTCTCCCTCTCCCTTCCTCTCTGAAATCAATAATAAAAAAAAGATGCACATAAAATAAGAAAGAGATCAAAGAGTTATGAAGCCTATGTTTTGCTGGTAGGCTGGTAGAGTTACTGAGATTAATTTAGATTTTAAGAAAATATTCACTTAAAAATTTAAAGCATAGTTTTAAAGAAATACCAAAATAGCAGAGAGAGAAAATGGGGGGCGGGGGAGAATTGAAATTGAATAAAAGTGGGAAGAGAGAAAACCAGTAGTCTAGAAATCACGAAGTATCAGAACCTATTGGACATGGCTAAAGTGCACACTAAGAAAGCACTGTATACCTTTACCTAAACTAATCTAGAAAAAAAAGTACAAAATACAAATATGTAAAATAAGACAAAAGAGTAAACTAATCCAAACTTGTAGAGGTAATTTTAAAAATCAAGAGATTATACTGTTTAGTTCTGCAGATAAAACATATATCATGGATGAAATGGTTACATTTAAAAATATGTAAATTGAATTTAGGTGAAAATCTAAACAGGTAAATTAATATAGAAAAAAAAAACAACAGAAAAATCTGTCAAAATGCACCAGGCAGAGATTGGTATTTTTTGTTTGTTTGTTTGTTTTTGTTCAGTTATTCCACTAAATCTTTAAAAAAGAAAAAAGAAAAATCATATAGTCATTTTCATAAATGCTTCAAAGACATTTTATAAAACTCAGCATCTATTCTTAATAAAAAATACACCTCAGTAAGAAGAATAAATCTTTTTTAAATATATTTTTTATTGATTAAGATATTACATATGTGTCCTTATCCCCACGTTACCCCCTCCCCCCCCCCCCTCATGCCCTCACCGCCCCCCCCCCCCGTTGTCCGCGTCCATTAGTTAGGCCTATATGCTTGCATATAAGTCCTTTGGTTGATCTTTCCCCCTTACCCCCACCCTCCCCTACCTTCCCTCCAAGGCCCGACAGTCCAATCAATGCCTCTCTGTCTCTGGATCAGTCCTTGTTCATCAGTTTATGTTGTTCATTATATTCCACAAATGAGTGAGATCATGTGGTATTTATCCTTCTCTGACTGGCTTATTTCACTTAGCATAATGCTCTCCAGTTCCATCCATGCTGTGGCAAATGGTAAGAGTTCCTTTTTCTTCTTCCTCTACTTAAAGAATACCTTTCAGTATTTCATATAATACTGGTTTGGTGGTGATGAACTCCTTTAGCTTTTTCTTATCTGTGAAGCTCTTTAGCTGACCTTCAATTCTGAATGATAGCTTTGCTGGATAAAGTAATCTTGGTTGTAGGTTCTTGCTATTCATCACTTTGAATATTTCTTGCCACTCTCTTCTGGCCTGCTAAGTTTCTGTTGAGAAATCAGCTGACAGTCGTATGGGTACTCCCTTGTAGGTAACTGACTGTTTTTCTCTTGCTGTTTTTAAGATTCTCTCTTTGTCTTTTGCTCTTGGCATTTTAATTATGATGTGTCTTGGTGTGGTCCTCTTTGGATTCCTTTTGTTTGGGGTTCTTTGCGCTTCCTGGACTTGTAAGTCTATTTCTTTCACCAGGTAGGGGAAGTTTTCTGTCATTATTTCTTCAAATAGGTTTTCAATATCTTGCTCTCTCTCTTCTTCTGGCACCCCTATAATTCTGATGTTGGTACGCTTGAAGTTGTCCCAGAGGCTCCTTACACTATCTTCATATTTTTGGATTCTTTTTTCTTTTTGCTTTTCCGGTTGGGTGTTTTTTGCTTCTTCGTATTTCAAATCTTTGACTTGATTCTTGGGATCCTTTTGTCTGCTGTTGGATCTCTGTATATTATTCTTTATTTCAGTCAGTGTATGCTTAATTTCTAGTTGGTATTTTTTCATATCCTCCAGGGTCTCACTAAATTTACCAGCGGTTTCCAGAAAATTCTTGAAAAACCTTATAAACGTGGTTTTGAACTCTATATCCAGTCGTTTGCTTTCCTCCATTTCTGTCATTTCTGACCTGTTTCTTTGTCTCTGCATTTTTTATGCTTCCCTGTGTTGGTAGAGTGGCTTTGTGTGCTAGGTGTCCTATAGGGCCCAGTGGCTCAGCCTCCCCAATTACCTGAGGTGGACACTCTTGGTGCACCCCCCTGTGGGCTTTGTGCACAGTCTTGTTGTAGTTAAGCCTTGATTGTTGTAGGTATCACTGGGAGGAATTGACCTCCAGGCCAATTGGCAGTGAGAGTCAGCTGTGTTTGCAGTGGGAGAACTTCTGTGCTGGAGACACCCTTCTGGAGCAAGACTTGCTTCAGTGGGGCTTTGGTGCTCACTGAGTCTGCCCCCTCAGTGTGTCCCTTATGGATCTGAGGAGTTTTAATCTGGATGGTCCCACTCTGACCACTGGGTACACTGGCTCTTGGATCTAAGGAGGTGCTAATTTAGCCTCTGCCTGAGGCTACCCAGCAGGAGCTACGAAGAGATCTGCAGATTCCCCTTCCTTTTTTGGGATTTGGAGGTGCCCAGATGAGGCCCAGCTGTGAAGCAATGCAAGCTGCTGTGGGGCCTTGGGAATTCTCTTGGAAGTTCTGGGTCTGTCTGGCCCAGCTGCAATTTGTTAGGCAATTTTCAGGTTGCAAAGGGCCAGGGTGTTCATATGCAAAAGCCTCTGCCACAGCCTGGGTGGGGCGGGGTCTCAAGGAATCAACAGGGCGGAGCAGGCAGCTATGGCTGATCCTCAGCCCTGTCCTAAGGGGCCCCAAGTCTCAGTGTCCTGGTAATTGCTGCAAGCACCTCTGAAGGGAAAGCCGCCCTCAAGTTCCGAGTTCTGCCTGCTGCCAGACAGTCCCAGTTTCTCCCGGTATGAGTCCTGGGTCCCCAGAGACTTCCCGGAACCGGAGTTCAGAGCAGTCAGGAGCTTGTGACTCCCTCCCGATTCAAAAAGACAGCCGTGTCCTCAGGTGCCAGCCCCTTTCCGCGCGCGCGCGCTTGAGCCTCCGTACCTCTGCACTTTACTTCCGCAGCTCCTCTGAGTCTCAGTGTGCTTTTCTCTTTCCTTCTAGTTGTAGAATTTCCACTCAGCTAACCTTCCTGTAGTTCTGGATGATGTCCATTTTGTCTTTTCGTTGTATTTTTGAAGTTGTTGTGGGAGGCAGCAATTTCCGGTGTTTACCTCTGCCGCCATCTTGGTTTCTCCAAGAAGAATAAATTTAACAACATAAAACATATCTAACTAAGTCTAAAAGTCAATTTCATGCATACGGGGAAAGACTAAAAGCATTCCCATTAATGCCAAGAAAGGATAAGGAGGTCCACTTTTAGTGCTATTATACAATGTTGTACTAGAGTTACTAGCCAATCCAATAAGCTAAGAATTTTTATATTAGGTGGAGGTAAAATGATCATATTCTTAAAATGATGAAATTCAGAACTTGCAAAAATGCAAGAGAAACAATGGACTAATTATTAAAAGTTTTATCAGGTGGCTGAGAAAACTGTCAGTATACAGAAGTTAAGAGCTTCATATATAGCAACAGTAACCAGTTAGAAGGTTAAAGATCAAATATCATTTATAACATGAATAAAATAAAATATTCTGTTTGGAAACAAAGTCAAAAGACTAATGACAAAATGGACATTCTTTGCAAATCATAATAAGTAAAAGGCTTATTTCTCTAAAATATGAAGAGCTCCTAAAAACCAATAACAAAAAGATTAAGAGCCTAAAAAAAAAAATTGTAAAAAAACAGGTCATAGAAATGAAAATACAAATGGCTAGGTTGATTGGGCTCACTCTAAACCAGCGGTTCTCAACCTGTGGGTCGCGACCCCTTTGGGGGTCGAACTACCCTTTCACAGGGGTCGCCTAAGACCATTGGAAAACACATATATAATTACATATTGTTTTTGTGATTAATCACTATGCTTTAATTATGTTCAATTTGTAACAATGAAAATATATCCTGCAGATCAGATATTTACATTAAGATTCATAACAGTAGCAAAATTACAGTTATCAAGTAGCAACGAAAATAATTTTATGGTTGGGGGTCACCACAACATGAGGAACTGTATTAAAGGGTCGTGGCATTAGGAAGGTTGAGAACCACTGCTTTAAACTAATGACAACACACTTCAAGTGGGCTCCTAATGCTGCCCACTAATCACACTGCTTCTTATTTCAATTATTCTCATTTTTTTCCTAGAGGAAAACATGACCTTCTCTCCCATTCTCATTCTGTACTGTTACTAACCAAGTCTGAGCCATCCCAACCCTCACCTGGATTATTCTAATAGCTCCTAACTGGTATCTGCAGCTATTCAACTATAGGAATCATCAATAAACTGAAGGGAAAAAAACCTTGTATATATCCATGATTATTTATTCAAAATAACAATATTTATTCAAATATCAATAGAATATGTATTCAAAAAGTAAATATTTAACTGAGCACCTATTATTACTGAGCACTGTTCATGTTTGGGGCATGGCAGAAAACAAACAAGCAAAAAAACAAAAAACAAAGTCTGTGCACTCACAAAACATATTCCAGATAGGGAGACTGACACCCATATAAATATATGTGTCAGATGATGAATGTCATAGAAGAAAAATCAAGCAAGGAGAAAGCAACTGTAACCACTTAATGTTTTTCTAAGGGCAGTCAAAGAAGCTCTCCCAAATAAGATGACATTTGCACAGAGACCTGTGAAACTTAGGGACAGAGCCTTGCAGATATCAAAGTAGAGAACAAATTCAAGCACTAAAGAAAGTAAGTTCTAGGCATTAATAATGCAATTATAGTGCTTAAAAATCTTTAAAAATTTGATGGACCTGAAAATCTCTCCTTTATCACCTATGATAAAAATAAAAACTCAAAAGTAGTTCACACCTATTTCAGGTATGAGCTAAGTTGGTTGTTGTTAGTACATGTGAAAACGATGAACTTCTGTCCACAACAGAGAGGCCTAAACTAAACACTGAGTATTCACACCATGTTTAGTATAAAAATAAATACAAATAACCTTCTTCCCTTCAATGACCCTCTAAATTTTGGCTGTTTTTACTGAAAAACATCCTTTTAATTTTATCCTGAAAACAACATAGAGAATGACTTTCTTTCAAAACAAGTTCTCTCTTGAAGAGAAACACATGTTCAAAGAACAAACAACATTCCATTATCTGACTTCAGGCTACTTAATTTCGGCAGGATGATGTCATACTTAGGCTACTAAACATATTCCTGTACATGGTTCTCAACCTTCTGGCCCTTTAAATACAGTTCCTCATGTTGTGTCCCAACCATAAAATTATTTTCGTTGCTACTTCATAACTGTAATGTTGCTACTGTTATGAATTGTAATGTAAATATCTGAAATGCAGGATGGTCTTAGGCAACCCCTGTGAAAGGGTCGTTCGACCGCCAAAGGGGTCGCGACCCACAGATTGAGAACCGCTGCCTGTATATACTATTTCTTCTGCAATTCTATAAGTCAGGCCTATTCATGGAAGCAGACCCATCATTTTATGCAATTAGAGAACAATAAAGAGAACATGTTTGAAGTACAAATACATTCCCAGTAATAAATAATTTCTAAGGGAAATTGAAGAGAGAAATATCCATGTGAGAGAAACACATCAATTGGTTGCCTCCTGCATGAGCCCTGACCAGGGCCTGGGCCAAGGAGGAGCCTGCAACCAAGGTACATGCCCTTGACCGGAATTGAATTCTGGACCCTTCAGTCTACAGGCCGATGCTCTATCCACTGAGCCAAACCGGCTAAGTCCAAGGGCATCACTTCTTATCCTGCCACTCAGCCTGGGCTCCAGTGACCAGGTCCCAGGGAGCACGGCAGACCTCAAGCCCAGGAAGTAGCAGAAGTGGTGCTGAACACAATGAGTGACCAGAAAGTAACAACAGCAGCTGAAGTAATAACAGTAATTGCTATACTCCCATTGTTAAATACCAGTGAGAATATAGCAGCAAGAAGAGAAGTGTAACACTGGTAGAGGTACTTACTTAAATTTAGCCAGTGCTTACCAGGAACCAAGCACTCTCCTAAGTGCTTTATAGTTATTAACACCTTTAATCCCCACAATAATCTTATTGTTGGTCACAATTTTGATTACACCCATTTTACAGATGAGCCACAGATTAAATAATTTGCCAAAAGCTACATGGTTAGTAAAGGATAGGGCCAGAATTTAAACTTGGCTCCTACAACTTCCAAAGTACCAGTAGTAGAAGCAAAAGTAACAGAGGCAGACGCTGAATGCTAACGATTGGAGCAGCAGCAATGGTGGTAATAGTGTGGGCAGTGGTGGCAGAAGTAGTCATGGTAATAGCACCACTAGTAATGGTAGTTGCGATAGTGATATCAGAGAGCGGTAACAACAGTAATCGTGGTGGCAACAATAACAGTACTGGTAATGAGATGACAGTATTAATAGCAGCAGTAACAGTTACAATAACTGATAACATTTTTGAACACCTACTATGTTCCAGGCATCAGAGTGAGGTGTTTCCACAACATTAATCCTCACCATAAGCTGTGAGGAAGGAGTTCTGACACTTGACAGCCAGGGTGACTAAGGCTTGCAGTGGTTCAATGATTCCCTGGCGTCACACAGCTGAGAAGAGACAGAGCCAGGCCCTTCTACCCCCAAGGTTGGGTTCTCTCTCCTTCTGGGGTCCCAAGTCCACCCCCTTCCCTGAAGCTGCCTAAGAAAGCACAGCCCCTGCTTGCTGCTTCCAGAGGCAGAAGTGTACGCCTTCACCTGGCACCATTAGAAGGCAGTCTATTACCCCACATCCCCTACTCCTTGTTCCCAAACCTACCCCTCAGCCCACTCCAAACACATCCACTCCCTTTGCCATGACAGCTTGTAGAGGTTGAAGGCAAAGATCTTATCCTAATCCACTGATTTCTTTCAAATCTTCTTGCTCATAACATGGGTTCCTGACCTCTCTGCACCCTGCTTGCCCTTCTCCAGGCATGATGTCTAGAACAGGGCCAATTCTGGAAATGGGAGAGTAGTAGAAGAGTCACCTTCTTCCCTCTGGCATGACCTCTTTTAAAACAGCTTGAGATTACATGAGCTTCTCACTCTGGTGATGTCCTAAGTTGACATCCTAAACCAGTGATGGCGAACCTATGACATGCGTACCAGAGGTGACACGTGAACTCATTTTTTTGGTTGATTTTTCTTTGTTAAATGGCATTTAAATATATAAAATAAATATCAAAAATATAAGTCGTTGTTTTACTATGGTTGCAAATATCAAAAAATTTCTATATGTGACACAGCACCAGAGTTAAGTTAGGGTTTTTCAAAATGCTGACACGCTGAGCTCAAAAGGTTCGCCATCACTGTCCTAAACCCTTGGTCACTCCTGGGTCTGCTTCTCTTTGACCTGCCTGACCCTGGGCCCTTTCTATGGTTATCTGAGACCCTCTAGCTCAGGGGTTCTCAACCTTCCTAATGCCTCGACCCTTTAATACAGTTCCTCATGTTGTGGTGACCCCCAATTTCATTGTTACAAATTGAACATAATTAAAGCATAGTGATTAATCACAAAAACAATATGTAATTATATATGTGTTTTCTGATGGTCTTAGGCGACCCCTGTGAAAGGGTTGTTTAACCTCCAAAGGGGTCGCGACCCACAGGTTGAGAACCGCTGCCTTGTCACCAATGGTAAGTAGAAAGTTTTCTCCCACAAGTTTTTGGTTGTCCTCTCTGAGCATCAGATTTAAGGGATTCTATATTCAACCACTCATTGTTCCCCTCCTGAAGGACACTGGTTCAGTGGTAACTTAGTGAGTGTTCCTCAGGGAAAGGGTTCCCAGGTCAAATCAGTTTGTGAAACTCTGAGCAAAACAGGCTCCTTCCCTGGAGAAGTCAGGGCCTTTGTGCATCTTTGCAATGGGCCTGGGACTCTCCCAGAAAAGGGTATACTTCCCAGTGTTTCCCAAACCTGGTTCTTTAAATGACTGTTTTTCTAAGTATGTGACACACAAATACATTCCCCTTGAAAAGAAAAGTCTCAAATTACAGTTAAAGCTAAAAAAAAATTAATATCCCAATATATATTTAAATAAAATTTAAAAGCTATAGTTAAATAAAATGTAAAAGTTATATTTAAAATTTCTTTGTAAAAAGAAAAGAAATAAAAATATCCAAGAAAACTTTGAGAAGAAAAAAAAAGATAAGAGTGAAACAAACTATTAAGTACCTAAAGAAAATACAAGGCTATAATAATTTAAAATTAACACTGGATCAGAGAAATGGATAAGTGAAAAAGAGAAAGAGCATAGAAGCACTTCGTGATTATACGGTGACATTTCAAATCAGTAGAGAAAGGATAACCCAACTACTCAGAAATAGCATTAGAACAATATTCATTTAGAAAAACATAGAATAGTTAGATCCTCACCACATAGCATACATGTATTAAAATAACCCTAGCTGCAGAAACAGATAAATACCCTAAATCTGTCACTTAATCAAGTACTCACTGATTTCTTGCTCATGTAAAGTTCAATAGGTGGTTGTATAGGGTTGGGGGATCTTCTCAATGTAACCATGGTTTATAGAAATGTCACCATCTTCAAAATCTCTCTTGCAAGGTTGCCCAAGATGTCAACATTTAGCTGGAAAACAAGGAAAGAAATATGGGAGAATGCTAGGAAAGTTTTGTGGGACAGGTGAAAATCATGTAATCATCTTTACCCATATTCCATTGGCTAGCATTTGCCTACCTTTAAGGAGGCTGGGGAATGTAATTTAGCCAGTTACCTAAGGAAAAGAAAAGTATGAAAATATATATATAATTTTATTTTTTTCTTAGAGTTTTTAATGCAGTATGCCCTTCTGGTTACTAAGTATCCTACCAAGTCTAGAGCACATTTCCTCTTTCCCCAAGTGAGACAATCTAAAATTCTACCTAGTTATTGCAACCAGCTCCAAGTCCAAGAGCTCTGAATGACGCATGGTTTTTTTTCTGTCAGTTCTGAATATGGCCCATTAAGGTTCAGTGACACTTGCACTAAACACACAAGTTATAGAAATCTCTCTACTGCCACCTGGCCCAACCTACTATGTTGAAGAAGTACAGGAGACACACAGAGGCACTGGTCGATCTGGCAGGCATTTTGAGGTCCCTATGATATAGCAGTGGGGACATCTCCTTAATTTGAACTCTGCTAGGTGGAAGAAACTACTTATTTAAATGTTCTTCCCAGCCCTGGATTTACCCTTATGCAGGTTCTCTTTTGTCCATTGTCACATTCAAAATAAATGATGGGGACTGTGCCTTCCTTGGGGTCCTTTACAGTTTTTGTAAACTTCCCTGAGCAAGTTTGGGAGCCCCGAAATACCTTTAATGACAGAACATCTTTAGGCTGCTGAAGTGCAGGCTTGCAATTTCATTGCCATTACAAATAGGCAGATTATTGTTTTTTGAGGAAAAGTTCTCTCTATTCAGTTACATATACTAGTAGCATTTCCCAAAGTTCTTTCTTAAATGTAAATCTCAAGCCTGTCTTATTTTTCTCTTCCTTTGCCCCATACCATCATGTTTAGGAGGAAATACCACACCTTTACTCAGGTGTGTAATGGTGGAGTCAGAAGTCTTCATGGACCTTTGTGTATATCTACTATCATCTGGGACTAGATGCTTTTCCATCATTTTACATTTTGTTTTTTCATGCTGTCAAAGTAACAAATTATTGCCACACCCCATATCTTTTTTTTTCTATCACCTTGATAAATGTAGGTAATAACAATCAACATTCATTACCAACATTCCATTTTCTAACCTCATTCCCTAGAGCAAAGGGTTCCCTAGACATGTGATCCATATTCTAATTGCAAATGACCATTGAACAATCATTTTGTCACTGCATGACACAAATTTTGTTTTCTCACCCTGGATATTAGCTTTTATCTTGACTGTCTGTTGGACTAATGCCATGTGTTTTGGATTTTTTTAATAATGGAATTCTTGTAGCAACAACTTCTGCGTCAGAGTAATGATACCTGTCCTGTTTTTTAAAAAAATCCCCAATTTTCTGATTTAACAGTGTTTTTGTTTGTTTTTTTAAATATATATTTTTATTGATTTTTTACAGAGAGGAAGGGAGAGGGATAGAGAGTTAGAAACATCGATGAGAGAAAAACATCGATCAGCTGCCTCCTGCACACCCCCCACTGGGGTTGTGCCCACAACCAAGCTACATGCACTTGACTGGAATCGAACCTGGTACCTTTCAGTCCGCAGGCCGACACTCTATCCACTGAGCCAAATTGGTCAGGGCACAGTGGGGTTTTTTTTGTGTGTGTTTTTTTAAAATAATAAATCCAACTGGCTTAAGTGGAGGAAAGGGTTGATGACCATGATTCTCAGTCACTTAGGTTCCCAGACTGACGGCTGTTTCTTTATTTTAAAAATAGGGTCTTCTAATGTCTTCCTAGGAACCCACATCCATCTGAGGGATAAAAGAAGAGTGGAGGATAGAAGAGGATTTTATGAGCCAGACCTGGAAATGTTTTATAAAGTTTTCACCCATATTCCAGTCAAGCAATTCTTAAGTCACAAGACCCCAACCTAACTTTAAGAGAGGCTGAGAGATGTTGATTACTTGTGTACTAATTGACTTGATTAAGCAGTTTGCCAATCTCTGTCAGGATACACAGGGGTATATTCCAGATGGTTAAGAAAGGTAAACATAAACCTATAAAAAGTACTAGTGGAACTACAGAATTATTTAGGGATGTCAAGAACTCTTCAGGGCATGGGAGTTCCATGGGCCTACTACAGAGAGCAATTAGAAGACGGGGGCAGAGCAAAGATTAAACTGTCCTTGATGGTGAAAGAAAAGGCTGCTGTTGCAGCAGGGAGGAAATATCCACCAGGATCCTTCTTCCCTGCTGAGGAAAAAGCCTTAAGCTACTGTAAGATCATCAGATACTGTCAATCAGGACACAAGTAAAGACTCACTGTAGCATGGGTAAAAGGAAATACACTCTACCCGTGGGAAGAGTCAGGAGGCCATCCTGCAGCCAGACTTGGGAAGGGGCAAGAAACAGTCCAAGCAAGATTCACCAAACATACAGTGAAGAGTTTAGCTGCCACAAAGAAGAGGGGTAGGAGCATTGAGAAAGCCATGATCCTAAAATCTACTCACAGTCTAAGTATAAAAACCATGAAAAGTATTTTAAAGATCAAGGGCTCAAAGAATTCTTCCCATGGTTCTTTTCAGAGGAATTTACTAGAAACTGAACTTCATCCAAACAAAAAAGAGTGGGAAAACTTTAGCAATTTAGTTTTAATATAACTTAATTGCAAAAATAAGATTAAAACTAAGGAGAACAATCCTATATAATAAAAGTCTAATATGCTAAGTGTCCAGTTATCTGATCGTCTGTTCAACCAATCAAAGCATAATATGCTAGTGATATGCTAAGGCCGCTCAACAGCTCCCTATGACGTGCACTGACCACCAGGGGGCAGACGCTCCGACTGGTAGGTTAGCTTGCTGCTGGGGTTCAGCTGATTGGGACTGGAGCCCTCCCCTGGTCCCTCCCTGGCTGGCCAACCTCCCATGTCCCTCCCGGCCCTGATTGTGCACCAGTGGGGTCCCTCCCCTGGCCTGCGCCCTCTCGCAATCCAGGACCCCTAGGGGATGTCTGAGAGCCAGTTTCCGCCCGGTCCTGCAGACCAGGCCTAGGGACCCCACTGGTACACAAATTCATGCACCTGGCATGTAATGTTATGTAACAGTGCTCTATGCCTTGTGTTGTATGTTCCAATAAAATAAAAACAATGCATCTAAAAATGGGAGGAGAATGGAGATGAAACAAGGAAAGTAGAATAAACTCATTAACTGTGATTTAGATAAGTAAAATTTAAGAAATGTTATTAAAAATTGACAATACAAATTATAGATAAAAGAAATAAGGAACTAAGGGCAGTGTAAGCACAGATAACTACTAGAACAAAAATGTTAACCTCCCTAAATACCAAATTTAGGGATTTTTTAAAAATATAAAACATAGCAAGCACATTATAAAGAGAAACAATGAATTATTACAGCATAAATCTGATAATTAAAAGCAAGCATATTCATGTTATCAACAATTGTGGAAGGGTTTAATGTGCTTATCAAAAGGAAAGATTTTCAATTTTCATAAAGACCCAACTATATAGTATGCTCTATTAAAGAGACATGCATAAAACAGAAAGGCTAAAAATAAAAGGATAGTCAAAGGTATTCCAGGGAAATGGCAACACTAAGAAAGCAGGAGCAGCAACACTGATATCAGATAAAGTAAAAGGCAAACAATAGTAGAGGAAGATTTTCTAACTATGATTCCAAATCCATATGCAAAAATGAAATAGAAGAAAATGAAGAGAGAAATGATATATCTAACTACATATTAGTAAGTGGCAGACAAGCATGATAAAAAGGAAATCTAAGACAACTGACAAATTGGGAACAAATATTTGTAATACATATAACAGATAAAGGGCTAGTATTTATTTTAATATAAAAATAAATCTTAAAAATCAGGGGGAAAACACAAAAACAAAAAATAACTCACTTGCCCTGGCCGGTGCAGCTCAGTTGTTAGAGCATCAGCCTGCACACTGAAGAGTAGTGGGTTTGATTCGTCAAGAGCATGTACCTGGGTTATGGGTTTGCTTCCCGCCCCTGGTCAGAGTGCGTGCGGTAGGTAATCAATCGATGTGTCTCTCTCACATCAATGTTTCTCTGTTTCTGCCTTTCCTCCTCTGTCCCTTCCACTCTCTCTGAAAAGCAATGGAAAAAATATCCTTGGGTGAGGATTAACAAAAACCCCAAACAAAACAAAACAAAATAACTCCTCACCAATGAAAAAAAAGGCAAGACAATAAATTCACAAAAATTGACTTAAAATTAAAAAGTATTCAACTGTACCCATAGTAAGAAAAGTACATAGTAAAAGTATATTTCACTCATCCAATTGGTGAAAATAAAAATGTAAAAACACCAAACTCTGTTGGAGAGGTTGTGAGGAAACAAGCCTCTCTCATCCACTTCTGGTAGAAATACAAATTGGTACAACCTTCATGGAGAAAAATTTGGCAATTTTAAAAATGCATTTACCTTCCGACATAACATTCTTAGCTCTAGGAACATACCCACAATATGAAAATGCATCTGTTTTTCATATTTTCTTTGCAACATTGTAAATGTAAAATATGAAAAATAATCTATATACCCATACATTGATGTATGGTTGAATAAATTGACAGATTACCCAAACGAAATACTATAAAGTTTGTTTTGTTTTAAATGAAGATTTTAATGAACAGATTTGCAGTGATTTCCAGAATATATTTTTAATGAAAAAAAGCAAAGTTCATAAAAGCATCTAGGGAATGCTAAATTTTGTATAAAAAAGAGGAAATAACAAAATGTACATACATGTGTTCATTTGTGCAAGTGAACACAGCAAAGATACACCAGGGACAAATGAGATTGACTATCTAAAGGGAATGTATGGGGATGAGGTAGAAAGTAGGGAGTTGCCAATTCTCTGAGAATAGTGCGTTGTGTGGCTTTGACTTGTGGAAAATGTTAATGTTTTACATACATAGAGAAAAAAATGAATCAAATTAGCAAGAAAGAAGGACAAATACTTAAAATTATATACCATCAGAAACATATGACCAAAATTGCACTTCAAATGATGTACTACATAGAAAAAAGGAGGGAGAAAGCACAAACCCAGATAACTTTATTATTTTTTTTAAATTGAGATACAATTCACATACCATAATATTCACATTTTATTTTTTTAAATTAAATCTTTATTGTTCAGATTATTATATTTGTTCCTCTTTTTTCCCCCCATAACTCCCCTCCACCCAGTTCCCACCCCACCCTCCACCCTCACTCCCCACCCACTGTCCTCATCCATAGGTGCACAATTTTTGTCCAGTCTCTTCCTGCATCCCCCTCACTCCTTTCCCCCCCAAGAATAGTCAGTCCACTCCCTTTCTATGCCCCTGATTCTATTATAATTGCCAGTTCATTCTGTTCATCAGATTATTCACCTGATTTTTAGATTCACTTGTTGATAGATGTGTATTTGTTTTTCATAATTTGTATCTTTACCTTTTTCTTCTTCTTCCTCTTCTTAAAGGATACCTTTCAGGATTTCATATAATACTGGTTTGGTGGTGATGAACTCTTTTAACTTTTTCTTATCTGTGAAGCTCGTTATCTGACCTTCAATTCTGAATGATAACTTTTCTGGATAAAGTATTCTTGGTTGTAGGTTCTTGGCATTCATCACTTTGAATATTTCTTGCCACTCCCTTCTGGCCTGCAAAGTTTCTGTTGAGAAATCAGCTGACAGTCGTATGGGTACTCCCTTGTAGGTAACTGACTTTCTTTCTCTTGCTGCTTTTAAGATTCTCTCTTTGTCTTTTGCTCTTGGCATTTTAATTATGATGTGTCTTGGTGTGGTCCTCTTTGGATTCCTTTTGTTTGGGGTTCTTTGCGCTTCCTGGACTTGTAAGTTTATTTCTTTCACCAGGTAGGGGAAGTTTTCTGTCATTATTTCTTCAAATAGGTTTTCAATATCTTGCTGTCTCTCATCTTCTGGCACCCCTATAATTCGGATGTTGGTACGCTTGAAGCTGTCCCAGAGGCTCCTTACACTATCTTCGTATTTTTGGATTCTTTTTTCATTTTGCTTTTCCGGTTGGGTGTTTTTTGCTTCTTCGTATTTCAAATCATTGACTTGATTCTTGCAATCCTCTAGTCTGCTGTTGGGAGTCTGTATAATATCCTTCATTTAAGTCAGTGTATGCTTAATTTCCAGTTGGTCCTTTATCATAACATCGAGGGTCTGACTAGATTTCTTAAGGATCTCACTACATTTATCAGTGATCTCACCCGTCTTTTCGAGGGTCTTACTAAATTTATCGGCGGCTTCTAGACAGTTCTTGAAAAACCTTAAAAGTGTGGTTTTGAACTCTATATCCAGTCATTTGCTTTCCTCCATTTCTGTCATTTGTGTCCTATTTCTTTGTCTCCGCATTTTTTGTGCTTCCCTGTGTTGATTCAGTGGCTTTCTGTGCTAGGTGTCTTATAGGGCCCAGTGGCTCAGCCTCCCCAATTACCTGAGGTGGACTCTCCTGGTGCACCCCCTTGTGGGCTGTGTGCACAGTCCTGTTGTAGTTAAGCCTTGATTGTTGTAGGTATCTCTGGGAGGAATTGACCAATTGGCTGTGAGAATCAGCTGTGTCTGCAGTGGGAGAACTTCTGTGCTGGAGACACCCCTCCGAGGCAAGACTTGTTTCAGTGGGGCTTTGGTGTTCACTGAGTCACTCTGACCACCAGGTATACTGGCTACTGGATCTTTCAGGAGGTGCTAATCTAGCCTTTGCCTGAGGCTATTCAGCCGAGCTCAGCTGTGAAGGAATGCAAGTTGCCCTGGGGCCTTGGGCCAGCTGCAAGTTTGTTAGGTAATTTTCAGCTTGCAAAAGCCTCCGTGCACAGCTTGGGCGGGGCAGGGTCCCAGGGGATCAATAGGGCAGAGCAAACAGCTATGGCTGATCGTCAGTCCTTCCCTAAGAGGCCCCGAGTCTCAGTGTCCGGGTAATCGCTGCCAGCACCTCTGAGAGGAAGCCGTCCTCGAGATGTGAACGATGCCAGACAGTCTAGCCCAGCCGTGGGCAAACTACAGCCCGCGGGCCGGATCCGGCCCTTTTGAAATGAATAAAACTAAAAAAAAAAATACCGTACCCTTTTATGTAATGATGTTTACTTTGAATTTATATTAGTTCACACAAACACTCCATCCATGCTTTTGTTCCGGCCCTCCGGTCCAGTTTAAGAACCCATTGTGGCCCTCAAGTCAAAAAGTTTGCCCACCCCTGGTCTAGCCTCTCCCCGTATCAGTCAGGGTCCCCAGAGACTCGCCCAGAATTGGAGTTCAGAGCAGTAGGGAGTTTGAGACTCCCTCTTGATTGAAAAAGCAAACCGTGTCCTCAGCCGCCAGCCCATTCCACGTCCACGTCCGTACCTGTGCACTTCACTTCTGCACTGCAGCTCCTCTGAGTCTCGGTATGCTTTTCTCTTTCCTTCTCGTTGTAGTATTTCCACTCAGCCAGCCTTCCTGTGGTTCTGGATGATGCCCGTTCTCTCTTTTAGTTGTATTCTTAAAGTGGTTGTGCGAGGCAGCAATCCCGGTGTTTACCTATGCCGCCATCTTGGTTTCCTTTCCCATAATATTCACATTTTAAAGTGCACAATTCAGTGGGGTTTTGTATACTGAGAAAACTAAGCCAACACCACCATCCAATTCCTGCACACATTCATCAATCCAAAAAAAAATTAGTTCCAGAATCCCTTCTTCTCCATGGATACCAAAATTCACAGGTCCTCTATATAAAATGGCATACATAGATCAATGCAGTCGGCCCTCCAAAACCACAGACTCCCAACTACAAATAAAAAATACAGGTATTCATTAAAAAGATCTGCATATTAAGTGGATCCATGCAATTCAAACCCGTGCTGTTCAAGAAGCAACTATATTTACTTTTTATTCAATCATATGTTGGATACTTGTTTCCTCTTTTAGCTATTATGAATAATGTTACCATGAATATTCATATTCAAGTTTTTGTTTGAACATGTTTTCAAAGTTCATCCATTGCCAATGTATATATCAATACTTCTATCCTTTATATGGCTGAATAACTCCATTTATGTACAGTTGACCCTTGAACGATTCTCTTAAGGTATACAGCTATGAGTGGAAATGTGGCATCATATGAGACTCTCATTATGCCTATGTTGGCATACTCGGTGGTATCCCACAAGTGTTTGTGAATCTGTTCATTTTAGTTTTTTTTCTGTTCCTCAGACTGGATCATCTTAATTGACCTAAATGTAGGTTAACCTTATCGTTCTTTTGCCTGCACAAGTCTGCTGTTGAGCCCTTCTGTTAATTTTTGTTTCACTTACTGTATTTTTCAGCTGCTGCTTCTTTTTGTCTCATTATCATTTCTATCTCATCATTGATATTCTTTAGTTGGTGAGAAACTGTTCTCAGACTTTCTTTTAGCTCTTTAGACATCGTTTCCTTTGGTTCTCACAACATATTTAAAATAGCTTATTTAATGTCATTGTTGAATAAATACAAAGTATGGGTCTCCTCAAGAAGTTTCTATTGATTGCTTTTTTCCCTCTGTATATGAGCCAGACTTTGCTTCTGTTTATCTTGTTTTCTTGAAAACTGAACATTTTAAATATAATATTGCAACTCCAGAAATTGCAGTACCTTTCCCCACATTGTTGTTACTGCTTTTTGTTGTTTAGTGACTTTTAAAACTATTTTTGTGATGTCTGTATTCTTTGTCATGTATGCCACTGATGCCTCTACTTCATTAACTTAGTAGTATACTAATAACTGGACAGAAATTTCCTTAAGTTCTTGGAATCAATACTTCCCTGATTTTGTTGACAGGGCTGTGTGTGCTGGGACACACCTTCAACACTTGGCCAAAAAGTTGACAATTCCACCTGAGCCTTCATTTCCTGCTTGTGCAAGCTATCTACTGTGTCCTTTCGACATATAAGTCCTTTCTCTAGCAGTGAAAAATATGTATTGTGTAAGCCAACCAGAGATGAGAGTTTAGGGCAGGGGTGGGCAACCCCGGCACGTGTGCCATACATGGCACACCAGTAACTTTTGCTGGCACTCGAAACCCTCTCTTATAATCTTCCATTTACAATTTTTTTCTTAATATAGACTTTTTTCAGATAAATTCAGTGTAGGTGCATCTTAGATAAATAATTTTACATAACAAGTTATCTTAAAGACCATAGACATGGATTGACGAGAGAGGGGAAGAGCAATTTCTATGCCTCTGCCTTAACTCACCCTGCCTTCCTAGATCCGACCGGTGTTTTGGTTTCATCCACATACGCTTGTGAATCTTTGTTCTGTGATGAATTTTGTTAAGTCTCGTAATAGGAGTAGCCTGACGGGTGAAAGTAGTAGCTCGTGCATATCTCTGAAGGTCACGAAATATAAACCTGATGTAAAATCTCTGTCATCAGTGATGCAGCAGCAAAAGTCCCACTGATAATATCAAACAGAGTCATAAAGTTTTCTGTCGGACTATCAGTGTACATGTATACATTAAAAAATAAATGTATTTTTCATCATCATATACTGTGTTTTTGTTGCTCGAATGTATTTTATTATTTCTTCAAGGTTCTTCACATACGCACACCTTAAGAGATATCAAGTAGGCGTAACATGTTCTCAAAAAATTAGGGTTGGCACGCAGAAGAATTTTGAGTCAGAGATTTTGCTGGTTTTGGCACGCACTCACAAAAAGGTTGCCCACCCCTGGTTTAGGGCATATTCAGCTTTCTCCTGAACATGCACAGTGTTACGCATGTGACTTCCTTAATTCCAAGAAATATGTCAGAACTTATCAGATTTCCCAAGGATATTAAATTCTTCATATTTCTTTTTAAGCTTTTTGATGAAATTTTTGTTTGCCCCAAGAGTTATTCACTGCCTCAGGCAGCTATGATGTTGAACAATTGCCTCTCTTTGTTTTCTAAGTGATCTCAGGAAATGGCTTTATGCACTGGGCAAGTTCTTTGACACAAGACAAATTTGCAAGAGAAGCCTTCCAGTGAACTACCAAAGTAGTCAAATAATAACAATTCTGATAATATATCTATGAAGCTGACCCCCAGTGGCTGTCAGCTGCTGGTTTTCAAGACTACCAGGTATATGAGAAGTGGGGGACGAGAATAGGACAAGTTAAAATGTCACAAAGATCACTATTCTTATGAACATTAAGCCATTTTTCTTGAAAAATACTCCCTGGATTGCTGTAAGCCTTTGGTTAATTCCATAGCTCTGAAAAAGTTGATTCTGATGATATGGACAGTTTTCTCATTCCTTGTGACAGTGAGAAAAATTTCTGGATGCCCTTACTCCACCATTTTTGCTGACATCATCCCAGATAACTTCCAAACTTAGTTTTGAGATCATATGCCCTCAGGCTAAAGAAAAAAGCATTCTAAACATATACTGAAGTTTGGTTAATGGACTTCTGTTTTACAGAGGCATCATTAGCAATTCTGAAACTAACTTCTGTGTATTCTCCTGTTGAGAAAATAAGTAAATATATTGTGAAAGGCTCCCAGTGGTCAAATTAAGGACAATTTGAGTATCAAAATAAATAAGGGATTTCTATTTCTGACTGTTACATAATAACTGAAACCAGATTTGCCCTTCTACATTAAGCAACTAGAAAATTTAATAAAATTTATAAAACAAAGGTTTTGGGATAATGGACAAAAAAAGCTGTACAGGATAAAAAACCAAATAAGTTGAGTGCTTCAGCTCACTACCCGGTAGTTCAGAGTTTAGATAAGCTAATTTGTCTAGATTGTGGGAGGAAAAATACAGAAGAGGAAGATGCACAGAAAGGTTCCTAGATGTACAGAAGGGTTCCTTCAAGTTGATCATATAAGACTGATCTGTGCAATGCGTATGAAGAATCTACCAACGCCAGGGGGAAAAGTCACTAGAAAGTAGTGGAACAATACCAAGAACTTACAGTCCCAGGAATAGTTTGTGTTCTCACCAGACACAACAGAAAGATTTCCTTACAGACAAAGCATAAGATAGTGATTCAGTAATGGGGCCAAATGAGCCCTACACTAAGGTTTCCCAACCTTAGCATTGTTGACATTTTGACCTTGATAATTTTTTGTTGTATATACTATAGAATGTTTAGCAGCATTCCTGGCCTATTATCAGCAAAAACAATAACAATGTATTATAGGGTTACAAGTAGAAGCAAAATGTATGTAAATAACAAAGGCTGGGAGGAAGAAAATTAAAGTGTACTGCCCTGCCAGTGTGGCTCATTGGTTGAATGTCAACCTATAAACCAGGAGGTCATGGTTTGATTCCTGATCAGGGCACATGCCCGGGTTTTAGGCTCGATCCCCAGTAGGAGATGCAGGAGGCAGCCAATCAATGATTCTCTCCCATCATTGATGTTTCTATCTCTCCCTCTCCCTTCCTCTCTCTGAAATCAATTTTTTTAAAAAAGTGTACTGTAGATCAGACTGTGATAAAGATGTATATTGTAAACCTTATAAGCCAATATTAGACACAACAAAATAAAAAATAACCAATAAAAATAGAGCTATCCATGAGATCACAATGAAATAAATTTAAAAACTGAATAGTTCTTCCTTAATATAAAAAGCCAGCTAGTATTTGTAGAAACAAGAAACATTTTTTTTTTTTTACTCTAGCAGTATTTGTTTCAGTTAAGAATTACAGCTGAATGGTAGAACTAGTCAGTGAAAGTTTTAGAATAGTCTATAGTCTAAAAGTACCTCCCTAAAAATAATTATTCATTACAAAGAGGAAAATACTAACTTTCCAGTGGGGAAATCTCAGACACTACCTGAAACAAGAAAATTAACATCACCAGTACTAGGTCACATCAACAACATCACCTGCCTCTTAATATGCACTGGGATAAATACAACATCCCTCCTGTGATATTCCTGCCCAAAGTGCCTAACTTGAATTTAATTATGGGGACATCAGACAAACCCAAATAAAGGGACAATGCTCAGTACTTCTGAAAAATGTCAATGTCATAAAATACTAAAACAGACTCAAACTATTATCAACTAAAGAGATATGGCAACTGAAGGTAAGGTATAATGTTGGCTTTTCTGTTGTAAAAAGACATGGGGACAATTGGAAAAATCTGAGCATTTGATGATTGGATTGTGGTAATACAAGAGAATAGAGAATGACTTTGTTTATAAAGAGAGAATATAAAGGGTGGAGGGGAGAGAAGAAAACAAGAAAAATGAAATGGGAAAAGGACGAGAACAAGAAAGCAGTTGGAGAGGGAGAAAGAGTGGAGGATAGAAAGAGAGGGGGATAAATAGGAGGAGGAGGAGGAAAAGGAGAAAGGGAGGAGAAAGATGAAAAGTACATGTAAAGAAAATGCAGTAAAATGTTAATGCAATAAATGTTTACGGAATTTGGGTGCAGGATAGGGTGTGGTAAAAACTCGGCCTTGCTTCACCTTCTTGAAGGCAATCTATGTCATACCTGATTGGACTACCTTTGATTAGGGTAGGAGCTGGCTACACTAAAAAAAGACAAACCATGTGATTTACCATAGGGGCTTGGGTCATGAAGTATCAGTCAGTCCCTTTGGAACAATCATGTAAGCAATCAATCAATCATCCCTAAATATTGAAAGCACAGTAAAAATTCTGGATACAAAACCTTGAGAAAGCTCCTCAGATTGGCAATCTGCATTTGATGCCACAATGATAGTATGTCCTGAGGACAAGAGAAGCTATTGCCCTATGCTTCTCTCCCTATGGCTGTTTATAACTTGTGTGCTTTCCCTGTGATAAATAAACTTTGTGAATATAATAGGTTTCAGTGAGCTCTAGAAGTTTTTCTAGCGAATTATTGAATCTCAGTGTATCGGGACCCCTCCACCCATTCCCCTTCCCACATACCACCTCCGAACCTGCAACTGGTGTCAGAAGTAAGAGTGGTCTTGTGTGGGCTCTTCTAACTTTGTAGTTGGCCCCTAACTCCTTGCAATAGGGGTAAAGTCTTTTTCTTTTTAAAATATATTTTATTGATTTTTTACAGAGAAAAAGGGAGAGGGATAAAGAGTTAGAAACATTGATGAGAGAGAAACATCGATCAGCTGCCTCCTGCACACTCCCTACTGGGTATGTGCCCACAACCTAGGTACATGCCCTTGACCAGAATCGAACCTGGGACCCCGAGTCCCCAGGCCGATGCTCTATCCACTGAGCCAAACCGGTTAGGGCTTGGGGTAAAGTCTTAAGCAGACTTGGCAGTCTGGAAAATAGTGCTCTCAACTTCGTAGCTTGGCTAAATCTGGGTAGGCATAGAGACATTTTTCTTTCACTTTTTTACTGTAATAAATTTTCATAATTGAAATTAATTTCAATCTAACATAACTGAAATTATGTCAAAATAAAATCTGAAAGAAAAAAACAAATTTTTCATTCAACACAGAAATAATTTTCTTTCCACACAGTATCTTGAATTCCATTGCTCAAGTTATCTAAATTTTTAAGCTCATGGAAAATGCAGAAATGACTCTCCAAAGCTTGTGAATTCCTGCTAATCAGAAGGCTTTCCCTGCCATTAACTTTTGAAGAGATTTTATTATTTATGTATATATATGTGCGCACGTGCACACACACACATAAACATTTTTATTACTTTCAGAGAGGGAGAAGGGAGAGATAGAAACATCAATAATGAGAGAGTATCATTGATGGGCTGCTTCCTGCACACCCCCTACTTGATGTGCCTGCATTTTGCTGAAACGCAGGATGTGCCTTGTCCAGGAATTGAACCATGTCCTCCTGGTTCATAGGTTGATGCTCAACCACTGAGCAATGCCAGTCGGGCTTGAAAGGATTTTTAAAATCTTAATTTTTCTTTTAATAGAAATACTATGATGTACAGAGTAGCCCCCTCCTCAGTGAGTCATCTTATAACCTTTCTGTTCAGCTATTGTAGAAATGCTCTTTTAATCATAACTCCTTCAATCTATGATTCCTCAAAAATGTTTCTATAAGAGCAGATGGCCATGTAATTAGGTGTCATACATTTTGAATTTAACAGAAATATTTATATGCAGTGAAATAGAAAACTAATTTTTGGTTGTGTTGCTACATTTAAACAGTATGTTACTTAAATAATTGAAATATTCAGAAATCTAAAATTATCCTGGGAAACTAAAACAGTCAAAAAGTACAAGATCATTACTAATTAAAACTACAATATTAATATTTTTTGTATAACAATATTAATATTTTTGTATAATTTATTACCTGTGTACCCCAAATGAACATTACTCTCTTTTTTTTATTGATATTAGAGAGAGAGAAACATCAATTTATTGTTCCATCTATTCATGTATTCATTGGTTGATTCTTGTATGTGCCCTGACCAGGGACTGAAACCACAACCTTGGTTGTACTGGGAAGATGCTCTAACCAACTGAGCTACCCAGCCAGGGCCAAACATTACCATCTTAATCTTAGTTTTACTAACAAGAATAACTTTTAGCAGAGGTTATCTACTTTAAATAGCTATAATTTCCTCATAGTTTTCAATTATTATTTTAAATATATCTAAACTTTTATTCTCAAGGCAAAGAAACACAGACCTAATCCAGTGAAATATACTTCATGATAAGCACAACTGAGGAAATCTGAGTAATAATCTCAAAATTCTTTTATAAAGGGAACATTCTGGGCATATTTTTAAAAACCAACTTATGTAGATTTGTGCAAGATTTATGTAAACATAACTTGAACATACTTAAAAAAGGGAAATAAAGACAACAAACTGATTTCTATACCTCCTCCAAAAAGACTTATCCAAATACGAGTTTAAATAATGGGCTGGTAAAAAACAAAAAGAAGGAAAACAATTTTTTAGATGGAAAAGTTCACAAAAAGAGGTACTAATTAATCATCAAACGTAATTTTTTTCCCCTGAAACACAGCAATTTTAGATTGCTGCTCTTTTCGCCTCCTGCTTGCTTCCCATGAAGGATGAAGAGGCAGCTGTGTCTGCGGTTTTGTATTTTCTGGTCCTCTTGGTGCATTCTTAATAAACTGATTTTTGAGTTGAGGGTCATTTTGCTGAAAACCTGGGAGGAGGAAGCAAAAATAATGAAAACTAAGTATATACCCAAACAACATGCACAAAATATATATTTTATCTTTTAAAATCAGTACTGAAGAAGAAATTTAGTTTTACTGAAATGGAATACCTCATTTTAAACCTAAGTCCAATAGGGCACAGTTTGAAGTTGAAATATACATTAGCAGTAAATGTTGAGACACATGCTTCCTATCCTTGCAAGTGGATGTGTATTGCTTGCCTCTCAATATATGCCAGGGGTGGGCAAACTTTTTGACTCGAGGGCCACAATGGGTTCTTAAACTGGACCGGAGGGTCGGAACAAAAGCATGGATGGAGTGTTTGTGTGAACTAATATACATAAAAGGGTACGGTCGTTTTCTTTTTAGTTTTATTCATTTCAAACGGGCCGAATCCGGCCCCCGGGCCGTAGTTTGCCCACGGCTGATATATGCTGTGATATCTTAAGAAATATCATTTGCTTATGAAATCTGTGTGTGAAGCAGATGTAGCCAGAAAGCACACGTCTTTACTAAGATACTGCATCTGACAATGTTGATAGGAGAGATTTATTTTTAAAAGGCTATTTATTGATTTCACTCCCTTCTGTTACTGAACAAAGTTATTACTACAAGGTAAATTACTAAAACTACTCCAATACAAGACAAAGTTTTGTTTTAATCATGAAGCTACCAAAAGATATGAGATTGACAACTTATATTCTAGTCCTTACGGCATCTTATATTATGAGGTACTTCAATTACATTACCTTGAACAAACTACTGTTTGGGAGAGATATATTAGCTTCAAAAGACCTGAATCAATGCATGTTTAAAGAATCAGAAAGAAATAGGGGGGGACAAAAAAAAATTAAGAAAGAAACAGGGAGGCAAAAAGTTTAATACAGATGTATTAAGTTTAACATAGGATGCATAATTTCTCCACTTCAATTTAGACAGCACTATCAAAAGCCTTTTAAAGATCTCCTTAAAAAGCAAATGGGATAATCTACATATATAAAAGCCTAAGCCGCCATTCGACTGTTAACTATGATGCACACTGACCACCAGGGGAGAGACACTCTGACCGGTAGTTTAGCTTGCTGCTGGGGTCTGGCTGATCCGGACTGGGCGAGATGGGCTGGACACACCCTGGAGCCCTCCTTCAGTCCCTGCCCGGCCCGATCTTGCCCTCTCGCAATCCAAGACCCCTCGGGGAATGTCGGAGAGCCGGTTTCGGCCTGATCCCCACAGGCCAGGCCAAGGGACCCCACCAGTACACAAATCCATGCACCGGGTTTCTGGTGTTTTATAAACAATTGCATAGCGTTTCCAAAATATCATGTACACATTCATATTTTATACAAATCACCATGTGTTCCAGAAATTTATAATACTCAGAGTGGCTCTAGTGATGAAGAATGAAGAGTTTAAATGTTAAGTGAAACTGTTTCATGATAACTGAGATTTGAATGAGACAGTATTTCTAAACTAATATTTTGTATAATTATGCAAAGTAAATTTGCACATGTGAGTAAATTGGTAAGTATTATAAATTAAAAAGTTAAGCAAAAATAAACAAAAAAAAATCTCTTTCACATGGGTCTCCTCAGGGAAAAAATGGGTGTGGCTTTAGTTTAGTTATCCTATGTTTGTGAAAATAAGGTAAATAAGGCAGATGGCCTCGTGTCTGCCAAACTTGGTCTTCTTTTCCTTCTAGGTGCACAACCATAATGTATTTCCCGTCACACAACAGTTAACTGAGGCCATGTAACTTGAGTTACAGCCAATGGAAGCTTCTATTCTCTCTCCTTTATTTTTTGTAGTATATTGCCAAAGAGTCATCAGTATACTAATCTTTTATCGTTTCTAACCACTTACCCCCCAAACTCCAAAAACATGAAGCCTGCTTCCCAAGTTTTCACTGCCAACTGTTTTATCTATCTTTAGCACACCAATGCTCATTTTCAGTCTCAGATATCTATTTTCTTACCCTCTATCAATGAACTGCTAAGCTAGTGCCAAATTTTTATGTTTTATTAAAAAATATTTTTATTGATTTTTAGAGAGAGGAAGGGAGAGGAAGAGAGAGAAAAAGAAACATTAATGTGAGAGTGCAACATCAATCGGTTGCCTACTGCATACTCCCTACTGGGGACAGAGCCTGAAACCTGGGCATTTGCCTTGACTGGGAATCAAACCAGCGAACCCTTGGTACACTGGACAACATTCAACCAATTGAGCCAGTGGCCAGAGCCAGGGCCAGTTTTTTTTTTTTAATATACAGGTCACTAAACTCAGAGCAGTCACATCCATGAGTTCTGTGGAAAGCACCACAGCATCACTGAATAATCCTGGGCTGAGCTGGGTGAGCCTTTGGGTTGGCTTTGTTGGGAAGGAGGTCAGTGTGCTCTATGTGTGGGAGGAAAATAAAAGGGCATCTGGTGATCAAAAGGATGGTGATTATGTGATTATCTGTTCAAGAAATTCCACTTTATTTATTTTTTCCTAGCCACAGAGTCAATCTGCATTTCTTAGCTCCCATGTGGCTAGATATGGGGTCACGTAAATAAATTTTGGCTAATGAAATGGTAACAGAACTGATTTCTGCCACTTCAGGCCTGGCCCATGATAACCTTCTGTAAAATTTTCCATGTACTTTATTCCCTTCTGTTGGCCAAATGGAGAATATCTGGGAACTGCAAGAGGAAGAATCCAAATGAAACTTTATCCTTGAATGACTATGTGAAACATAGCCCCTCTGCTGATTCATGCTGGACTGTGATGTGAGTGAGAAACAAATTTTTATTGTTTTTAAATCAGTGAGAGTTTGGAATATGCACAGAAGTCAGCCGACCCAAATATATTAAACTTGATTTATTATAAATGAATTTAAAAACACTTCGAGCTGGCCAGAGCAGCTCAGCTGGTTGAGTGTCGTGCTGTACATTAAAAGTTTGCTGGTTTGATTCCTAGTCAGAGCCCATACCTGGGTTGTGGGTTAGGTCCCCAGTTGGGACATATACAAAAGGCAACAGATCAAAGTTTCTCTCTCTCTCGCCCTCCTTCCTTTCCTCTCTCTTAGCATGTCCTCAGGTGAGGATTAAAAAAGAAAAAACACACCAAAAACTTTGATTTTACTCTCAACCCAGAAAGTAACATACTTGATACTGAATGTTTCACAGCACAGTGTTGACTAAGATATAGCTCATATAATAATTTACTTAAAGAATGCATTAATTTAGTTCAAGATAAATTAAATGCACCCAATATTTCCTAATAAGTTTTGTCTATATCTTTCCCAATGGCAGGACATAGGGAAATAAAACAACTTAAATTAATTATAAGATGGTAACTATAAGATGCTCTAGTTCCATTTCTATGGGTACATAATCCATTGAGGCTATTGAGCAATGAGAATTTTTCATCCTTCCACTTTGACAAAGCATTGCTTTATTGCACAAGGAGGTTAACCAGCCATTAATAACATACCTGGGGTGTTGCTTTTTGGAGCCTGTTCTCTGTAATTTCTAAAAGAAGAAAAACATCATTAGGATTTTTAAAAGATAAGTAAATCTCCTGATTTAACAGTCAGAGAAAGATAAATACCATATGATTTCACTTACATGTGAATCTAAAGAACAAACACAGAGATATAGAGAACAGACTGATGACTGCCAGAGGGGATAGGTTTGGGGGACTGGATGAAAAAAATGAAGGGATTAAAAAGTACAGATTGGTGGTTATAAAGCAGTCACAGACATATAAAGTATAGCAGAGGGAATACTATGTATGGTGTCAAGTGGGTACTAGAAATATTGGGGGCAACACTCTGTAAAGCATATGATTGTCTAACCACTATGCTGTATACTTGAAATGAATAATGTTGAATATAAACTGTAATTGAAAAATAAAATTTAAAAAGAAAAAATCTTCTAACTTAATATCCTATGGTTACCTTGTGTCTATTTTTGAGGTCTATCTAGACAAAGAATTCAAAAAATCTTTTCACGGGGGAATGAGTCATTATAACAAAAATTAAGACTTACATTTAGTAGGAAAGAAAAGGGATAGTGATATGTTATTTTCAAGTGAGAAAAAAAATGTTGACTTTCGAGGCAGGTTTGGGAGATGTTAATTATTGTCAAGGCTCCAAAGATGGTTGTGTGTCTTTTCTATACTCTTTATATTTATTGATTGATTGATTTCAGAGAGGAAGAGAGAGAAACATCAATGATGAGAGAGAATCATTGATTGGCTGCCTCCTGCATACCCCCTGCTGGGGGTGGGGGGAATCGAACCCGCAACCTGGGCATGTGGCCTTTGGCCGGAATTGAACCTGGGACCCTTTAGTTCCCAGGCTGACACTCTATCCTCTGAGCCAAACCGGCTACAACTTCCATACTCTTAAACTTCTTTCAATATCAGTTTTCTATTGTATTAAAATGATCCCTGACCTCTAAATATATAGAAAAACAGTTCACTGAAGAAAATAGCTAATAATGAAGAAATTAGCTTACCATGTGTAAAGATACCCCCACCTGATTAAAATTACAAATGAAAATAAACTTATTGATTTAAAACAGAACAGCTGTGAAAAGTGGTATTTAATAGCAGAGACAGAGACAGCAGCATCACCAAACATAAAAAAGCATTCTGGAAAAACTCCAGTGTTAGTGCAAGCAGCTGTACTGAAATAGAAATACATAATAAAATGATGGATGGTTACAATAATGGCCATAGGTTAACAGAAACAAAACAACAAAAAAACCCACCACATTTTTATTCATTAAGTTTTGTTTAAAGAGTGAACTATGTGAGACATTTTCAAAAGTTATTTATCAAAAGCTAATTCAAAGTTTCAAAACTTTGGTAATTGAAGGGATAAACTTAAATTAGCTATAAAAATTATTTGGCTATAACATCTCATTTTCTTATGAAGCTGGATATAAATGTGTCATTGACATCTGTGTTTTTGTATATATCATCCTAATATAAAGTGGGAGAGATCCAAGTCACAGGATGTAGTTTGAATAAACCAGAATTATGGAGGGGAGGTAGTCTCTTCTTTCACTATTAGGATGTGTAAATATTTAATATTTTTAAAAATTAAAAACTAATAATTATTTCAGAATACAAAAATATAATTACCTTCTAGAGCTTTTAGATCCAGATAAAGAATGGAAAAACACTGATTCAAACTTCCTTGCTTCTGTACTTGGCTTGTTTCTGTCATTTCTTATACTCTCACGGGTTTCAAGTATATCTTCTTCAGGGAACACTTTTTTGGGAGATTTTTGTTCCAAAACGGAAGGAGGACAATTACTTTCCTTCTTTCGTGTCCGTCTGACTTTCCCAATGAAGAAGTCATCTCCACTATCACTATCCTCAGACATGGAAGACTGTTTGTAAAACCTTTCTTCTGTGCTATCATCAAAATACTCCTTCTCTTCTTCATGTGATTCTTCTCCATCACTGTTATCACCAAGTGAACTATCAAAGGCTTTCTTTTCTTGGTTTTGACTTACTGTTTTCATTTTGGGGTCAGCAGGAGTCTTCTGCGGTCGAGAGGGAACTACAGGATCCTTTTCAGAAGGCTGTGATGGAGAATTTGGAATATCCACTGTTTTGAGTCCATGTTCCATCTTGGCTACTTTTTCTTTTGAACTATTTATTGGTTTCTTTGCTAATATTTTGGCTTCCTTGTCTTTTTGCTCACTCATAATAGCACCTTCATGCTGTAACTTAATGGCATTATCATTTGAACATGAAGTGTCCTTGGAATGATTTTCTTCTGAAGCATTCGTTGATGACTTAACTTCAGCATCATTCTGTCTTGCATCTTTGAAGGCTTTGACGGCAGCTGCAAGAAAAATAGCACACAACTTGTTTCAACACTGAAACAAATAACACAAAATATCAATGTTTAGTATAATATTCCTTATATTATTTAGGAACACTTGGGCTAATTTATACATTATATTAAATACTATCACGCACCACATAATGACATTTCCATCAACAATGGACGCCATATATGACAGTGGTTACATGACATTATAATGGAGTCTAGGTGTGTAGGAGGCCATACCATCTAATTGTGTAAGTACCCTGAATGGTGTTTGCATAATTATGAAATCGCCTAATGATGCATTTCTCAGAATGTTATTCCTGTTGTTAAGTGATGCATGAGTATATATATATAACAAACAGTCTGAATTTACAAAGAAAGCTACTGATTTTTAGAAACCAAACTTCGAGTAAGAAAGCTCAGGAGTATCCATTTAAAACATAAAATGAGAAAAACCCATCATTTTATGCCTTGGAGTCTTGAAGAACAATAAAAACTTTACTGAATGCAAATAAATAAAATAAAATGATAACTTTAATTTCTATAGGAATAATGCATTGATATAATTGTAGAGCATTATGAATTGGCTTTCAGACATAAAAATATCTTCCAATCTGTGACAAAAGCATTTAATTCTTTCAATACATTTTATAATACACATGCACATAAATGAAAATCATATGGCTAAGTAGTAGACACATCAAAAATAATATGAATTACATCAATAATTAGAAAATAAATTGTATTCAATATAATCATGAATATATATTACATATATTCAAATATTAGAATTTAGAAAAAAATATGAATTAACTTGGGCTACAGACCACTTTCTTGATAGTTAGATAATTCTTTAGGTATCAGATACCTTCCATATTTTCAAGCCTCTACCCATACATATGGAAATATTTGAAAGAGATATTTATAACAGAAAAGGTCCTTGAAAGGCAAAAGAACCAAAAACACAAATAAATCAACAGCCATTTTTCAAAATAATATGCACAAATGCATTAATAAGTACATGGCTTTAATTCATACCTTTAAGCATATCTATTTTTTTCTTCAGAAGAGGGTGCATTGCTAATCTGGCAATTGCTCTTTCAGTCGCAGTAGATTCAGGCTGCAAATTGAAACAATAAAATTCACGCTGATAAAAATACTACTGTCCTTGGATAATTATAATTATTGTGTAATCAATGAATAAATATTGTTTGGGTACTTAATGTCTTTCTAAAATTTTGGTAGGCATTACATGTGATTTTTAAAAAGTATAAAAAAATATATCGCTCTAGCTGGTTTGGCTCAGTGGGTAGAGCGTCGGCCTGCAGACCGAAAGGTCCCGGGTTCGATTCCAGTCAAGGGCTCATGCCCTGGTTGTGGGCTCGATCCCCCATAAGGGGTGTGCAGGAGGCAGCCAATCAATGATTCTCTCTCATTAATGATGTTTCTATCTCTCTCCCTCTTCCTTCCTCTCTGAAATCAATAAAAAATATATATATTTGCCGAAGCCGGTTTGGCTCAGTGGATAGAGCGTCGGCCTGCGGACTGAAAGGTCCCGGGTTCGATTCCGGTCAAGGGCATGTACCTGGGTTGCGGGCACATCCCCAGTAGGGGGTGTGCAGGAAGCAGCTGATCGATGTTTCTCTCTCATCGATGTTTCTGACTCTCTATCTCTCTCCCTTCCTCTCTGTAAAAAATCAATAAAATATATTTAAAAAAAATATATATATATATATATTTTAAAAAGTATAATATAGCTCCTGCTTTCAAAGAACTGAAAAGATCAAGTTAAGACTAAATTAATATGAAGGAATCAAATGATATATAGTATTAAGCTCGGTGATATAACTTATGACTATATAATGTTTGAACTTCCATTTAATATACACCTAGAAATTATCTAATCCTCTATATTTATACTTTGAATGTCCAATATCACTATTGCATTCTCAGAACCTTCCACTACAGTGCCTGGCTTACAGCCAAAACTTTATAAATATTTGATGATGACTGAACAGGAACAGATTACACATCATATTTAATGTATTTAAGAATTTAGAAAATTCATAATGCGGGTTAACTGCTTTAAATATCATCTGTAGGCTAACAACTTCCAAATTTCTACTTCCAGTTTAACTTGGGCTACAGACTCATATATCCAAACACCTCCTTGATAGTTGTATAATTCCTTGACTTTCTTCTCAAGCCCACTTTTACTACAGACTTTCCCATTTTATTGTAAGTAATTTTAACTTTTCTGGTTACACAGGCCTAAAACTCTAAGGATTCTTCTATTGTATTTTTCCTTCCTTTACATCTCATAATTAATCCTTCAGCAAATCGTATGGTTCCAACTGCAAAATATACTCACTTCTTACCATTTCTACTCTTACTACCTTTCACCAACTGTCTTCTCACCTGGACAAATGTAATAATTTCATACCTGGTCACTCTCTTTAGCATTTTGCTCCCCTACAGCCAATTTTCCCTCTAACAGCCACAGTGAGCTTTTAAAATATAACCAGATCATGTTATCTGTTCTTGATACTTAGGCTTTTCCATTGCAAGATCTTCCCTACCTGGAATACTCTACTCCCAAATATATATATATATATATATATATATATATATGGTTGATCATCTCACTGTATTCAGGTCTCTGCTAAAATGTTGCCTAAACTAACACAACGCTTTCCATCATTCCTCATACTTCATGCCAGTGCAGATATTTGCATATCAGTAAGGCAGACACTTTATCTTCTTCATTGCTGTAGACCAGGTTCGGGGAACCTTTTTTTTCTGCCAAGGGCCATTTGGATATATATAACATTTTTGAGGGCCATACAAAATTATCAACTTAAAAATTAGCCTGCTTGCCGAAACCGGTTTGGCTCAGTGGATAGAGCGTCGGCCTGCGGACTGAAAGGTCCCAGGTTCGATTCCGGTCAAGGGCATGTACCTGGGTTGCGGGCACATCCCCAGTGGGAGATGTGCAGGAGGCAGCTGATCGATGTTTCTCTCTCATCGATGTTTCTAACTCTCTATCTCTCTCCCTTCCTCTCTGTAAAAAAATCAATAAAATATATTTTTAAAAAAATTAGCCTGCTATATTTGGTCAAACATTTAATTAACTCATCCCTAATGCCTTGGCAGGGCCAGACCAAATGATTTTGCAGGACTTATATGGCCCGTGGGCCAGACATTCTCCACCCCTGCTTAGACCCAGTGCCTAGAACAATAACGGTTAATAGTTGGCATTCAGTAAACATTCCATAAAGCAAGTGAATAAATTTCACTAGTGTGTGAAAGAAGAGCTACCAGCTTCAAACATCTTTATTTTAAATTTATCCTACAATGTTAAATAACCCAATATAAGGTTTTTTCCCTTGCAGGTAATATAAGCTTTTGAATATCTAAGTAAAAGCAAGATGGTGGCAGTTTGAAATCTACTGTTTAGAAGATTGATCTAGGTAATGTCACCCAGAATAATGTCTTCAGATTATACCTGGTGAAAATCCTCTGCCAGGACTTCCTGCTATCTAATTACCTTGTGTACTGCGCTGCATAATCTTCCCCTAAAGTTTATGTTCAACTAGAAACTCAGAATGTGACCTTATTTAGAAGCAGGATCCTTGCAGGTTTAATTTAAGAGATCACAATGGATTAGGGTGGGCCCTAACATTTGGTTACAGAGGCACAGAGAGACAGAAAATGAAGAAGGCTGAGGCAGAGAGGAGAGTTAAACTGCCACAAGCTGAGGAAGGCCTAGGGACACTAGAGGTTGGGAGCAGCAAGGAAGGGTTCTTTCCTAGGACCTTCTAAGGAAGTATAGCCTTACTGACACCTTGACTTCATGTTTTAGCCTCCTGAATCATGGGAGAATAAATTTCTGTTGTTTTAAACCATCTAATTTGTGGCATTTTGTTATAGCAACCTTAGGGTAACTAATATACCTTGATTGTGACTCTTACACATCTCTGTTCAACCTTCTCTAAGAAATGTAGTCCATTGAGAGATCATTCATTACATACAGTATCAAATCAGTCTTCTGCTTCTTCAATACATTTCTAGGTTTCCTGATGCAACACTGGACTTCTTACCCATTTTATCTACCTTAAAGAGATATGAGAGAATCTGTGAAGAAAGCCTTTTGCTGGTATCCTGAGTCACTCAGTGACAAGCTGGAATGCTGAAGTTTATGGGTCAAACATGCTTGCTTGAACTTTACAGAAGGCATATTAAAAGCTGTAGCAAAGCTTTTATGTCCAATGAAGGACATAATTTTTCAGGTTGAAAAGGCTCAACACAATATATGAAAATAGTCACATCAGAATACTGACTTTACAAGCTTTCAGAAGAAAAAAGCAAACAAACACAGCAAATCACACACACAAAAATAATTATATCACATACACTCACATACACAAATTTAGGAACCAGGATCAGAGGTCAAAAGACAATAAAGCAATGCTTCTAAATTGCTGTAGGAAAATAATTTTCAAACTAGGTAAGAATAAAAATACTTTGAGACATGCAAGGTTTAAAAAAGTTCACATCCATTGAATCATTCTCCCAAGAAGTAGCCAATGCCTCACCACTAATAAGAAGGATACAGCAAATGAGGAAGGCATGGGATGTAAGAAAGAAGAGAGATCCAGGTAAAAGAAATGCCCAGTATGGTGACAGAAGATTTAGAATTAGAACACCTGGTGTATTAAATATTTTTAGAGGAGATTTCAGTAACTGTTGAGGGGTTTGGTGCTATGCTAGAGAGAACATAGAAAACTAACAAAACAAACATAACAATGATAAACTATAGGAAATAGAAATATTATGGAAAGGGAAAAGTAATCACTCACTACATGACAAAGTTAAAATAACAATCACAAAATGTTCGTTTAATCTAAATGTATATGTAATCCTATTAGTCCTATATAATAAAGAGGTAATATGCAAATTAACCATCATGCTGTCACAAATGGCTCCACCCACAGTGGAGGCAGGGTTCCCATAACGAGCGATCAGCAGGGACCTGAGGCTGCCTGGAGCCGGGCCAGAGGACCTGAGGCTGCGCCCCCCCGCCTAGCGGGGCTTGGTGGGGGACCTCAGGCCGCACACCCCCACCCGGCGGAACTTGACAGGAGACCTCAAGGAGTGCCCCTCGCCCTGGCCTGGGGAACCTCAGGCCACACCCCTTCCCCCAGTGCCAGAACAGGGGACCTCAGGCCGCGCCCTTTACCCTGGGCCTGGGAACCTGAGGCTGTGCTCTCCACGCGGCAGGGCTTCACAGGAGACCTAAGGCTAAGCCCCTCGCCTGGCACCGGAACATGGGACCTGATGCTGTGCCCCCCACCCGGCGCCAGGCCAGTGGACCTGAGGTTGCACCCCCCCAACCCCGGCGGGGCTTGACAGGGGTGGGGCTGGCCGGGGCTGGGTCTTACACGATTTCAAGGCACGCGCGGGTGGGAGGGGACTTGACTCTGGGTCCCGCGGCGCACCCCAGACTCTGACAGGAGGAAGATTTTCATAAACATTTTGCTAATTTTCTTTCATCTCTGACACTTTTATTATAAAGGACAAATAGCAATATTAAAATATTTCCTCTAATTAATTCCCTTTTAATGTGCACAAATTTCATGCACTGGGCCACTAGTATATATTAAAAGGCTAATATGCAAATCAACCGAACTGTGGAATGACCTGTCGCTATAACATGCACTGACCACCAGGGGGCAGACGCTCAATGCAGGAGCTGCCCCTTGGTGGTCAGTGCACTCCCACAGGGGGAGTGCCGCTCAGCTGGCTCATAGCTGAAAAGCGCAGTGGTGGTGACAGGAGTCTCTCCCGCCTCTACTGCAGGCGAGCAGTAGGAGTGAGGGGTCCTGGACTGCAAGAGCCCCGGACTGTGAGAGCAATGTCTGACTGCCAGCTTAGACATACCCTGAAGGGTCCCGGACTGCGAGAGGGCACAGGCCAGGTTGAGGGGACCCCCACCTGCAGTGCATGAATTTCATGCACCGGGCCTCTAGTCTACATATACTAGGTTAGAGGCCTGGTGCACAAAATTCGTGCATGGAGGGAGGGGTCTCTCAGCCCAGCCTGCACCCTCTCCAATCCAGGACCCCTCGGGGAATGTCCGACTGCCGGTTTACCCCCCTGCCGGCTGGATGCCCCACACAGCCTGCTGCTCAGTCATTTGGTCGCCCCTCACTAACCCCACTGCCAGCCTGGTCGCCTCACACAGCCTGTTCGGTCGCGATGGTCGCTTAGGCTTTTATATATATAGACTAGAGGCCCGGTGCACAAAAATTTGTGCACTCAGGGGTAGGGGGTCCCTCAGTCCGGCCTGTGCCCTCTCACAGTCTGGGACCCCTCGGAGGTGACCACTTGCTGGCTTAGGCCCGCTCCCCGGGGGATTGGGCCTAAGATGGCAATCAGACATCCCTCTGGCAGCCCCGCAGCCCTCGGGGGATGTCCATTTGCCAGCGGGGAGCAGACCTAAGCTGCAGTTGAACATCCTTAGCACTGCTGAGGAGGCAGGAGAGGCTCCCACCACCACTGCTGTACTGGCAGCCATCAGCCTGGCTTGTGGCTGAGCAGAGCTCCCCCCTGTGAGAGCGCACTGACCACCAGAGGGCAGCTCCTGCATTGAGCGTCTGCCCCCTGGTGGTCAGTGTGTGTCATAGTGACCAGTCATTCCCAATCTTTCTGCTGTTAGGGTCAGTTTGCACATTACCCTTTTACTATATAGGATAGAGGCCTGGTGCACGGGTGGGGGCCGGCTGGTTTGCCCTGAAGGGTGTCCCGGATCAGGGTGGGGGTCCCGCTTGGGTGCCTGGCCAGCCTGGATGAGGGGATGATGGCTGTTTGCAGCTGGTCACACCCCCTTCAGGGTGGGGGTCCCCACTGGGGTGCCTGGCCAGCCTGGGTGAGGGGCTGAGGGCCGTTTTCAGGCTGGTGGGCGACTGAAGCTCCCAGCCTCTTTTTTTTTCCTCTTATTTTTTTATTCTGGGATTTATTTACCTTCTATAGCTGTCACTGGAGCTAAGAGGCGGCTCCAGCTCTGAGGCCCAGCTCCAGCTCTGAGGCCGTGGCTGGCTGAACGCAGGTATCTGGGTTTGTTTAGCTTCTATAATTGAAACTCTGTTGCCATCACTGGCGCTCTAAGCTCTGAGGCCCCAGCTGGCTGAAAACAGGTATCTGGGGTTTGTTTAGCTTCTATAATTGAAACGTTGTTGCTTCTGGAGCTCAGAGCTGGGCCAGGGCAGGCGGGGAACCTTGGCTTCCTCCATCACTGGAGCAAGCAAGCCTCATGTTCGCTTCAGCTGTGTGGCTGCCGGCCGCCATCTTGTTGGCATTTAATTTGCATATCCTGCTGATTAGCCAATGGGAAGCGTAGCAGAGGTATGGTTAATTACCATGTTTGTCTATTATTAGATAGGATATGACATAGAGGAGGAATGAGATAGAAATCCTTACAGACCACACAAGAAGTCAACAGCTTAAGTTGAAAGTGGGGAAAAATAATAAAGACCTGTCATTTTCACAAAAAATCTTGTAGCAGTATTTGACTCTTATATCCGGTGGTAGGCAAGCTGGCCAGCTGTCACCTGTTGCCTATCTTTTAAAATAAAGTTTTATGGGAATGCAGCCCCATACATTCATTATACAACCAACCATATGCACTCCAGAGTCCTGCCCTTCTTTCAGGTTCCAAGAGAAAAGAAGACACTGCAGCAACAACTATTTATCTGTAACTGCTTTCTTCAGTATATTTCCTATAGCAACAAAATATTTGTTTCAAAGATAACCTCCAACATATGAACATCTGTATTTGTACAATAGGCAAATTAGAAAGTGACTATTCTCATCACATGGGTTAATTTCACATGCTTTTAGATAAAAAATTCTGGGAATCCTAATAGATTTTGACTAAATGTATTCACGTACAATTGCTCAAAACATCTACCACTGTTCTCAAATCCCTGCTTTGACAACTTGCTAAAAGCTTTGATGAATTGGGTATTTTTCTTTCCAGAGTTAGCTACAACTTTCCATCTTAGTTATAAAAAGTTTTAGAAGAGCAGCGGTAATACCTGCACATCTAGTGTTGACTCTAGGTAAATACTGTTTTGTTAAGAATCATTTTATCACCGAGTTCATTTACCAATGTTATTTCTATGCCCTGGAAAATATCCTAGAGTGACTTAATGATCCAAATTCTGGAAATTCTATTTTTTTTAAAGGCTCTAGAACAGTGCTCACCAACTAGTGGTCCGCGGACCACTGGTGGTCCATGAGGTCCAAAAGGTTGGCAACTGCTGGTTTAAGAAAACCTTTGGAGCAGTGGTGGCCAACCGGTGGTCCATGGACCACTGGTGGTCGGTGAGGTCCGAAAGGTTGGTGACTGCTGCCCTAGAGTAAGTTTTAAAATTTACAATTATGTATTAATTTAATAAATGAAGATGTTATTCTTATTTATGTCTTCCTCTCTAACTATATTTTTATGTTGCAACCTTTGTGGAGGACTTATTTGGGGGAAAATACCAGGTTAATAACAAGTTAAATTGATTCAAAAAGATCCATTGCATTGCATAATCCAGGACTGCCACTCACATAATTACAGTTGTGCAGTATATAGTTTATGCAGCCATATATAATAGCAGTGAGTTCAAAAGATAAAGGTTTGAGTTAGGAAACTGATAGGTAATACTGAAATCAAGTCAAGACAGTATAATTGTTAAATAAAATCTTTGGCCTGTGTTCCCTTTACAAATTCTTAAAATTTATATTTAAACAATTAAATAAATGATTTTTAATTGCTTTTTGAAGAATAAAGTTAAAGAAAAGTTTAAAGTATTAATTTCACTTTTTTTTTTACTTAAGAGAAATAAGTTTATTTAAATGACTGCTGAAATTATAAAATTGGTATTTTTGACTAACTTTCTTTAAATAAACAATTTAAGAACTACATGTATCAAAGTCAGGTTTCTGAATTCAGTCTAGAATGAGAAGTTGTTGAGAAACAAGTTTTCTTCCAAATTATTTGAGATAACTTTCATTTTGTGACCCAACTTCAAGGCCCTTTCAAACCTTTTGGGAAAGAGATCAAATATAAACATTTAAAAAAAGAGGCTTGTGAAGCAAGTGGGCTCAGGCTCACACCTTTGGTCGTGCTTTGGGACTCTGCTGCAATTTGTTTAAAGCACTAGGCTAAGTGTAGGAGCTCACAAGAATAAGCAGGCAGCCCCTGCCATGAGACTTTATCTCTCTTTAATTTCTCTCCAGTCCATCCTCTTTCCTCACATCCTCCCTCTTTATATTTACTCATATTTATATTTGCATTTATATAACATGACTTATGATGTGAAGGTATGGTCTTGAAGACAAACACCATCTTTTGAGGTTTATGTATGATCTTGCACTAATTTAAAAGGTTAAGACAAATGCACAAATATCGATTCCAAGGCAGAGTGTGATAAACTTCATAGAGAGACAGAAATGCTATGGAAGTTTACAGAAAATTTTCAAATAGAGTCATACATTTTAAATTTAAATAAATTTATTTTGAAGCTAAAAGACTAAGTAGTCTCTGTGAGCAAATAGTTTTTACACCTGCATGAAAGTCATCACAATATTGTGGGGTATGAAAGAAACCACAGGTTTCCTTATTTAAAGTTGACACAATGTTTGCCATGGAAAATTCTCAGGAAACTGTGGTTTAACACACCTCCAGTTTCTTCCATTTCAAATAAATTAAATAAAAAAGGGAAAACACCTAAATTTTTAATGGAAAATTTTTATTTTGGCATATGGGTATTTATTGTGAGCACAAAGCATTTGGTGTTCAATTTTGAAAACCATTTTGAGAATGTACATAGAAATATAAACAACAATCTAAAAATGCAAAAGCTCTCTCTTTTTTAAAAATATATTTTTATTGATTTCAGAGAGGAAGGAAGAGGGAGAGAGAGATAGAAACATCCATGAGGAGAGAGAATCATGGATTGGCTGCCTCCTCCAAGACCCCCACTGGGGATCAAGTCCACAACCCGAGCATGTGCCCCTGACCAGAATCAAACCTGGGACCTTTCCGTTTGCAGGCCGATGCTCTATCCACTGAGCAAACCGGCCAGGGCAGCTAAAGCTCTCTTACATGCAATGTTCATTCCTTTGAAAATATGCCTAAAACAAAGTGATTTTAAATGAACTTGTAAAGGTAGACTGCTAGTAGCAGTGCTTTCAATTGGACTTAATTTCAATTCTGTGTTTTACCTAAAGATATAAATCAGTCCATTTAGATGGATTCAAAGAACTATGGCAAACTAAGGTTTAGAATTCACATTTAAGGGCACAGGAGACCTTTCTGCATTCGTTGAATTCATAATCCCTATGATACCATGATTCAAAAATACCGTCTTACACATATGGAAACTTATTCCATCCTTTTATCCAAAACTTTCATTCTGTAGGCCAAAAACCGAGAAACCTGGGTTTAGACCTTGGACCTGCCATTTCCTACTATCTGACTGTAGGAATATTTTTTACCTTTCTGGGCCCATGGCCTCATCTGTTAAATGGGATTATCATCATCTTCCCTGAGAAAGCTAGCATATATAAAGCACTTAATAAGCCAGGCAACCGGTATTCATGTTAACAAGTATTACTTTGCTTCCTTTTATCCTACAGTTGTTTACTATAACTGTCTTTTATTTCTACTGGATTACATCATCCTTTAGAAAAGCTGTTGTACATATATACAATGAAATACTATATGGCTGTAAAAAGGAAAGACCTCTTACCCTTTTCGACAGCATAGACAGACCTGGAGCTTATTTTGCTAAGTGAAATGAACCAGTCGGAGAAAGACAAATACCATAGGATCTCCTTTACATGTGGCATCTAAGCAACAAAATAAACTGGCAAACAAAATAGATCCATAGGTATGGATACACAGAACAGACTGACAGATCTCTGAGGGGGGGTGGGGTGTTGGGATGGATAAAATAAGGTGAAGAGATTAGACACAGAATGTATATGCAGAGCCCATGGACACAGACAACAGTGTGATGAAGGCCAAGGGGTGGGGAGGGCTGGGTAGAGGTGGGCAAAGCAGAGCAAGGAGGGGCGGAATGGAGTACATCTGTAATAGTGTCAATAAAAAAAAAATATTGTCTCTATTCCCTTCATATCTTTCACAGTGCCAACTGCTATGCATGCAACAGATGTTTTGAATTGAGACACTCCTGAAATTCTGGCAACAGCTGTCTGGAAATGTCAGTGTTCCAGTCCCTAAACTCTCTAGCTTTAAACTCTCATCACATACATATTAACTGGCTACTTAACCTTTGTACCCCGTTTCCTTGATTTGAAAAACAAAGACATTACTATTATTACTCCCCCACCTCCCCACACACATGAATACTTTCTCTATGAGATCACTGTTTTACAGTGTTTTAAGATCAATTGAGATAAGAATGCATAAGGAGAAATTGTGCAAGCTGTAAGATATTCCACAAATTAGTTTGTTCTGGTCTATTCTGATGGTCACATAACCTCAAATGTACAGAGCTCTATGTAACAGACTTATTTCCTATTTGGTCATCTTCCACTGAGCTCCCTTCCTGTGGCAAATCCTATATAATAAAAGGGTAATATGCAAATTGACCCTAATAGCAGAACGACTGGGAATGACTGGTCACTATGACACACACTGACCACCAGGGGGCAGACGCTCAATGTAGGAGCTGCCCCCTGGTGGTCAGTGCGCTCCCACAGGGGGAGGTCTGCTCAGCCACAAGCCAGGCTGACGGCTGCCAGCACAGCGGTGGTGGCGGGAGCCTCTCCTACCTCCTCAGCAGTGCTAAGGATGTCTGACTGCAGCTTAGGCCTGCTCCCCCCTGGCAAGTGGACATCCCCTGAGGGCTCCCGGGCTGCCAGAGGGATGTCTGACTGCCAGCTTAGGCCCGGGAAGCGGGCCTAAGCCAGCAGGTGGACATCCTCCGAGGGGTCCCAGACTGCAAGAGGGCACAGGCCGGGTAGAGCGACCCCCCAAGTGCACAAATTTTCGTGCACCAGGCCTCTAGTCTATATATATAAAAGCCTAAGCAACCGGCTGACCTGACACACACTGACAACCAGGGGGCAGAGCTCACTGCAGGAGCGGAAACAATAGGCAGGGAAACATGGAACAAAGGGATGAATCTCAGAGGGAAGGGGGGAGAGGGTAGGGCAGGAAGAGATTAACCAAAGATCTTATATGCATACTAGAGGCCCGGTGCACAAATGCATGCACCGGTGGGGTCCCTTGGCCTGGCCTGCAGGGATCGAGCAGAAATCAGCTCTCCGACATCCCCATATCTGAATTACTATTACGAATCTCAAAACTATATATATAAATGAATTTACTATTAGAAATAATGATAAGGTAATACTGATGTTTGTTTTTCCATTTTCAATTTAAATGATATTTTAAACACTGGAAGGTTAAACAAAGGGATATAAATGGAAGACAGATGATAATCTAAAAAACTGATTTTACACATATTACACATATGCTAACTGATGTTAACCTTCCAAAGGGAAAACAATCTGGCTGAGAAGTTAAAAAAAAAAAAAAAAGACACAGGATATTTTATTTTGGATATTTTCAAGTTCAAGTTAAGTAATAAATATTGCCAAGTGTTACTGTTAGAGTTTAGATAAAAACATATTACTATTAAGGAACTAAAAATAAACTGCTTTTTACTCTTACCACAAATTAAACATTAATGAAATACCTTTAGAATTTAGCAACCAAAAAGTTTAAAAAATTTATTCTGGTAAAAATCTTAAATTATATATATATTTTTTAAAACTCCCAAGAGAAAGCAAAAATATATCCTGCCATATTTTTATACAATTACCACTATTCTATTTAGTGTGAGATATAGACCAAACCACAAGTTTAAAGCTATAACAAAACTAAGTTTTTCCTGCTCTTTTATGAATGACTCCTATGAAATAATATTTACTGAAAAATCATAGTAGTATAAAATAAAGTGGCTATTGTAAAATCATGCTCAATACTTTGGTGCTGCTTCTCTGACAAGGACAATGATGGCAACAACAAATCCTCACTCTCCTCAAACAAATAAAACCATTTTCTATTCTGGCCTTCTTCTAATAAAATGCTTTTAACATTTAACATATCTAACACCAATTAATTGTAGAGAAGTCCGTGCAAGTCTACATAAATGTAGAACAAGAGTATATTTTTCCTTAAGGCTAGAATAGACAACCTGACATTTATAGTTGGTGATTCAAACATACTTCTCTCAGTAATCAATAAAACAGGAAGAAAATCAGTAAATATATAAATCACCTGAACAACATCATCACTCAATCTGACCTAAGACACTTATAGGACACTGATCCCAATAGAATACATATTGTTTTCAAGTGCTCATAAAATAGTCACCAAGATAACAAATAATAAAGTTAAAATAATAAAAACCATAAAAAGTATGCTCATGTATCATAAAGAAAACAGTAACAGAGGAGAAACCAAGATGGCGGCATAGGTAAACACTGGAAATTGCTGCCTCGCACAACCACATCAAAAATACAACTAAAAGACAAAACGGACATCATCCAGAACCACAGGAAGGCTGGCTGAGTGGAAATTCTACAACTAGAAGGAAAGAGAAAAGCACACTGCGACTCAGAGGAGGTGCAGAAGTGCAGAGGTACGGAGGCGCACATGGAAAGGGCTGGCAACTGAGGACGTGGTTGTCTTTTTCAATTGGGAGGGAGTCTCAAGCTCCTGACTGATCTGAACTCCAGTTCCAGGTGAGTCTCTGGGGACCCAGACTCATACGGGGAAAAACTGGACTGTCTGGCATCGGTCAGAACTCGAGAGGTGCTTGCAGCGATTACCACGGGACACTGAGCCTCGGGGCCTCTTAGGGTAGGACTGAGGAGCAGCCATAGCTGCTTGCTCCGCCCTGTTGATCTCCTGAGACCCCGCCCCACCCAAGCTGTGCGCAGAGGCTTTTGCATATGAAAGGCCTGGCCCTTTGCAATCTGAAAATTACCTAACAAACTGCAGCTGGGTCAGAAGGGACCCAGAACGTCCAAAAGAAGGCCCAAGGCCCCACAGCAGCTTGCATTGCTTCACAGCTGGGCCTCATCTGGGTACCACCAAACCCCAAACAAGGAAGGGGAATCTGCAGATCTCTCCATAGCTCCTGCTGGGTAGCCTCAGGCAGAGGCTAAATTAGCACCTCCTTAGAGATCCAAGAGCCAGTGTACCCAGTGGTCAGAGTGGGACCATCCAGATTACAACTCCTCAGATCCATAAGGGACACACTCAGGGGGCAGACTCAGTGAGCACCAAAGCCCCACTGAAGCAAGTCTTGCCCCAGAAGGGTGTCTCCAGCACAGAAGTTCTCCCACTGCAGACACAGCTGATTCTCACAGCCAATTGGTCAATTCCTCCCAGTGATACCTACAACAATCAAGGCTTAACTACAACAAGACTGTACACAAAGCCCACAAAGGGGTGCACCAAGAGAGTCCACCTCAGGTAACTGGGGAGGCTGAGCCACTGGGCCCTATAGCACACCTAGCACAGAAAGCAACTCTATCAACACAGGGAAGCATAAAAAATGCGAAGACAAAGAAACATGTCACAAATGACAGAAATGGAGGAAAGCAAACTACAGTGGGCCTTGACTTACGAGTGTCCTGACTAACGAGTTTTTCGAGATATGAGCTGTCTCTCGGCCGATTTTTTGCTTTGAGTTGCGAGCTAAAATTCGGGTTACGAGCCAGCTTCAGATACCTCACCACTAGTTGGCGCAGCGAACGTCACAGTGAACGCCACAACATCATCCCAGCATCACGTGTCTCACTCGTTCACTTTAAGATTTGACATACGAGTAATTTGAGTTACGAGCTCCATCACGGAACGAATTAAACTCGTAAGTGAAGGCCACACTGTACTGGATATAAAGTTCAAAACCACACTTAAAAGGTTTTTCAAGAATTTTCTAGAAACTGCTGATAAATTAAGTGAGACCCTCAAGAAATCTAGTGAGACCCTCGAGGTTATGAAAAAGGACCAACTAGAAATTAAGCATACACTGACTGAAATAAAGAATATTATACAGAGATCCAACAGCAGACAAGAGGATCGCAAGAATCAAGTCAAAGATTTGAAATACAAAGAAGCAAAAAACACCCAACCGGAAAAGCAAATTAAAAAAAAGAATCCAAAAATATGAAGATAGTGTAAGGAGCCTCTGGGACAGCTACAAGTGTACCAACATCAGAATTATAGGGGTGCCAGAAGATGAGAGACAGCAAGATATTGAAAACCTATTTGAAGAAATAATGACAGAAAACTTCCCCTACCTGGTGAAAGAAATAGACTTACAAGTGCAGGAAGCACAGAGAACCCCAAACAAGAGGAATCCAAAGAGGACCGCACCAAGACACATCATAATTAAAATGCCAAGAGCAAAAGACAAAGAGAGAATCTTAAAAGCAGCAAGAGAAAGACAGTCAGTTACCTACAAGGGAGTACCCATACGACTGTCAGCTGATTTCTCAACAGAAACTTTGCAGGCCAGAAGGGAATGGCAAGAAATATTCAAAGTGCTGAATACCAAGAGCCTACAACCTAGATTACTTTATCCAGCAAAGCTATCATTCAGAATTGAAGGTCAGATAAAGAGCTTCACAGATAAGAAAAAGCTAAAGGAGTTCATCACCACCAAACCAGCATTATATGAAATGCTGAAAGGTATCCTTTAAGAAGAGGAGGAAGAAGAAAAAGGTAAAGATACAAATTATGAACAACAAATACACTTCTATCAACATGTGAATCTAAAAATCAAGTGAATAAATAATCTGATGAACAGAATAAACTGGTGAATAGAATAGAAAGGGAGTGGTCTGACTATTCTCAGGGGGGAAAAGGGTGTGGGGGGTGCGGGAAGAGACTGGACAAAAATCATACACCTATGGATGAAGACAGTGGTGGGGTGGGGGGGTAAGGGCAGAGGGTGGGGTAGGAACTGGGTGGAGGGGAACTATGGGGCTAAAAAAGAGGAACAACTGTGATAATCTGAACAATAAAGATTTAATTAAAAAAATAAAAATAAAATGTCATATAAAAAAAAACAGTAACAAAGATATATCTGGAAAAATGCTCCCTCCGACCTTGTATGCATATATGCATACATAACCCATGGAAGTAGACAGTGGGGTGGTAAGGGCCTGGGGCAGGGAGTGGAGGGGGTTGATGAGGGAAAAGGGGGGATATATGTAATATTTTCAACAATAAAAATAAAAAAAAAGATATACCTGGAAAATCCCCTATTTACTCAGAGATTAAAGAATATATTTCTAATTAAACCATCATTTAAAGATAAAATTTCAGGGGAAATTCAAAACATTTTGAACTATGAAATGAAAATATATCAAATATATGAGATGTAGCTAAAGTGGTGCTTAGATGGAAACTTATAGCATTAAATGCTTACATTAGAAAACAAGGTATAAAATCAGTAATTTAAGCTTCCACATTCAGAAACTAGAAAAAGAGCAAAGTACAAATGCAAGAAAAAACAAATAATATAGAGTAGAGCAAAGTCAATGAAAGCCAAAACAGAAAAACAATGTAGAAAATCAATCAACCCAAAATCTGTTCTCAGGTAGAAATTCTCTTAATTGTAGGCATTAGCAAAATGAGCGGAAATATAAAAAGGCAAATAGTAAAGAAGAAGCAGGAGTTGCAAATCCAAGAAGCAGAACAACTGGATGGAAGTCCTAACTGTACAGCATAACAGTGGTATAAGCTTAATCATCTCACTTCATTTTCTCAGCTCTTCTCATTTGTAAAAGGGAGTTTAAAAAAATCATTCACAGGGTGAATGGCAAGGGTTGAGGGAAATATTCATGGAAATTATTTGGAAAGAATAAAAATAACAATTGTTTGAATTAGTAAGATTGACAAGCTGTTATCTAACACATAAATATCATATTAAGTTATGTCAACATTTAACATATCTAACATCAATTAACTGCAGAGAAGTCAGTGCCTTTAAGGACCTTGAAGGTGTGATAACACAGCAAAGGAAATTCATAAATTACCATAAAATATTTTTTTGGGCCCTGACAGGTTTGGCTCAGTGAATAGAGTGTCGGCCTGCAGACTGAAGGGTACCAGGTTCGATTCCGGTCAAGGGCATGTACCTTGGTTGCAGGCACATCCCCAGTAGGGGGTGTGCAGGAGGCAGCTGATCGATGTTTCTCTCTCATCGATGCTTCTAACTCTCTATCCTTTCTCTTCCTCTCTGTAAAATATCAATAAAATATATATTTTTTTAATATTTTTTTTGGTGGCAATATTGAAGGTCAAGTGGGGAAAATTCATTATATACTAATAATACCTGGATTCTTCATAAGTTTTCTCATTAAGGAAAAAAGTAAAAAATATAAATAAGGAACTTTTAAAAAAAATACAACCCACTGCAGATATACCTTTTTGCAGATTTTTTCAAAATTGATATCATCACCAAGAGCAGATTTAGTTACTATGTCAGGTTTCAATTCCTGTAAAAAAATAAAACAAAATAATTTTAGTTATGAGTCTAATTTTAAACTCATTATTATTATGAGATAAACTTCTTCCTCTGTTTTGCTCTTAAGAAATCTGATGTTAAGTGAATTTTCAACTTTTAGAAGATAACAATTTCTATCACACAGTAAGAGATGACCATGCTAAGAAAAAAGTCACAGCAAAATGAATTTTAAAGCTAATCACCCCACAACAGTTATATTCAATGAAAGCTAGAACATACAATGTGCTCTAAAATTCCAGGATAAAAACATTTCCTTAATAAAAATAAGATTAAAATAATTAAAAACGTTAATTTAAGAATTATTACATTTACAGAAATTTTTACTTATTTTAATGACATTGGCAATTTCATCAATTTAGAGAGACTGATGTTCCAAGTGACTGATACCCCAGTAAATACCTGAAACCGTGCATAGTGCCAAATCCTATATACATACTATATTTTTTCCTATACATACACTAGAGGCCTGGTGTACAAATTCGTGCATGGGTGGGGTCCCTCGGCCTGGCCGGAGATTGGGGCCGATTGGGGCTGTCTTGCCCAGTCCCAATCGGGGCCAATCGGGGCCAGCTGGCTGGGGGAGTACCACGGGAGGTTGGCTGTAGGAGTGCACTTAGCATCTGTCCCCTGGTGGTCAGTGCGCATCATAGCAGCCGGTCTACCGATCAATTCAGTCTACCGGTCATAACAGTCACTTAGGCTTTTATATATATATAGATGCCTCTGATAAAGATTAATTGCTAATATTGTCGTGTTGAGATATGAATCTAAATCACTATCAAACCTAATGCAACACTTCATGTAGGGAAAACTAGTAAAATAATCTAAAAATGTTTTGTATTTTTTAATTTTATAAGTACTTCCTTTATAACTTCTCTAAAAAAAATACAATAAAGTATTATAAATTTAAGTCTCCCATCCTACAACTTGGGAAGTTATGGTCACTTTTTAAAAGTCAGCTTCATTTAACAGGAAGCCTTCCATGAATCTTCAAAGAAGTACTAAGTGGCCCTCCTCAATACAGCTATAGGCGTTGTATCCACTATTCAAATTCTCTGTTCACGTGTCCACCTCATTCATCAGACTCTATGCTTCTCAAAGAAAGCATCATATTAATTTCTAAATTTCTATAAACTATCAGAGTACTTGGTAAACAAAGTACAGACCTAATAGATTTTCGTTGAGCTGAAATAAAGTGCTTTAGATGGCTCCAAGATGACATGATAAAAGTCTGTGAACTTTTCTGGCAAATTACAGGACTAAATAACATCTGGTAAAACTTTTGTTTTCTGAAACCTACAATACTAACTAAAATAGTAAGAATGATTTCAGCTCTGGTCTAAAGTTACAATGTAACACAGACAATGATGGTGGACTGGGGTGTATAGTAAATCTCCAAAAGACCTCTATTCAGGATTTTTCCATATTGAATAGTTTTGACATAATTTTTCAAAATGGTATTGAAGGCAATTGCTATCTTAAGTAATATTTCATCTATGCCAGTTACATGGAGTAAAAGACTAAAGAGATTCAAAATCTTTTTAAAAATTATTAAACCAGTACCATGCTAAGAACAATGATATTGCATCTTAGTGGTACAAAAACAGTATCAACCCAACTTTGTTAAAATTTTCAGGAAATGATAGAAGTGGCTTTATTCTTCTTTGCTTTTATAATTATAACCTTCTACATCTTAAAAGTCATCAATGCTAATTTTACTTCAAAAAATTCATTACAGGTGATATTTCAACAACATGGTTTTGATCTGCACAGGTTCATCTACAAGCAATTTTTCAATAAATACAGTCAGCTCTCCACATCCCAGGGTTTTGCATCCACAAAATCAACCAACCATGGATCAAAATTGATTGCAGCTTGGAATCTACAAATGCAGAGGGCCAACTGTATGCATTGCTCTATGCCATTTTATATTAACAAACCTGAGCATCCACAGATTTTGGTATCTGGCGGGTGAGTGTGTTGTGTTGTGTGTGTGTGTGTGTGTGTGTGTGTGTGTGTGTGTGTGTGTGTCTGGCGGGTGAGTGTGTCTGGCGGGTGAGTGTGTGTGTGTGTGTGTGGGTGTGTGTGTATGTCCTGGAACTAATCCTGAGGGACAGCTGTAGTTCAGCTTTTGGGGGAGTCAAAAGTTACCCTGCTTTTCCACTGAGCAGGGTGACGAAGATGTTGTTCAAGAGTCAACTGTATTTAAAATTCAAATTCTTAAACCTAAAATGGAAACTTAATCATAGAATCTCAAGCATTATTATTAAATGATGGATAGGAAAAAAGAAACTAAGAAATTTGCAAACAATTGACAGAAATTTATCTTTACTTTGATTAGCAAAATTTAATGTGAAGTATGTTACTAAACAGCTTCTAAAATGCAGAACACTGGGCACTGTATAAAAAGACAACCAAAAAGAGTAGAGTTTATAATGTGCAAATGACCTGACATCATAACACAAAGTACTATATATATATGTATGAAGATAAAATAGGCAAGGTAGTTTCTGTTTAGTTCTCAATAGTGGGAATAACGAAAAGATAACCCAAATACTGGGGTTCCCTTCTAAATTTGCACAAACCTCCCACCCATATATTTGTCACTAGGTATGAATCCTCATGCGTCTCTCCCTCTGCCAACAAAAGCTCTGTTTTAGAGGTTGATAAAGGGTTTGACAATGATCCATTCTTGTTTTGTAAGAATATGTGTGAGGTGATGGTGAAAGCCTTGTGGTTATCAGAGAAAGTTGGAGAAACTTAAAAACAGGAATGTACAAAGTATGTGTAGGGATATAAAGTTGACTGTATTATGTAGATAAAAATGGGGATGAGAGATAAAGTTGATCAGGATGAGAAGAACCAACTGATGAATTAGCTTTTACTACCCATGAGGAATTAGACCCCATCTAGTAGACAATAGAAAGGTAATTTAGGTTCTTGAACAAAAAGAGTAATATATAAAACAAAGTAGGTTTACTATTAGGAAATTTTACTAGTGTCAGGTTTTGCTGGCAGCCAGTTAAAGAATTACTAAATGTCTACAAACAGTACTGTCTCACTTTAGTTCCAAGTTGACTTGCATGTTTAAAGCTGAATCTTCATATTCTAAAAACTAAACTGTAATGCATCTTTCAACTATAAATTATTTTCATCAAGCTATGAAATTACTGATGTGAGCAAAAACTAAAAAACAACATGTGAAATTCAAATAGTCCAAAGATGTTCATTACATTTAAAAGTAGATATTAACTAAGGATAAACATAATCAAATAATTTCATCAAGTGAAGCTGCAAAACCCTCTTGGCATTAAATAGTCCTACCTCTCACAGTAGAAATACCTTTTAGAAAATAGGACAAAACAAAAATAGTTTAACTCAAGTGATTAAACACGATCACATTTTTTTATGCCAAATAAAAACATCTAAACTGTTCTTGGAACTTCATGAAATTACCCACTTCTGAATGTTCAAGGAGGCAAGGAGAGAAATGAGATGCAGAAATTACATCAGCCTGAAGGTTCTACTTAAGAGCACTTCTGCAATTTAAAGGAATAAATCAGGGTAGACAGCTTTTTCTTTTCATTTTAGAAACTATCTTCTAACAAAATGCCTCAGGAAGAAAAGTTTACTATTTTGTAAATATATATAGAGTAAATAAAACACTTAAAACTATTTTACTTTTGTATTCCCAATAATATGTTAAGAATAAAACAGAAGAGGTGAGATCTACACAGTTATTATTTTTGTTATTATTCAGTATATCAAATAAAAAGAGGACACAAATACAGCTTTATTTGAATATTTTTATTTTTTAATCCTAAATGTATCTATATATATTTGCAAGTTTAGTTTTCCTTGCCCAGCACCAAAGAGTTAAAGGGGGGGAAAAAAGCACCTCAAACTTAATAAACAATTACATAAGCCCATAGAACATTTTTTCCCCTTCAGTAAATGACCTAGGAAATTCATCAAAAGGCCTTAGGAAAATTATATTAGGTGACTGAGGCAGTCTTTCCCTATAATATTGGAATTATAACTAAGATATAGGGATGTGCTAAACAGGATTTAGGAATGTGTTAAAAGACAGTCGTTTTTAACTGAAAAAATAAAGGATAATCTTTAAAATCTCAAGGAAGTCAAACTCTTTATTACAGCTCTATTCCTTTAAGCAGTTTCTCTAGAACAGCCGTGGGCAAACTATGGCCCGCGGGCTGGATCGTTTGAAATGAATAAAACTAAAAAAAAAAAAAAAAAGACCATACCCTTTTATGTAATGATGTTTACTTTGAATTTATATTAGTTCACACAAACACTCCATCCATGCTTTTGTTCCGGCCCTCCGGTCCAGTTTAAGAACCCATTGTGGCCCTCCAGTCAAAAAGTTTGCCCACCCCTGCTCTAGAACTTCAAATGTCCAGTAACCTTTCTCAAGGACACAATAAAATCTATACTTGTTTCTTTTTTAAAAATTTATTTTTATTGTTGAGGGTATTACAGATGTACCCCATTTCCCCACCCTTTCTTCCCCTCCATCCAGCTTCCACTCTACCCCATCCCGCCCCCCCTCTCTGATTTCAGAGAGGAAGGGAGAGGGAGAGAGAGATAAAAACATCAATGATAGCCCTAACCAGTTTGGCTCGGTGGATAGAGCGTTGGCCTGCAGACTCAAGGGTCCCGGGTTCGATTCCGGCCAAGGGCATGTACTTTGGTTGCGGGCACATACCCAGTGGGGAGTGTGCAGGTGGCAGCTGATTGATGTTTCTCTCATCGATGTTTCTAACTCTCTATCCCTCTCCCTTCCACTCTGTAAAAAAATCAATAAAATAGTTTTTTTTTTAAAAAACAAAAAATACAAACATTAATAAGGGAGAATCATTGATCGGCTGACTCCTGCATGCACCACACTGGGGATTGAGCCTGGAAAATGGTATGTGCCCTGACCAGGAATCGAACTGTTACCTCCTGGTCGACGCTCAACCTCTGAGCCACACCAGGCAGACTACCAAAGCTTTTTAATCTACTCATCTACTGATGGGCATTTGGGCCATTTCCAGATCTTAGCTATTGTAAATAACACTGCTATGAACATAGAGGTACATTTATTCTTTCTGATTGATGTCTCGGGATTCTTAGGATATATTCCCAGAAGTGGGATGGCTGTTCCATTTATTATTTTTTGAAGACTCCCAATGCTGTTTTCTACAGTGGCTGCACGAGGCTGAATTTCCAACAGCAGTGTACTAGGGCACCCTTTTCCCCACATCCTCACCAGCACTTCTTTGTTTATTTATTGATGGTAGCCATTCTGGGAAGTGTGAGGTGGCACCCCATTGTAGTTTTCATTTGCATTTTCTGATGATTAGTGACGTTGCGCATTTGTTCATATGTCTCTTGGCCATTTGTATGTCTTCTTTGGAGAAGTGTCTATTCAGGTCTTATACCCATTTTTAAATTAGATTGTTTGTCTTCCTTTTGTTGAGTTGTATGAGTATTTTATATATTTTGGAAATTATCCCTTATCAGATGTATCACTGGCGAATATGTTCTCCCATACAGTGGGTTCCCTTTCATTTTGTGGATGGTTTCTTTTGCTGTGCAGAAACCTTTTAGCTGATGTAGTCCCATTTGTTTATTTTTTTCCTTTTGTTTCTCTTGCCCTAAGAGATGTATTGGTGAAAATTCTGCTTCGTGAGAAATCTGAGATTTTACTGCCTCTGTTTTCTTCTAAGATTTTTATGGTCTCACGCCTTACATTTAAGTTTTTACCTATTTTGAGTTTATTCTTGTATATGGTAAGTTCATGGTCTAGTTTCATTTTTTTTGCATGTAGCTATCCAGTTTTCCCAACACCATTTTTTGAAGAGACTGTCTTTACTCCATTGTATGCTCTTGCTTCTTTTGTCAAACAATAATTGACCACATTGGCATGGGTCAATTTCTGGAGTCTCTATTCTGTTCCATTGATTTATATGCCTGTTCTTGTGCTAGTGCCAGGCTGTTTTGATTACAATGGCTTTGTAGTATAGTTTGATATCCAGTATTATGATTTTTCCAACTTTGTTCTTCTTTCTCAAGATAGCTGGTGGAGTCTTTTTTGGTTTCAAATAAATTTTTGGAATATTTGTTCTAGATCTTTGAAATATGCTAATGATATTTTAATAGAAATTGTGCTGAATCTATAGATTGCTTTGGATAATATGGACCTCTTAATGATGGTAATTCTTCCAAACCAAGAACACAGTATAAGCATCCACTTATTTTGTATCTTCCTCTATTTCTTTTTTCAAGGTCCTACAGTTTTCTAAGCACAAGTCTTTTACATCCTTGCTTAAGTTTATTCCTAGGTATCTTTTTTTTTCTTTTTGCAATAGTAAATGTCTTTTTTTTGTTGTTGTTATTTTTAGTTTCTCTTTCTGAGAGTTGTTTTATAAAAGTGACATCAATTTCCAGATATTAATTTTGTATCATGCTACTTTGCCGAATTCATTAATTAAATTTAGTAGCTTCTTGGTGGCATCTTTAGGGTTTTCTATGTACAATATCACGTCATCTGCAAATAATGACAGTTTAACTTCCTCCTTCCCAATTTGGATGCCTTTTATTTTTTCTTCTTCTTTTTTTTTTAAAATATATTTTATTGAATTTTTTTACGGAGAGGAAGGGAGAGAGATAGAGAGTTAGAAACATCGATGAGAGAGAAACATCAATCAACTGCCTCCTGCACTGGGGATGTGCCGGCAACCCAGGTACATGCCCTTGACCGGAATCGAACCTGGGACCCTTGAGTCCGCAGGCCGACGCTCTATCCACTGAGCCAAACCGGTTTCGGCTATTTTTTCTTCTTGTCTTACCCCTGTGGCTAGGACTTCCAGTACTATCCTATCTAATAAAGAGGCAATATGCAAATTGACCATCACTCCAACACACAAGATGGCTGCCCCCATGTGGACACAAGATGGCCGGCAGGGGAGGGCAGTTGTGGGCGATCAGGCCCCAGGGGAGGGCAGTTGGGAGGGGCCAGGCCTGCAGGGGAGGGCAGCTGGGGGCAATAAGGCCTGCAGAGGAGGGCAGTTCAGGGGTGACTGGGCCGGCAGAGGAGGGCAGTTGGGGGGGGGGGGGACCAGCCCTGCATGGGAGGTCAGTTGGGGGCAATCTGGCCAGCAGGGGAATAGTTAGGCATTGATCAGGCTGGCAGGCAGAAGCGTTTAGGGGCAATCAGGCAGGCAGGCAGGTGAGTGGTTTGGAGCCAGCAGTCCTGGATTGTGAGAGGGATGTCCAGTGGGGTTGGGTCTAAATGGGCAGTCGGACATCCCTCGAGGGGTCCCAGATTGGAGAAGGTGCAGGTTGGGCTGAGGGACACACACCCCCATGCAAGAATTTCATGCACTGGGCCTCTAGTGTTGAATAAGAATGGTGAAAGCAGACAACCCTATCTTATTCCTTTTTTTAAAGGGAATTACTTTTAGTTCTTGCCACTGAATATATCTCCATGTGCTAATAGCTTAAAGAGCCTATATCAATTAATACTAGAATAATGTTACACTCAAATTTGTTTAAAATATTATGCCAAATGCAGCAAGGAATGAAAATGCTCAGAAACCTAATCATAGCTACTAATTCATGGGTACTTCAGGAATTGATAATTTTGATATTTAGCTTCCAGATATTATTTCTAAATGTTAAATGCACAAACAAAATCCTTTATAGATAACCAGGTGTTCTATCTTTAGGAAGGCCCAACTATTCTAATTATGTCAAATTATAAACAAATTCAATTTTGTCCACAAGAGGCAATGATGATAAATCATGAGCATTAAAATTATAATGCAAAAGCACATTTCTATTTTTTTCTTTTAGAAACAGCACATTTCTTTATAATACCTAACTATTCTTGATAAAATTGTGCACTTAATACTTAAAGCAAGAGATGTTAGGTTTGTAGAGTATTAAGAATATGAGCTGCCCTAACCGGTTTGGCTCAGTAGATAAAGCGTCGGCCTGCAGACTGAAAGGTCTCAGGTTTGATTCCGGTCAAGGGCATGTACCTGGGTTGCGGGCACATCCCCAGTAGGGGATGTGCAGGAGGCAGCTGATAGATGTTTCTCTCTCATCGATGTTTCTAACTCTCTATCCCTCTCCCTTCCTCTCTGTAAAAAATCAATAAAATATATTTTAAAAAAACACAAAAGAATATGAGCTACTTATTCAGACAAATTTTTACTGCATCCTGGCTTTAGCTACACTCTAGTAGTGTAACTTTGGGCAGAGCAATTCGTTTGTAAATCCCTAGTTTACACACCAGTAAAATGAGGCTAAATAGGAGTCTTGAAAAAATACTATGAAGATTACAAATAACACAAAGTAGGTGTACAGTTGTATGTGAAACAGTTTATTCTTTTTTTAAAAATGTTTTATTGATTTTTTTACAGAGAGGAAGGGAGAGGGATAGAGAGTTAGAAACATGGATGAGAGAGAAACATTGATCAGATGCCTCCTGCACACCCCCTACTGGGGATGTGCCCGCAACCAAGGTACATGCCGACTGGAATCGAACCTGGGACCCTTCAGTCTGCAGGCTGATGCTCTATCCACTGAGCCAAACCAGCTAGAGCCAGTTTATTCTTGTATTATTTTTCATGTGAACAATTGTAAACCTACTGTCGCCCACTCCTGTATATGTATGCTGTAGCAAAGAGCCTGGCACAGAGTAGGTGCTCAGTAATTAATAACTAAAATTACTATTAAATTGTTTATTAGCAGTGCTTTTACATCTGAAGTTGAGCTTCCTAGTGCTATAAATAACATATAAGTCTGGGATGTGAAGCTGTTGCATTAAACGATATCCTTGCTATCTAACTGGGATTCACTTAAAGATTATCAAGGAACTCATATCAATTTGGTAAATCAGTAACATTAATATTTTTCATTTAACTGTCTCCTTTTCCAGGAAACCGTCCCTGATTATTAGCTAGCAGCAACCTCTTACTCTTTTAAAATTTTCAAAGCACCTCTCATAACTTAGTCTGCTCTTAAAAGTATGCATACCAGCCCTTCTCTGATAGTATAATACTTTTGCAGAGCAAGAACAATGAATTACATTGCATATTACATTTCATAAAGATAGGCTTAATAGATGTCTCCTTAGTGCATGGAAAAAGTAATTCAGTCATTGCTTCCTAATCAGTTATCTCCCCTCCAATCAATCCTCCACTCTCCTTCAAATTTGTCTTTCTAGAAAATACATATAACTACTTAAAAACCTTTCATCATCCATATTTCCTAAAGGCTTTAAATGATAATCTCATCTACCATTAAGCCACTATCTTTAACCTTTTGGTCCTCTATCCATTTCATATTCCAGCCATGACATTGACTACTGAAGAAATACTTGCTAAATGGCTGCTTTATGCCAATTAGTACACTAAGCACTGGAGATAAAAAGACAACATTCTACCCTCAAAAGAGGAGACATTTAAAGAAGTAAATATACTTCAATGTGCTAAATATTGTAAAAGAAGTTAAGTACTGAGCAGCTCTTCCAAATCACACCAAGTACTTTCAGAGCTATATACTTTCTTCTCGGTGTGCTCTATTTACCTGGACTGCCTTTTCCAAAGCAGAATCATATGTATTTTTCAGTTCCAACCCAGTGCTTCCCATTCTGTAGGTCTCCCCTAAATCCTGTCAATTAACTAATCCCTTCTCTAGGTTCCTGAAACTCTGATTATAATATAAGTATAGTATATATCACAGAGAGATTCATATGCTTATTTCCCACAGAATAGTATGTTCCCTGGCAGCAGAAATCTATTCATCTATAAACATAGGAGGTTCTAAATTAAAATTTACTTAACTAGCCTGAACATATAACATGGAATTTGTAATAGCTATTCTTGAAATTCCTAGTCTTTTTTTTAATTTTTAGTTTTTCTTTTTCTTTTCTGGTTGCAAATTTTATGAGTTTTAAGAGATATATGATCATTAATAAACTGGCATGCTATCTTAGATAGTGAACAACAGAATTATTAATGACAACTAAAACCCACAAGTTCTATTTTAATATATTGAGTTTCACCAGAAATTAAGAATTAAAAAAGTGAAGATCTCTCCTTACTTTCTTACCTTAATATACCGTTTGAAGGGTTTGGTTAGTTTTTATACAGAAGAAGGGCAAGAATATAAGTAAAGTATACATTTTCACTGCAAACTGCCAAAGAACCATTTTTATAATTTAATAGCAGGTAGAGAAAACAGAATAAACTTCATATTTAAGGAAAAAATAGAACACTATTGAGTTTCTCTTGTTGTCACAAGATATTAATACTTTGAGTAGCAAAATACTAACATCAGCTACTCTAACATATGGGGGAAAAGAATGTATGGTTTCCATTACAACAGAAATCTAACAATGTAAAATATGTGGGCATGTTAGTGAGTATAAATGTTTATTTGTTTATATTTTTAATTTATTTTAGAGAGGGAAAATAACAGGGAGAGGTTGAAACATTGATGAAAGAGAAACCGATTGGCTGCCCCCTGCATACCCTTTCCTGGGAATGGAACCCAAAACCTGGGCATGTGTCCTGACCAGAAATCGAACTGGTGACCTCCTGGTGACCTCCTGGTGCATGGGCCAACGCTCAACCAACTGAGCCACACAGGGTGGGCATGAGTATAAACGTTTAAAAATAATGTGTCTCTGTTTAATCCCAAATTCAGGTGACATCCCAGTTGAATAAAAAAGAAAAGCCCATTTTCTAGACCAGTTATTTATTGTTCTTATTACTGCCTTCTCTAGGACTCTATGTCTCCCATTGTGTGTTTCAAACAAACTATGTTGTAATATTTGCCTCTTTTCTCAATCACCACATTATTTCATGCTAACATTATGATAGTAGTATTGGTTGTCCAAATTTGTTAAATTAACAGTTGAAAAGGGCTTTGGATACTTGCACAATTAGGAGGAACATTCCGCCAAGGTTGTAAGTTCAAATTTGCAGAATTACAAAACTTTCAAAAAAAATCAAAATAAAACAAAAAGAGATAAAAAATATTTTTGACCAAAAACTCATGTGATAATCCTTTCTTACTTCCTGTTCCCACACTAATTCCTATTCACATACTCAGAAGCCTCTGAAGTTTATCTGAACTGAAACAATTCCAAAATCAGTTTATTATTTTAAAATTAGGTGTGTATAATGACTGAGTAAATGGTAATAGCATTTTCATCACTTTTGTCAACAAGGATCTATAACTTTTCCTGTTTTCAAATAGAATCAAGTAGTTTCAAAACCAGCGGTGCATACCATTTTTATTTGTCACAACTGCTCTTAATTTAAAATATAAAAATATTTTAAGGTCACCATATACTTGATATAACATCTTTATATCAACACAGCCTACAGTGAAAATCATGACCCCTACATATTAAAAATGTAACACTGCTAAAGGTTAGTTAGAGGACTTATTCAAAATACTGGCTTAAAGCTGTAGAAACCACATGCCAGGAAGCAAACTGGAATTCCAACATGATGATCTGTTTCTAAATGTTGTTTCATGTGTGTGAGGAGAGCAGTATATATATAATGATCTTTTAAAACACCACTATGACTTCCTGTTGATCATTTCAAATGTCACAAGCTGAGTACAAAAGAATATTAAATCAGGGCATCTTGTTCTGCCTTAAGAAGCAATAAAAGTTGTTCCTCTAAAAAAAACTGAATTAGAAATTAAATGGCCTTAGAGAACTGGCCAAAGGTGACTATAAAATGAAGAGCCTATCCATTTTTCTATTTCTGACACTTAACATTAAACCAACTAAAACACAAAAACAACTCTGGTTAGAGACTCTTCTTAGTAATAGTTCAGTAATATTCTACTTATATATTGAGACTCAGAGCAACCTCAACATTCTACATATGATAATAAAAATAAGAAATTTAACATTAAATGTCACTCAGTCTGCTAGCCAGGCAGCATCATTTATTATACACCTGACACGTTACCAGGTGTTGGGGACAAAGAACTGAGTAAAACAATGTATTTTCTAAAGAAGGTCTCTGTGAGTAGTAGGAATGGCATGAAAGCAGATTCATTCAATATGATAGTAGAAATATATGAAGGATAAGGATCTGTATAGAAGACGTGGTGAGTAATTCTTTTCGGGGCAGAGTGATTGTGTCAGGGAAAGTTTCCTAGAGCAAGTAACATAAGAAGTGAAGTAAAGCAGCTAAGGTAAAGAGTAAGTCTTTATTCAGATGGGAGAGGTGTGCTATGTGTAAAAATGCAAGTAGGCATGAAACAGATTGATATGTTTGGGGTTCATAAATTATAGTTGGTACAAAAAGTATGGGATAGGTAGATGGTATAACTGGAGAAAAAAGGTATCGAGTATAAATCACAAAGGGCCTTGTATGCCACGCAGGACAGAATCTTGATCAAATCTGCATTTTAGAAAGGTCACTGGTTACAGTGCAGAATGTGATTTGAAGTGTGGTAATACCTAAGGCAGGAAGTACAAGTGAGAAATAATAAGAACCTGAACTAAGAAGTGGTTACATATTTAGAAGATAAAAATAACAGATCTTAGTGAAGGACAAGATATGGGAATAGAAAGTAGCTAAGGTAGAAGGGAATTCAAAATAATTCCTAGACTTCTGGCTTAGGAAACTAGATGAATGATAGTGTTAAAACCAAAGTCAGGAATAGAAGAGAAGAACATCTGATTAGAGTGTGGGTGGTGAGGAACAAAAATGTTAGAATCTATATTCAGGTACTGACTTCTTTTGGAATATCTCCTTATCCATCTTCTTTTCTTTACAACCCATCACCCTGTCCCCTAATACTCCAATGCCACAGCTGATTAGACTTAGACCAGTGATAGACATCTAACCCAAGATGGCCCAAGAACTTGAGTCAATGTGGGCTGAGGTTGCCACTATCCAGGGGTGGGCAAACTTTTTGACTCGAGGGCCACAATGGGTTCTTAAACTGGACCGGAGGGCCGGAACAAAAACATGGATGGAGTGTTTGTGTGAACTAATATAAATTCAAAGTAAACATCATTACATAAAAGGGTACAGTCTTTTTTTTTTTTAGTTTTATTCATTTCAAACGGGCCGGATCCGACCCGCGGGCCGTAGTTTGCCCACGGCTGCACTATACCATGACCTTGGAAATACCTAAGGAATGAGAGCTGTTTGGAAAGTCAGAGAGAAGGGGAATGAAAGAGAACAGAATGGGCAGGATAGCGGGAAGATGAGGAAAAGCAGAGATGAAGCACAAAATGGAGGAAAAAGGAGCAGGAAAGAAACACACAAACAGAACTACCTGAGTTTCTGAGAATCTCCAGATCCTGATTCTCATCCCTGCTGAGGTTAAAATTCAGTGCTTGCCCTTAGGCTTCATAAGAAACCCCACCTTAACCATGCTTTTTAACTTAGCTCAGTGAATCATGTAAAATGTTGAGTTTTGGGTGCACCTAAAAGCACTAAATGGAGTTGAATATAAGAGTGCAGACTGCCCTAGCTGGTTTGACTCAGTGGATAGAATGTTGGCCTGTGGACCGAAGGGTCTTGGGTTTGATTCCGGTCAAGGGCATGTATCTCGGTTGCAGGCTCCTCACCAGCCTGGGCCCTGGTGTTTTCCTCACATCAATATTTCTCTCTATCTTTCCCTCTCTCTTCCATTCTCTCTAAAAATCAATGGGAAAAATATCCTCAGGTGAAAATTAAAAGAATGCAGACCTTCAAAAATGCAAGTAGCCATGTTAACCCTTTGCGGTCCAATGTTATTTTTGGAATTCAAACAGTCTGGTCCAAATTAATTGACAGGATTGAATGTTGAACTTTTTAATGTTCTTATTGCTCGACGTTGGACCTGCTCCTAGTGCCTGGCCTGTCGAGTCAGCCTCGAGGTTGGACCGAAAAGGGTTAAACAGTGTAAAGTGAGAAGATAAAGAAAGAACTTTTGGGGGGACAACAGCATCTAAGAGTCAGTGTGAATCTTATTCAAGGACACTGATGAACAGGCAGGTAGATAAATTAAGTGAGTTGCTGAGGAAATGGGATGTGAGGAGGTCCAGTTCCCGGTGGTTATGCTATTGGAGGTAAAGATGCTATTCTAATAAGGGGAAAGGAAGAAACTGAGAGGCAGTTAAAGGATGATGATGGGTTTTAAGGCATAAACTAGTTTATTAGCTGACTAACACCCAGTTAGGGGCAAAGTTTGAAGCTATAGGTGAAATAAGGAATAAGTAATAAAAGAAGAAAAAGAAAGAGACATAGCACATTAACAGGTTTTGGCCCTGAATAGGAAAAGAAGAAAGCATGGGACCAATAAGAACCAACTATCAGTTTGGGATGACTTTGTGAAGAAACACAGACCTATAAAAATTTTTAGAAAGTTTCATTACATGTTATTTTTTAAATACTAAAAATGCATGTCTCCTCATTAAGGCAAAGAAGATTTTCATATCTAAAGAAAATTGTCATCATTATAAAAAGTTAGATGTTTCAAAGGGTAAACATCTAGAAAGGTCCTTACCCTATCAACTAGATAAAATGAATAAGAAATTGCTGATTTAGTAAATTAGAATTTAAGTGGTATAAGTCCTATAATGATATGTAAAAACATGTCAACCACTGCTTTGTAAATAAAATATAAATTTCAATTAAACTACTTCAAAACAAAAATATTGTTTCACTGAGAAGCTAAAAAACATTGGAAGGAGATATAAACAAAAGAAGGGGGAAAAGTCAAAGGAAGACTATTACAAATCAGAGAAGGAAGAATTAAAACAGCTATCCTGGGCAATCACTTCTTTACTGGGAGGAAACTCAAGTATAAGTAGGTGATGGAGTTTAATCTATTTGTTAATATGCTGATAACTGGTCCTCCTGGTAAACAAACTAATGATTTTTGTTAGAAGGAAAGGCCTTACCTGAAGAATGTTCCTTTCCCTAGTTAAGGATGTTTACAGTACACAAACCTAGAATCTAAGGATTTCTAAGGTATGGCACACAACCTAAGCTACACAACCTTGGAGTGCAGAATGGGAAAGCTTCAAAATCTAAACTCCCTCTGTGATGAGGTCATAACTAGACTTCCTACTTAGAGATTCCATCTACTCTGGGCAAGAAAGTGCATGTCTGATGTAGAAAGGAAGGACCTGCAGAATCACTCCGAGTCCCAGATCTATCCTTGCTTTACCTGTGCCTCCTGATTGCATGTATCCTTGAAATGATCAGTAAAGGTGGATTCGAGGTAATATCTCTAACATATGAACCTGATTTGACAAAATGATTCTTTGTATTAGCTTACAAATAAAAGATAAAACTCAAAAATAATTCTAATCTGCCCTGGTCAGTGTGACCCAGTGGTTAGAGTGTCAGCCTATCCACTGAAGGGTCATGGGTTCAATTCCAGTCATGGGCACATACCTAGATTTCAGGTTTCTCTCACATTGATGCTTCTCACCCCCCCCCCCCCCACCCCGTCCTCCCTCTCCCTTCTTACACTCTCTCTAAAAATCAATGGAAAAAATATCCTCAGGAGAGGATTAACAACAACAAATTATAATCTTAGATGAACAATACCTCTTAATACTATTATTTTAGTAGAATAAATGAATTAAATGTTAATTTGACACAATTAAAATGGTATACTTGCAAGATAAATAAGGCATGTTTTACCATATGGCAAACTTCTTTGTGTTTTTTTTTAATCCTCACCTTGAGGATATGTTTTCTTATTGATTATTAGAGGGGGATAGAACCTGCAACCTAGGTATGTGCCCTGATCGAGAATAGAACCTTTTGGTGTACCGGATGACAGACACTCCAACCAACTAAGCTACCTGGCCAGGGCCATATGGCAAACTTCTTTTTAAGAATCCATATGAAAAAAAAACTAACAAAATCATAGCATGTAAAATTACAGAGAAAAAAACTCAATACATTTTTAAAACATATATAGAACCAGAAATATCACAAAATTCTAATTAATATATAACATATATGATAAACCTACAATTCAAGGGTAAATAGGCTAATGATTTTGTTAGAAGGAAAGGCCTTATCTGAAGAATGTTCAGCACAGAACCCTTCTAAACATGTCCTTTGAAATAAGATTCTGCTCATTTTATAGCTGAGGTGAAATGAAATGCAAAAGATGTGATATGTTATTTTGTTTACATATTAATTTATTTTACTTTGCATAATAGCGACAGATGATAATCTACAACTCTTTTCCCATCTGTGATCCAGTAATGACAACCACTTAGAAACAGGCCATGAAGAGCATAAGCAAAGGTGCTTTAAAGATGCTTTTAATAACAGATTTGAGCATGTAAACTTAGAAAAGAATGAAACAAAAGGAGTTTTAAAATAAAGAGTAGCAGGCAGAGCAAAGTCTTACAGAATAACATTCGAGTTCTCACTCTACAGGAATACTCAGTATAGGAAAAGCAATGGCCTCAGAGAGAAGGAAGTTAAAAAAAACCCAAAAAACCAGCTGAGTGAACTGGGTACATGCATTTAGTTCTGAGGAATTAAAGAATATGAAAACGGGTTGCAAATCTCCTTTGGGTCTTTTTTTCTTAGAGGGCAGCTGTCATGTTTATTCTATTATCTCATCTAGTCTCTAGGAAAGCAGAGTATATTTCAGAAGTTCTGGTTTACCGAAGAAGCACAGTAAAACTGCCAAGGCCATTAGCTTTTAGTTATGAAGCCCAACAACTACTTGACCTTGGGCAAGTTGCTTAACTTCTGTAAGCCTTGGTTTCCTATTCTGTAAGATAGTAAGAAAAATGACATCTATCTCATGAGATACTGAATATAAAACAGAGGACAAATAAGGCATCTTATACCTTATGGCAAATTTCTTTTTAAGCTTTCATACAAAAAAATTAACACAGTGTCATGCACATAGTAAATAGTCACAGAAGAAGCTAGTTATATTACCTTTATTATTAAGGAAGGGATTTCTTGTATACTTATATTAATATCATTGTCTGCCTTAATTTTACTATTTTTTTCTTTAGCTAAATAACTTCGGGATCTATAAAAGTTGATCAGCTACTTTAATTTCAAAGAAAAAGAAACTGTTTCAGAAGCCAGAATTTACACTAGTATTAGAGTTAAAAGTAGGAATACTATTAGAAAAGGCAACAGAGTTGGTATTCACATATTATATCTACAAATTGGAACCTATGATTTCATAGTATCATAAAGATCAGGCCCTCCACCCTAGCTGGTTTGGCTCAGTGGATAGAGCAGGGGTCCTCAAACTTTTTAAACAGAGGGCCAGTTCACTGTCCCTCAGACCGTTGGAGGGCCGGACTATAGCTTAAAAAAACTATGAACAAATTCCTATGCACACAGCGGCGGCAAAAACACCCGGTGGGCCAGATAAATGTTTTCGGTGGGCCGCATGTGGCCCGAGGGCAGTAGTTTGAGGACCCCTGGGATAGAGTGTTGGCCTGAGGACCGAAGGGTCCCAGATTTGATTCCAATCAAGGGCACATGCCTGGGTTGCAGCCTCAGTTTGACGTGCAGGAGACAGCCAATCAATGATTCCTTCTTATCATTGATGTTTCTATCTCTCTTTTCCTCTCCCTTCCTCTCTGAAATCAATAAAAATATATTATAAAAAAAAAAAAAAAAAGATCAGGCCCCCCTTTTTTTCTCTTGGCCAGAAATAAACAAACTCCCATTTCTAAAAATATTTTAGGTTTTCTCCTTGAGGAAGTCATCTTGCAACAAAATACCCTATTATCATAGAAAGCAAGTATAGGACAGTATGTCATGAACAAGACTATAAAAATGTAGTGGTAAATGAGCCAAGGAAAAAATTCATCTGGAAAAATGAATAAGTAGAGGTTTTTCTTCAAATTTAATTGAGACTGTGAGTTTCCTGTTTTGTGACTATTTCTTTGATACTCCCATGTATATGATAAACTGTTCTTTAAGAAATTTCAAATGACCATTCACTTAAAAAATGCTTTATGTATTTGTTTCTTTTAGAAAAGTAGACCATTAAAAAATCATAAATGAGTAAAATTAGATGTGTAAGAAAAGCAAATATAGTCTTACTCTTTTTTTCTGTTTTTTATATTTAAATTTAATCCAACTTTTAAAAAGCATTACAAAACAAAAGTTTAATTCATAGCATCCAATTCAGACCACCCTAACCCACTGCCACGAATACAAGGGGACCAAATATGTATATACTATTAATTTTATGAATTCCAAGACTATACAGGCTATGCATTTTAGCTTTCTATGAGGCAACAATTCCATAGTGGTCTTATACAATCACATACACACAAAATAAAACTATGAAAGTGACACAGTAATGTTGCAAACCTAAGAACTTTCTCACTGAGTCTGAGTTGCTATTCCTGATGAGGTTTAAGAATAAAAGAAAACATGTTTTAAATATAGATAAATTAAGACAACTTGTTTTTCTGATTAACTTTAAATTAAATTCATTATTGAGAGTTACAGAAGGAAAGTACTCTGAAGATTAATGAATATCTTTTGTTTTCAGAGTCTCATATACTACACATAGGCCTATTATATTATAATGCATCCTTTCCATGGAAAAATAAAATCAGCAATTATATAGTAGCTCAAAGCCTTTGAATAATTGAGGACTACAAAAATGACAATTCAGAAGAAATTACGGGAAAAAATATAGGTAAGGAATGTAATAATTTAGTAAGGACCCTTTTTTTTTTTAAAAAATATATTTTATTGATTTTTTACAGAGAGGAAGGGAGAGGTATAGAGAGTCAGAATCATTGATGAGAGAGAAACACCGATCAGCTGCCTCCTGCACACCCCCCACTGGGGATGTGCCCGCAACCAAGGTACATGCCCTTGACTGGAATCGAACCTGGGACCCTTTAGTCCGAAGGCCGACGCTCTATCCACTGAGCCAAACCGGTCAGGGCAATTTAGTAAGGACCTTGATTAAGAGAAAGTGAAAGGCACAACGGGATACACAATAACTTCTTATCTTAGCGTTATCCTCAAAACAAGAGTATCCAAACATTTTATCTGTCATTTGAATTTCATGAGAAATAAAAGGTATATGAAAAAGCCTAAATGATGTATCATTCAAAATGACACAAATGACAATTAGGAGGCAAACATAGAGTATTTTGACTGAATGATTGGGGAAAAAAAGAGGGATTAAAACATTAGAGAGGATAAATCAAATGTATGTCATAAATTTTGTAATCCTGCGATTAAAAATAATGCCACACACACACAAAAATGAAAAAATAAAAACACCTCACCCCAAAAAGAAATGATGTCCTACATCTGTTTCTACTCAGATTAACTGTGAAAAATAACTAACCTATTAAATACTTTACTATCCCTTCAAAAGGAAAAAAAATGGTGAGAAACTTTGATAATTTAACTCAATTAAAATAGTTTTAGAGAATTCAATCATTCTTTTATCTATCTCAAAACTTGGAAGTGCCCAGCCAGTGTTGCTCAGTGGTTGAGCGTCAATCTATGAACCAGGAGGTCACAGCTTAATCCCCAATGGGGGTGTGCAGGAGGCAGCCGATGAATGATTTTCTCTCATCATTGATGTTTCTCTCTCTCTCTCTCTCTCTCCTTTCCTCTCTGAAATCAGTAAAATTAAAAAAAAAAAAAAACTCTTGGAAGTTATACCAAAATGTAATAGTCAAACATACATGCAAAATGACCCTACAATTAAGATAATTGCTAGTACCAAATGTTGTTTTTAAGTTCTGCAATAAAAAAGTCTCCCAGACATTTAATAGTATGTCATTTGGTAAATGAAAGTTTCCACAAAGTAAGAGCAGTGAGAAGACCTAAAAATTATGCTAGTGAAGAGTCTGGCTGAAAGAAACAAAAATATGGATCATTTTGGTCCAATACTAATTTTATTTCGAGTTACTACAGAGCTGAATAAAATGCTGACACCATCACACAAAAATTTATTGAGTTGGCAATAGGCAAAGCATGATGTCAGCCACCAATATCGCCATCCACATTACCAAATACCATGAACACTTCAATTCTTGAACTTAGACTACATGCCTAAAGTTACAGTAAAAATAAAAAACCTTAGGCATGAGGCATTATTAAACACAGATGAGTTTATTTTGGTAGTATTTTGGCGCAAATTAGTCAAGTACTTTAACAAATTCAGTGAAAAAGAAAATGCAAGCTTCAACATATTACAATTTTCTAAATGTGCTACATTCTTCACCAAACAGACCCATAAAATAAGTCTTGGTCAACCTACCATAATATTCAAATAAGTAACCCACCACACACAAAATGCAGACTGAGAGGAGAGACAGAAACACACGCATACACACAGCTGCACAAGTCCTTACCTTCATGGCATGAATTTCTTCAAGCAATCGTTGAGCCCGCCTTTGGTTTTTTAACAGCGCATCTTCAGTACCCCTGCAAAAAATACATTACAATATGTAGACAGGAAAAGCATTTATTACAGACTCATATCATAATGAAAAGTCTCATTTCTTTTAGAAAAATATCATAAATCTCTAAATAACGAGCAAAGTCATCCTGCACTGCTTTCTCCCCTTCCAACATATATCCCAATTCTATTAATAAACCCAAGTTCTTGGCAAAACCAGGCATTATCCTGGCATAATATTAAAAATTATTGCTGCTGTTTGCCTTCTAATTCCTTAATGGGAAGGCCAAATAATACTTTTTAATTAATCAGTTAACAGCACATTGTATTTAATATAAGGTCCATAAGCTACAACTAAAGGTTAGATATAATTTTATTAAATAAAATTTTGTCCTCTGGAATTAAAAGAATATACAAAGATGTCAAATATCTGAATATATCAGAGAGGAGAGCCATCTTCTGCAACATTTATGAAAGAAAGCACTAAAAATTAATCAGGAGCAAAACACATTTGAAGACTTTAAATAACATACTTTTTCTCTAATACCAGTGACACTGAAAATACAAAATACTATTTTTTTCAAAAAATTAGATGGAACACAATGTCTTGATAAACACTTCCACAAGGTACTGAAGATTTTAAATTAATTAGCAATTCAAGAAAAAAGTGATATAAATTTTTACAACTGATTCACACAAGGTATTACTAGATTTGCTCAACTATACCACATCTTAAGATAACTTCTAACAACATAAAACACATACATAACCCCAAAGGACTTTCATTTTGAAAAGGTCAAAGAGATTTTGAAAAAAATAGCAGCAGAATTCATCATTTATTTTAAGCAAATATGATTCAAACCATGTAACATGCTGACACAGCACATTTTATCTCACTCAGATCCTCTCTATTTTTTTTTAAAAAGTGCTGCATGAGTAAGATATTTAATTATCCCTCTTAGGCCCCACCCTCAAATTTTGTAAATATTGAATAAAAACAATTTTTGACATTTTATCAGTCAGAAGGCCATAACTTGAAATGACTAACTTTTTTGACTTCAGTCTGCTAACACTTCTGACAAGTTTTCGGATAACCAAAACTCGGATTCTCTTCACTTCTTTTCTCATCTTCACAACCTTTGAAGAATAAAGCCAAAATGTGAAAGGTTATTAATTCAAAAAGAAACATACTTTATTTTGAGTCTTATATTATAGGCAAAGTCTACCACTTCATCCAAATTTTTGGTTAACTATATTTCTAGTTGGATGAAATCAAACATTTTCCACTAAGAGTGAATAAAGGAATACATCAATATTTTAAAATGTGTCTGAGGACTCAAGAGAAAGAAGTTATCTTACAAAAAAGTCACAGCATTCCTAATGATTAGTATTTTAATATTACTAGGGGCCCATCCTCCGCGCCCCCACCCGGCCCCTCCTGCCACGGCCCCCCATCCTGTCTGCCAGCAGCACTGCTCCCACCGCCCCTCAGGAAGAGGGGGAGGTGGAGAAGCCCTCGGGGCGACCAGGGCCGGCAGCCACCACTCAGCCACCACTCGCAGCCACTGATGGCGCCAAGCAATTGGGACTGGTGCACCAGGCACTGGTAGCAGGTGGGAGTGGCGGCTCTGGCAGTGGGTGCGAGTGGTGGCTCCGGCGGCTGCTGGTCCCAATCTCCCCTCAGAAGCAGGGGGAGGTGGAGAAGTCCTAAGGGGCAATCAGGGCCTGCAGCCGCCGCTTGCACCAGCTGACAGCGCCAAGTTATCAGGGCCAGTGCCAGGCAGTAGGTGTGAGCAGTGGCTCCGGTGCCAGCAGTGGGTGCGAGCGGGCAGGCGCCGGCCCTAGGCAGGACTGCGGCATTCGCAGGAGCAAAGAATTTTCAGTAACCACCAGAGGCTCGCCCCGATAACAGTGACCGGCATCCTGCCTTGGTCTAGCGCTCCCACTCACCTGCTCTACCATCCCACCACGGCGGACACCCACAATGTTCCACACATGTCCCTGGTGGTCAGCGCAAGTCATAGAGACTGGTTCAGTAGTTCCAGTTCCGCTGTTTGGTCTATTTGCATATTAGCCTTTTATTATATAAGATACTTATAGCTTGTTGGGCTTGGAACATAATAAACTGTGAGTTTTCTGAGATCAGAGATCATCATATCAATCTTTGTATCCTTGTGGCTTACAGTAGAGCTTCAACCATCATGATGGAAATTTAATTTATTGAATGAGTGTGTTAACAAAAGCAAATGCATGAAAGTGATCATATTTACTTACTTATTACCCCTGCATTTATTTTTAGCAATAAATTATTTGAGGCATAACTTTAAAAGAAATGCCAAAAACACAAGGGCACATTGTGTGTGCTCACACACATACACAGTACATGCTTTAAATCATCCCATTAAAGAACAATACTGGACCCTAGCTGGTTTGGCTCAGTAGGTAGAGCGTCAGCCTGCAGACTGAAGGGTCCCGGGTTCGATTCCAGTCAAGGGCAGCTTTCGGGTTCGATCCCCGGTAGAGGGCATGCAGGAGGCAGCCAATCGATGATTCTTTCTCATCATTGATATTTCTATCTCTCCCTCTCCTTTCCTCTCTGAAATCAATAAAAATATGTATTTTTAAAAAAAAAAAAAAAAAAGAACAATACTGAATTCCAAGAACAAAAAAACAAAAACAAAAAAAATTGTATTGGCCAAGAGATGGGAATATTCTAATGATAAAGAACTACATGTTATAACAGTACTTAGTACAATGGGATGCTATCATTTTGAATTTATGTTTGTCTGTTATTAGGAGCCATATATCTTGTAATTCCTCCTGTATTGTCTTTCTTCCCCTCCTCCACGTTAGGAACTTCATAAAATTCATTTCAGATATCATCTTTCCCATAAACCTTCAATGACTTCTTCAGTTAGAGAAAACCACTCCATCCTTGGGGTTCCAAATATACTTTGTAGGGAGATTCTACTTCACCATACTGTCATTAATCACTGTGGCTGTTTTTTGTGTTTTGTTTTGTTTGTTTTTCCTATAGTTTTTGAGCTCCTAGAAGACAGGGGACTTGCAATGTTTACATAGTAATTTCTGTGTCTTTCAAGAGTACCTGGCATACACAATCCTTGCCAAAATAGCAATATCAAGGCTCTTGCATTTGGCTGTAATAGCTTCTCCTACCTTTCATGAATATCATTCACGCTCTGTATTACATTGAAGATACTGACAACCAACTTATAATTTCTCTCCACTCTAAGTTTTGACATCATTCTTAGTGACAGAAATGCCCACTTAATAACTCACCCAATATATCCTCACTTCTTGACGTGCTCTTTTCTAATTAGCTAATCTATTCCATCTGTGACCCACTTCCAAGGTCACACTGTAGTCCTTCACTTATAACCATTCTATTTCTAAAATGATTAGTTGAAATATTCCACAAGATTACAATTTTTAAAAAATATATTTTTATTGATTTCAGAGAGAAAGGGAGGAGGGTGAGATAGAAACATCAATGACGAGAGAGAATCATTGATCGGCTGCCTCCTGCACGCACCACACGCCCCACACTGGGGATTAAGCCCACAACCCGGGCATGTGCCCTTGACCAGAATCGAACCTGGGACCCCTCAGTCCGCAGGCTGACACTCTATCCACTGAGCCAAACCAGCTAGTTCAAGATTACAATTTTTATCTGCTTGCTTATTCAACTCCACCCACCACAATCGTCTCTGACTTCACTGGATCAGCAATTCACTTACCCCTGTACTTTCTCTCAAACAGTTAGTCCTCTGCTTTTGATTTTCCTCCTTTAGGTACATGATCAACATTGTACCTCCAATTTGATCAACATGATCAACATGTACCTCCAATTTAGGTACATGATCAACATTTGCCAATACCTTAAATTCCCCTATGGTTAGCAATCCCTTTAGTAATCTTGAATAAAAAGAACATTCTGAGTTCTTTATCACAGCATCCCAATAGCCAGGAAATACTTAATACATTCTATCTACTATAAATTCACCATAATTAACCTCAAACAGGCTTTTACACTTCCTAGCAATCCTACATTTTTTTTTTTGGTCAATTCACTCTACAATAACTATTTTAAACCTGTCTGCTTTCCTAAAATATCTAACATTCCTTTTCATCTCTCTTTTAATTTCATTGAGAAAATAAACATTAGATGGGAACTATCATCTTTCTACTACCATTAATACAAATTTATTTGCATCATTCACCCTATTCTATTAATAAAGTTGTATTATCCTATATAATAAAAGGCTAAGATGCAAATCGACCAAATAGCGGAACGACGGGTTACTATGACGCAGACTGACCACCAGGGGGCAGACGCTCAATGCAGAAGCTTCCCCCTGGTGGTCAGTACGCTCCCACAGGGGGAGCGCAGCTCAGCCAGATGCCGGACTCACAGCTGGTGAGCGCAGAGGTGGTGGCGGGAGCCCCCCCACCCCCAAGTGCACAAATTTTATGGACTGGGCCTCTAGTAAGAAATAATCGTACACATATCTCATGTTAATCTTTTAACTGTTTTGAATCTCATCCTTTCTGCCATCCTAGAACCCTCACTATACATTATTCCTTTCTAGAATTGTCAATCTCTTAACTGGATTATTCCCATTGATTTTTATCATGCTTGAGTCATTTTCATTAAAAATAAGACAAACAAAACATCCTCACTACAAAGTTCATGAGGAGCACCCTCTGTCTTCAACTGCCTCAGAGCCAAGCTTTGAGAGATGTTCAAAGTCATTATCACCATTTTCATGCCACATAATTCCAGTTTGTGGTGTCTAAGACACCAATGATTTCTAAATGACCCTGAATACAACAGGAAATTTTCAGACTTCATTTTACTTGAAATCTCAAAAGCATCTAACACTGTTCACCACTTCCTCCTTCTTGAAACACTTTTCCAAGTGTTTACATGACCCATGAGAGAATACTCTCCTGGTTTTCCTTCTGCCCCTCTAGCCTCTCCATTCTGGTCTTTGAAGGCTCATCCACCATTTCATGTCATGAAGTGTTCCAAGTTCAAAGGTCAGTCCTAAGCCAGCTGTACTTTTCACCATCCATTTTTGGCCCTAAGTGATCTTATTGTGTGAATATTTTTTCAATTTGCCACCTAAACAAAGATGACTCAAAAATTTATACCTTCAACTGAGATATATCTTTCAGCTCCAGACCCAAGTGTGCAACTGCCTACTCAATAGCTCCTTTGGAGTAGCTTAAAATCACTTCCACCTCACACTGGAACCCATGTTCTTCATCCCCAACTGGATCCCTTTTTTGGTGTTTCATGTTTCAAGGAATAGAACAATCTTTTCGTTATAAACCTAGGGCTCACTATAGATAGCTCTCACTTCTAAATCTCTCACAATAAATCTATTACCAAGTCCTGTTAATTTTATCTCCTAATTATCTCTCAAATTGTACCACTTTTTCTATCTTGACCTCACCTAGCTATCCCGGTTGAGTTTGGTAACTCATTTCCCCACTCTTGCCCCTCTCCAGTTTCCGAAACTCAGTCAGAATACATTATTAGCCCTAGCCGGCTTGGCTCAGTGGATGGAGCGTCGGCCTGCGGACTGAAGGGTCCCAGTTTCGATTCCGGCCAGGGGCACATGCCTGGGTTGCGGGCTCGATCTCCAGTGGGGTGCATGCAGGAGGCAGCCGATCAGTGATTCTCTCTCATCATTGATTCTATCTCTCTCCCTCTCCTTTCTTCTCTGAAACCAATAAATATATTTTTTAAAAAAATACATTATTAACACAGAGATGTCATGCCATACCTTCCTTTCACTCTCTTCAATGGTTTCCAATTGCTTAGGATGACCACATGGGCTCTTTTTGAGTCCTCTGTCTTTACCATGCTCACATCTACCAGCAAGTCTTCACATTTACTGTTTCCTCTGGTAGATATGCTCTTTCTCCCCAAGTCAGCTTGTTAACATCGGATCCTTCTGATTTTTGGCCTATTTGTCATTTCCCAGTAAAGTCATTTTTTGGGCTCCCTGAGTCAAAATTCCCAATTATAAGTACTTAGAGTACATATAAAACTTATAATGAAAATATAATTTAATTTTAATACTTTATTTTTAATCTGATGATATTTAATGTGTTGTTCTCCCAGTAAGTTATCAATTGAATGAAGGTCAAGTATCTTGTTTTACTCAACATTGTATCTTAACACCTAAGATAGTGGGTGACATACAGTTAAGTGTATTCAATAAATATTTGTTAAATAAATGACCAGAAAGATAGAAAGAGTCGCTTGTTCATTCACCATTTCAAAAGAATAGTACAGTAACAGAATGCAGAGCAATCAGGTTTCTTTTCCACTACATAGATAGGTTAACCTCTTTGGAATCTGTTTCAAAGTTAGGTCTATTTAGAAAAAAGTCATCCTACATAATAAAGAGCTAATATGCAAATGGTCATCACGCCCTCATGCCCTCGCGCTGGAACTGCTCAGACACTCAACACTGGGGAGAGAGGAATGGGACCAGCCAGGCACAAATGAGCTCGCGAGAGAGGAATGGGGACCAGCCAGGCACAAATGAGCTCATGAGAGAGGAATGGGGACCAGCCAGGCACAAATGAGCTCACGAGAGAGGAATGGGCACCAGCCAGGCACAAATGAGCTCACGAGAGAGGAATGGGGACCATCCAGGCTGTGGCCCGGGAGAGGGACAAGCCTCCTGCCCCACAGTCCTGGGCGCCTGTGGCTGCAGCCCGGATGAAGCCGCCCACTCACGGTCCCCTGCGGCTGCAGCCGGCCCAGGTCCTGGGTGCCTGCAGCCAGATAGAGGGAGGAAAGCCCAGGTCCCGGGTGCCTGCGACTGGCCGGAGGAGGGAATTCTGGGTCCCGGGTATGGGGCAAGGCAGAGGCAGTTAGGGGCGATCAGGCCAGCAGGAGAGCAGTTAGGGGCAATCAGGCTGGTAGGAGAGCAGTTAGGGGTGATCAGGCAGGCAGGTTTTGCAAGCAGTTAGGAGCCAGCAGTCCCAGATTGCAAGACGCAATCGGACATCCCCTGAGGAGTCCTGGACTGGAGAGGGTGCAGGCGGGGCTGAGGGAACCCCCCCTCATGCACAAATTTTGTGTACTGGGCCTCTAGTCCTATATAATAGAAGGCCAATGTGCAAATTGACCAAACGGGAAACGACCGGTCACTATGATGCACACTGCCCACCAGGGGGCAGATGCTCAATGCAGGAGCTGCCCACTGGTGGTCAGTGCACTCCCACAGGGGGAGTGCCACTCAGCCAGAAGCCCTGAGCCAGGCTCAAGGCTGGCGAGTGCAGTGGCAATAGCAGGAGCCTCTCCCACCTCTGTGGCAGCGCTAAGGATGTCTGACTGCTGGATTGGGAGCCTGCCTAAGCCATCAGTCAGACATCCCCCCGAGGGCTCCTGGAGAGCGAGAGGGCGCAGGCTGGGCTGAGAGACCCACCCCCCCAAAGTGCACGAATTTCATGCACCGGGCCTCTATACTTACATAAATGAAAAGCCATTTAGACTAGGTTTAAGTGGGGGGGAAAAGCGCAGCATAATAGGGTTAGTAATACATTTTTTGCAAGTTAAGTCATTCATAAATAAATTAATAACAAGTGATAAATTTTGCCTTAAAATATATTAGCAAATGTTTCTAATTGCTGTACCCTGCAGGTGCATGAGATTATATACCATTTGCTAACCACTGTTAGCCAAACTTAACTAATAAGCAGTGGGTAGAGTTGGTCCTCGGTTACATTCCAATCATGGGAAAGCTAGACTCCAATTTTAAAATTCCAATTTAAGAAGTACTATGTTTGTCATTACTACATAAGGGAATCTAAAAGCAAAGGGAATGCTTCATGTACTTAGTTTCATGCCAATGTCAAAAAATACTTTTCTAGGTTAACTTTCTCAGCATTCATGTACAATAGGAAGAATATTTAACAGGTTTATTTTTTTTAAAAAGCACGTTCACTTTATGTAAAAATTTAATTATACTTTTATTTTTCTCACAACTGCTTACCTAAAGCACTTAGCTTTCTCAAAGTATTTAAACTTATTTTTGAAAAACTGATGAACAGCTACCAATAGACTTTTAGTTAGAATTTCAAGGGGTGCCAAATCATTGGGCACCTAGAAATTATGATGCTGGTTGATAGATAATGCTGAAGTTAACAAAAAGGACTAAGACAACCAATATCATTAGATAGCTGGAAAATTCACTTCGATGAATTCTCCAACCAAAAGCAAATAGAACTTTCATAGTTAGAAATGCAATAAGAGTATGATACTGTCTGTAAGGGAAAGGATAGAAATGTGAGCAAAGAGGCATAGAAATGGAAACGAAATGTGCTGACAGAAGAAACAACATGAAAGAAAAGTGGAAAGAGTTTGAAGACAGAAACTGAAGGACAAATTGGAAGGTCATGATCATCAAGACTGAGAAGCCTAAACTAAAGTGCTTCCAAGCAGCAAAATAAATTTAATATAATCTCCAAGAGCAGTTGAAAAAGAGTTAACACATCACACACACACACGCTGAAAGTGAGGTGTCACCTAGAACCTAGACTTACAGATGCCTCAGTTAACCTGGTAAAATCTGAACATAGTAATGTAACATGGATCTCCCTTTGGACAGACAGTACAAAAATATGACCTAAAATAAATTAAGTGGAAAGCTAATATAACTACTTGCAAAAAGACCATGTAAGCATATGGGGAAAAATAACATAAACACAGGAAAGGGAACCATGAAAGCAAAAGCTGGAAGTGTCCAACTCAAGGAAATTCCAAATTGTACTGGAATAACTCAATTATAAGGACAGATGTATCATAGCCCAATACTGAATCATGCAATTAAAATCTTTTCTATGGTTCTATATTCCAAGCAGCCAAGGTAGATCAAATAGACAGGAAAAAAATATGCTTACAATGTGAGCATTACTGTCTACATTAGATATATTTCTTAATAAACAGGCTTTCTCCTTAATATAGCCTCCAATAAGCTTATGGTTAATGCAAATTTGCTTTGAGAGATTGAGCTATACTTTCGGGATGATAACAGCAAGTTTCTGATCTACAAAGCTCAGAGCAAACTTTGGTCCACAACATAAATACTACTTTGGGTTGATTTTTTTGCATTTGAATGCTTTTATTAAAAGTTTAAAGTAGGTGTTTAAATAATAATATTTCCATTTTAAAAAATTACTTTATTTTCCAATTACAGCTGGCATACAATATTGTTTCAAATGTACAACGTAGTGATTAGTGATTTATATGCCTTATGAAGTCATCACCCCAGAAAGTCTAAGTATTCATCTAACATCATACATAGTTATTACAATATTATTGACTATATTCCCTATGCTGTACTTTACATTCCTGTGATTATTTTTATAACTGGCAATTTGGATAGGGGATGGTGGTGTGAACTGACTCTTCACTGACTATCTGCTAGCCAGTCAACTAGCCAGCTTCTTTTAGATAATGCATTGACTTTGCCATTTATCTGAATTAACCTGTAACAAAAACCCATGGTTAGTATAAAACCATTACTCCAAGAGCTAGTATTGTTCTAAGGGAGCTTGCAGTGCTAAGAAAACTGAGTATATCTGTGTTTCTTACAATACAAAACTTCTGAAAAAAGCAACAACTTCTGCTTATTCATTACTAATTTATCAGACTGACAAAGACAAAAAACTAGGATAACACATTCTTCAGTGAGGCTGTGAGGAAGCAGGCACTCCCATACATTGCTGGTAGGAAATGCAAATTGGTATACTCCTTCCAGAGGAAACTTTAGCAATACCTAACAAAAGCCTACTTCTAGGAATCTAGGTAGAAGACAAACCCTCAGCAATAGCAAAAGGTTATGCATAAGTATTTATTGCAGCATTCTTTTTGTTTGTTTGTTTTTGTTAATCCTCACCCCAGGAAATTTTTCCCATTGCTTTTCAGAGAGTGAGTGGGGAGAGGGGGCAAAGACAGAGAGATAGAGAGATAGAGATAGAGATAGAGATAGAGATAGAGATAGAGATAGAGCTAGAGGGAGAGAAAGAGAAAGAGAAAGAGAATCCCTCCTGCATGCCCCAACAGGGGCTGGGGATTGAACCCCTGACCCTTCAGTGCTTGATTGAGGTGACACATGCCCCAACAGGGGCTGGGGATTGAACCCCTGACCCTTCAGTGCTTGATTGAGGTGACACTCTAGCCACTGAGAAACACCTGCCAGGGCTCACTGAAGCATTCTTACAAAACGTTACATAAGAGATAAAATATTACATAAGGTATACACAATGTAGTATTTTAAACCAATGTAAAAGATTTGCATGTATCATGGATAAACCTTGAAAATGTTTGGCAAAAAAACTAACTTTTAGAGTGATATGCATATGATATCACATACAAAGTTTAAAAATATACAACACAATACTATTCACTGGATATAAGCATGGGTATATATGTTACTAAAATTATAAAAGCTATGGATGAGAAAATAACACACTAAGAGTAATAATTACTTCTGAGGTTGAAAATACAGTGGGTAGAACGAGGCAGTCTAATATGGCAAAATACTGACATTTGCTAAACATAGGAAGTAGATTACAAGGACATTTGTTAGATCATTTTCCATATATTTGAACGATTTCATGGTTAACAAAATTAATTATGGTTTTATATGGAGGACTTCTTATTTGGCCATTATTATTGCATTATATTTCTTTTTATTTCTAATGACCAACAATGTAAAAATTCTAGAATGCTTGGTAATTATCTACCACTTAATCATTACTGAGAATATGCTGCCACCTAGCAAAACTTCCCAGAATAGTTTAAAAACAAAGCAGAAAATGATTCCCTTCTTCTGGATGGATTCTATTTACTATTTCAGTAAAAATTCTTTAAAAGTACTACACACTTAATTATGAAATAGTTTTGCAACATCAAAAGCACAAACATAGTTTTTGACAGTCTTATCTTTTACAATACATGGAGGCAAACCATTTGTTCTCTGGCATATTAGCTTCTATGTTTATTATCTTATAGGAAACGGAAAGCAACTTTCAAACAGGCTTGTTGGTAATCTGCAATCAAGAAAAACATGACAGTTTTATATAAAAGCCCCTGGCCCTTGTATGAAATTAAAGTATCCTGACTATTTTATATATCACTGCTACCAAAGAAACAGATAACTGAAGCAAACTCAGCTCTAGTTTTGCATATCCATTACTCCGGTGTGGCAGGGTGGCTGACTGAGCAGCAGCCTATGAACCAGGAGGCACATGCCGGGGTTGCAGACTCGATCCCCAGTAAGGGGAGTGCAGGAGGCAATCAATGATTCTCATCATTGATGTTTCTATCTCTCCATCTCCCCTCCTCTCTGAAATCAATAAAAATATTAAAAAACCAAAAACAACAGCATGTTGTTTTCAACTGTGCATCCTTTCTCTAGTTAGTAAAAAGGGAGGAAAGTCTTACATGTAGGAGATCCTGCCCCACATGTAAATATTAGACTCAGGTTGAGCTATCCATACTTCCATGTGTCCAACACATATTTACTTGTAACTATCCGTAGACAAGGTACTATGCTAGAGGTTAGGGAAGCTCTATAAGTCAGTCCACATAAAGTAATGGTGAATATAAAGCATGCATTAAATAATTATAAGATGAAATAAAAAGTGATAGTTTATTATTTTAAAAAGGTAAAATTTTTACATTACTTCAGAAGAATAAATGTATTTTAAGGACCTAGAGTCAGAAAATATTCTGTAAATGTTAGCCTAAATTTATCCTTGGAAATTTTTTAAAAGAATGGAATTATTAAGGGTAGAAGAAATTGAAAGTTAGCGTAATAGGTACCTCTAGAGGAGGCTTTTAAGACACTTTGGGTACTTAAATATACTATAACTTTTTTTATTTTATTTATTTTTACTTATTTATTTATAATTTTTATTTCTTAAAGTATTAAAAAGAGTATTACATATGTCTCCTTTTTTTCCCCCCCTTGAC
>NW_005871048.1:7146373-7155135 GCF_000147115.1 Myotis lucifugus
AAATACTCGGTTCTGGATTATTCATAGATTGCTAACTTTCTGGATTGATTGTGCAAGCCCCTCCTTTTATTGATGTCTACCTTCTATTGACAGACATCTACCCTGGGAGAGAAATGAGATGAAACTCTCTTTCTTTTCATTGTAAAAAGCATTTGAATTCCTAAGGTGTGATAAGGCCACCCAGCCATCCACAGTTAAGGTACACATTTTTATGGAGAATGTTCCCACTCTTGAATAAATTAAAACAATTTTTTTCTTTTAATTTAAACTTTCTTCTATGTTTTCTTGTTACTTAAAAGCTAGTTTTTTTGAAACTACTTCCAAAGCTTTTCAAGCTGTATATGTCCTTGGAATGAATTTATAAATAAGAATTGAGCCTGGCCGGTGTGACTCAGTGGTTTAGCATCGACCTATGAACCAGGAAGTCACAATTTGATTCCAGGTCAGGCCACATGTCTGGGTTGTGGGCTTGATCCCCAGTACGGGGCATGTAGGAGGCAGCCGATCAATGATTCTCTCTCATCATTGATGTTTCTATCTCTCTCCCTCTCCCTTCCTCTCTGAATCAGTAAGAATATATTTTAGAGAGAGAGAGAGAGAAGAGTATATAGGTTTGTAAATAAGAAAACATGTATTTGATGCTCTTAGAAAGTCTTATTTTCTTTCATTAAAACTTGTGCAGTATAAGGAACTCCATAGATTCTCTTAATTTGAAGAAAGTTAGAGGGAAAGGTACTAATTCAGAGTTCCTTGGGAAAATGTGTCACTTATATATTTTTTATGTTTCTTTTTTTAATCAAAAGTAAATATTTTCTATTCAGAAAATATATTTGGATCTAAATATCTTCTATAATTTTAACCCTAAAATATCAATTTAAATATTTTAAAAATGGTTGGGATGTTTGTTTTTTTAAATAAGTTAGGTTACTGGAGTTCTACATGTTACTGGATCCCCTGGGGTAATTTTCTGATTGGAAAATTAAGAATTATAGTCAGAGGGGAGGACATGAGAATTTTTAAAGAACATATTCAATTTACTTTAGAAGCCGAACCTCTCTTATCATGTGACTTGTTTTGTATGTTTGTTAAACTATATTATCACATAAGCATTGCTGCTATTGGGACAAACAGTGACAGTTTTTTTGGGTCATTTGAATGTCCACTGTCTGTTTTAATTTGTATATTTGTTTTGACTCTGTCATATGCTCAAACTTCAGTGGAAGTCATGAGAACCTATTATTTTTGCCTGCTCCCTCCTTTACGTTGGAAATATTCTTTTTTACTCAGAGGGATCTTAACTTTGATATAAGGGATTGTTTCCTTTGCCAACTTTTTTCTTCCTTGCCAAGTAAGAGAGTTGTTGTGAACTCTTCATTGATGCCTTCCCCAGGATATTTGCAGATGTGGTTGGGAAAAGTCATTTCATCCCTGACCTTTGCATGTCAGGTGCTGGGGTGCCCGGGTGCCGCCTTGCCTGCAGCCGGGCTCTCTGATCGCGATCCCGATTCCAATTGCAGATCACGGGGCCGCAGCACGGCGGCACCGGGCCCCGGGGGGGCACCGTGCCATTGGCCCGGCTCTCCCTTCGTGATCACTGGCTGGGGTGGGCAGAGAGAAGAACCGGTTCTCTGATCCAGGGCTGGGGGGCAGGGCAAAGGCGCACTGCCACCCGGCTCTTGCCTGCCGCCTGGTTTTCTGATCATCGTTCTTCCCTTCTTCCCTTTTCGTCTCCCATCATTGCGCCTATGTATGCAAATTAGCTGCCATCTTTGTTGGCGGTTAACCGCCATCTTTCTTGGCAGTTAATTTGCATATCTCCCTGATTAGCCAATGGGAAGAGTAGCAAAGATACGGTCAATTACCCTTTTTGTCTTTTATTAGATAGGATGTTACATTTACTTGATTATATAGCATTTTTGTTCCCTGGAGGGGAAGTCAGTGGCTGGAAAACCTAAGTATAGTATTTCTTCCTTGTTCCCTTTTGTATCTTTTAAATTTTGTACCATGTGGTAGTATACACTTTTAAAACAAAAATTAAAATATATTCTCATGTTGTTTTTTGTTACAGTTGTCAATGGCATATGTTTTCTCATTTCTGCCTGTGTTAGCTGATAGTGCCAGTATAGATAGAAGCTACATATTTTTATTTTGGATATATTTGTAATGCAATCACTTATCCAAGTGTTTTGTTGTGTGTGTGTTTTTCTGAGGGAGAATTTTCCAAGTATATCATCATATTATCAGAAAGAGAATTACATCTATTTTTTAGTATTTATGCCAATTATTTTATTTTAGTGTATTATTATACTAGAAATTATAAAACAATAAGTAGTAACAGTGATGGTGGATATCCCAACTTGTTCCTGATTTTAATGGGAATGGCTTTAACATTTCACTATTTGAAATGATATTTGTTGTTCGTTATGGTGAATAGTTTAATAAAATTCAGATAGTTTTATTTTTCTAGCAGCTTTTTTATGGGTAGAAATGGTTGCTGAATTTTGTCATTTGTCTTTTTAATTTCCATTGCTTTGATCATATTGATTTTCCCCTTTAAAGAAATTCCCCCACATAGGTTCTAATTTTATTGTAGCTATTAGAAAAGTATGGTTGTAGATGTTAGCATCAAGCGTGTCTATCTTCAGATTCCAGCAATGAGCCCACTCATCTGTGGACCCCGCCAGCTGACCTGTCCCTATCCCACTAGCCATCCAGCCTGTGGACCCTGCCATTTGGCCTATGCAGAATCTCTGGCCGAGGTGAGTGGGGAGTGACTTTGAGGGCCCTCACTTTAAACTCCCTGATGACTCCAGTCTGTAAGGTCTACCAGAGGTGAGAGCCTCTTCAGATGTGCAGCCAACAATTCAAGGCTACTAGGATCATGATAAGTCAGGGAAACACGAGACCACCAAAGTAACAAAATGAAGCTCCAGTAACCCGTCCGGAAGAAATGGAGAACTATGAACTGCCTGATAAAGATTTCAAAATAATCATCCTAAAGAATTTAAAAAAAAAACAAAAACAAAAACACACAAAGATGTAAAACCAAATGGAATCAGGAAAACAATAAATGAACAAAATGGGAACTTCGACATCCTTTCTTGATAAAATCTCTAAACAAATTTGGTATAGAAGGAATGTACCTCAACATAATAAAGGCCGTATATGACGGTCCCACAGCTAACATCATACTCAGTGGTGGAAGGTTGAAAGCTTTTCCTCTAATTTTAGGAATAAGACAAGGATGCCCACTGTCACTACACCTATTGGACATGGTACTGGAAGTCTTAGCCACAGCAATTTGGCAAGAAAGGGAAATGAAGGCATTCAAATTGGAAAAAGAAGTTAAATTATCTCTGTTTGCAGGTGACATGATCTCATGTGTAAAAAAATTCTAAAGATATAACAAAAAAACCCCACCTATTTGAACTAATACACACATTCAGTAAGTTGCAGGATTAAAAAAAATCAACAAACAAAAATCAGTGGTGTTTCTACACAATTACAATGAACTATCCAAAAGGAAATTAAGATAACAATCCTATATATAATAGTATCAGAGAGAATAAAATACTCAAAAATAAATGTAATAGAAAAAATATTGTTGGGTGGGGATTAACAAAAACAAACAAACAAACAAACAAACAAACAAACATATCCCTGGGTGAGGATTTAAAAATAATGAAGAGAAATTTATGAGCTGGTACTAACAAGGTGATTGTAATGTTACACCTTTCTCTTACTTGGACGAGACAGTAAAAGTTATTGGGAATCCTGTCTTTTGTTAAGCATATTTTCAATCTTTAGTACTGAAACTATCATTCGTAATTTACCTCACAACAGATTGCCACACAACTGTGTGCTTCAATCCCTCCTGAGGACCTCTGCATTAAGTTTTTCAGTTATTTTGGCTCTGCCCTTTCAATCCTTTATCCCCTGGATGGCAGTGTTGTTCTCCAAATTTCACACTACAGTGGAAACTTTGAATGTTAGAGAAAACAATCTAAATGAATGGATATGATAGCGTTTTCTGAATTTGAAAGAAAATAGATCCCAGGTTTTATATTTCTTTAATATCTAAGATTAACCCCTCAGGTTTCAGTTTTTTATTTAAAGTAAATTACTAAATAATAATAAACCCAGTAATTGAACTACTAATGGATTTATTTATGATTCAATGTTTTATGTTTATATAAATAAAACATACTGAAGGTTATAACTAGTTACTGTATAAGAGACAGGAAATTTTTAAGTCACTAGGCTAATATGTTTGCTAAATGAATTCTCCAGCATCTTTTTGTCTAAGTTTCATTTGAATTTTTATAGAGTATTTTGATTAGATTTGTCACTTTATATGTCTAGGAAATCTAAAGAAAAGTTTCTATTCTTGGAATTTTAGATCTTAAAATTTTGAAATAACTAGTTAATGTTATATAACCAAGTTTTACAGAATCTGAAAGGATGCAGCTGATACTTAGCAATTTAGCATTTTGACTAAAAACTTTGTTCTGGAATCAGACTAGCTGATATTAAATTCTAATTCTGTCTTTTAATATCTATGTGCCCTTGGGCAAAATATGTAAGCTCTATGTAACAAGATTATTTATGAAAATTGGTATGATAATCAACCTCATAAGATTATTTGGTGATTAAATGAAAATACAATGTAGAGACTTCCTGATAAATATATACCTCTCAATAATTCAAACTGTTATTATTTTCCATGATCTCATTTTATCTTGATTGTGAATTTGTGAGATAGGCATAATACATATGAAGTATTCATTTCTTAAGAATAACAAATATGCTTGAGATCATAGAGTTATAGAGGGCAATCCAAGTCTCTTGACACAAAATCACTGGTAGCAGATTTATAACACTATGATAAGAATGTATAAATTATACTAATAATCCTAGCTAATAAAGAGGGAATATGCTAATTGACCCTCATGCCATTGCAAACATGGTGGCACCCACAGCCAATAAGGAGGGAATATGCTAATTGACTGCCATGCCCTCAAAGGTGACGGCGCCCACAGCCACAAGATGGTGATGTCCAGTCCCCTCAGCCCCACAGGGCGGCAGGAGCGTGCCCCCCTCAGCCCCTGGGGGCGGGCCTGGCCGCTCTGTGCTCCTGCCTACGGAGTACCCCAGTCCCCTCAGCCCCACAGCTGCCCAGGGCCACCCGAGGCTCAGGTAACCAGGGCCGGCCGAGGCTTGTGCTGCTGGCAGTGGCAGCAGCAGAGGTGTTATGGGGCGTTGCCTTCCCCTGATCTCCGGGTCGCCTCCCACCCCTGAGGGCTCCCAGACTGTGAGAGGAGGCAGGCCGGGCTGATGAACCGCTCCCCCCCCCCCAGTGCATGAATTTTCAAGCACTGGGACTCTAGTTTATGATAACCATGTTATTCTTTCTCATTCATCTAATTACTTATTGAATGTTCAGTAATTAATGAGCTAATGTATTTTATGAACTATAAATCCCTTCATATATATAATTTATTTCTTGCCAATTAACCCAAGATAGGCTACAGATTATGAAACAAAGTCTATAATAATTTAAAGGTAAATTCAGAAAACATTATTAAAGCCCAATTCAGATTAATTTTCAAGATAGTGATTGGCTTTGATTCATTTTAATAAACATTTAAAGGCAACACTCTCTCTGATGGCTGAGGACAATTGTAAGACTCTACAACAGCTGTTCTCAACCTGTGGGTCACGACCCCTTTGGCAGTCGAATGACCCTTTCACAGGGGTCGCCTAAGACCATCCTGCATATCAGATATTTACATTACGATTCATAACAGTAGCAACATTACAGTTATGAAGTAGCAATGAAAATAATTTTATGGTTGGGTCACAACATGAGGAACAGTATTTGAAAGGCCAGAAGGTTGAGAACCACTGCTCTACAAATAGAAAGTAAGGAAGTTGAACAGAGATTTGATTTTTAATGTGAAAAGAAACCTTGCATCTATTCAAGGTAAGGGCAATGAAAATGGTTTGATACTATACATAGAGCAGAACTGTTTTGAACTATAGAAACAATGTGTTATAAGTTAAAATTAGAAAAATGAGGCAAAGGGAAATAAAGGCAGGAAAATAAGATAGAACCAAAAGAAGGGTAATATATAAATGGATGTCACAATGTCCTATACCTTATTTTAGGGATGAGCTCTAGATTAAACTCTAAGATTATAGTGCTAATCTATCTATATAAAAGCCTAAGTGACCATCGCAACTGAACGAACAACCCAACAGGCTGCGTGGGGCAACCAGGCCGGCAAGGCGGGCAGTGAGGGGTGACCAGATGACCGAATTGCAGGCTATGTGGGGCGACCTGGCTGGCAGGGGGGGTAGTTGGGGGCAACCAGGCCAGCGGGGGAGGGCTGTTGAGGGCGATCAGGCCGGCAGGCACAGGCAGTTAGGGGCGACCAGGCCAGCAGGGGGGGCAGTGAGGGGCTATCAAGCCAGCAGGCAGAGGTTGTTAGGGGTGATCAGGCTGGCAGGGGGGGGGGCAGTTAGGGGTGATCAGGCAGGCAGGCAGGTGAGCGATTAGTAGCCAGCTGTCCAGGATTGTGAGAGGGATGTCTGACTGCCAGTTAGCCCCAATCCCGAGGATCGGGGCTAAACCGGCAGTTGGACATTCCTGACGGGTCCCAGATTGGAGAGGGTGCAGGCTGGGCTGAAGGGACCCTCCCCCTGTGCACAAATTTCATGCACTGGGCCACTAGTCCTATATAATAAAACCCTAATATGCAAATCGACCAAACGGTGAACAACCGGTGTAATGACCGGTCCCTATGACACGTATTGACCACCAGGGGGCAGACACTCAAACCCCCCCCCCAGAGGGAGGTGACTAGTGGTGGCAATCGGGGGGCGGAGCTGGCCAGCAGGCAGTGCCAGGCTGCCAGCCAAGGCAGGTGCCAGCAGGGCCCTCCCCCGATCGCCCCGCCTGCCAGTCACCCCACAGACGGCCCTGATCACCAGCCAGGCCTTGGGACCCTACCCTATATATTGGGAACAGTCTCTTAGATTTAAAAATTAAAACCTAGTGAGGCTGCTCTAACACTGAAAAAACAAGATGATGCAGCGATGACATGCATGGACTCTGGCTTGTACATTTTGTGGTCGGCCCTGATTCTGACACTTATAACTGTGTGACAAAGCCAATTACTTAACTTCAGTAATTCTACCCATAAGATGGGGGAAATGGTACTACTGCCTCAGAAGGCTCATGTTATGTACTACTTTTTATAATTAGGGCAAAAAAATGTAGCTGCCCCAACAACAGCAAGATGCCTTTCACCTGTATGAAAAGTATGGTCACTGATGCATGCAGCATCCCGGATTGCGAGAGGGATGTCCGACTGCCGGTTTAGGCCTGACATCCCCTGACGGGTCCCGGATTGCGAGAGGACACAGGCCGGGCTGAGGGACCCCACCCCCCGTGCAAGAATTTCATGCACAGGCCATTTTATATATATATATATATATATATATATATATATATATATATATATATACAGTAATTTTGATGCTCTGTGTCTATAACTTAAATTATGTCTTGTTTTTAGAAAGGCATTTAATGTGATATTAAGATCAGAAAAGTACATCTACTAGGTCTTTCTCTTGTAAACCATCATGTCATAGAAGACATTCTCAACATCTTTACAATAAACAGTGATTTTTTTTTGTTTACTATGTATCTGTCATTAAAAGATACTTATATTTTTATTTTCTACTAGGGGCCTGGTGCACAAATTCATGTACCTGGAAAGGGACTGTGGGCCACGAAGCTGCGGTGGGCACAGGGGCATATCTTGGCCCATCCTCTGTGCCCTCGCCCAGCCCCTCCTGCCACGGCCCCCAGTCCCCTGTCTGCTGGCAGCCCCACACCCGCCTCCGCCACTCCCATGCACTGACAATGCCAGCCCCACTTGCACCCGCTGAGGGCGTGGAGCTATTGGGGCCGACACTGTCAGTGGGTGTGAGTGGGGCTGGTGCCATCAGCAGGTGCAAGTAGCAGCTACTGCCCTGATTGCCCCTCAGGAGCAGGGGGAGGTGGAGAAGCTCTCAGGGGCAATACAGGCCGGCCACCACTGCTCACACCCACCGATGGTGCTGAGCGATAGGGACCAGCGCCGGGCACCAGCAGCAGGTGCAAGCGGGGCAGGCACAGGCAGTGGGTGCGAGCAGTGGCTCCGGTGCTGTCAGTGGGTGTGAGCAGCAGCTGCCGGAAACAAAATGTAATCAGTAGGTGTCATAGAAAATAAAATATACTTGTAGGGAAAATATGTGTACTTTTAGGAAAAATAAGATACCTATGGAAAGAAATTCAAGATATCAAATAGCTATAATTTATCAAAAACAAAATGATAATAGAAGAATGTGAGCTTGTGAAGAACTAGGTGGCATTTAAGCAATTTATTTAGTCTACGTAATGTGGATTCTGGGGATTCATAACAGAGGTTAGTATTGCATCATTCTCAGGAACACCACTTTCCAGCGTGTGTTCCCAAAGCTGGGGCTGAGGGAGTAGCATCATCGCACTAGATTCTCATATTACCACGTCTAATAAACAAGATTTAAGAATCACCGCTTTTGTATAATACAGGTCATAGGGGATACCCTTTGTTAATAAACATTATAATAATTGTTGCTGTTGTGATATGGCGATATGTCCTCCATTTTTAATATTCCTGGTTATTTACTCTGTCAGGCCTGATGAACTCTTGTTAGCTGTCGACATATTATGT
>NW_005871048.1:7155235-7157088 GCF_000147115.1 Myotis lucifugus
ACCCACTGATGGCACTGAGTGATCGGGGCCAATGCCAGGCACTGGCAGCGGGTGTGAGTGCCAGGTGAGACTGCAGTGCATGGGAGCAAAGAATTTTCAGTAACCACCAGAGGCTTGCCCCAATAACAGCGACCAGCACCCTGCCTTGGTCTGGTGCCCCAGCTCACCTGCTCCATCATCCCACCACAGCCAACACCTGCCATGTTTTGTGCTCTGCCGCCTGCTGCCAATGCCCACCATGTTCCGTGTGCACCCCCTGGTGGTCAGCGCATGTCATACCGACCGGTGTTTGGTTGTTTGGTGTGGAGAGCAACTACAGCGTTTGGACAGGATCAAGCCTTGGACTGACGAGAGGGCACGTTCCTTTTGTGCCAAAGCCACATACAAGTCCCAGCTTGGAGGGCAAAGTCCTCCCAGCACAATTATAGCCAAAGGCTATGTTTGTATATAAGCTTGACCTTACAGTCTGACCTTGTAGTCCTAGGTAGCTGAGGGATATGGGCTGCAGGAGGTATCAAACAAAGCTTGATAGAGTTCAGAGGATTGCAATAACAGGAAAGAAGCAGATTTGAAACTCGCAAGAACATTGTAAATATCTTGACCACTCCCTTGTTTTGCTTTGTGTGATCTGACTACAGAATAAAGATTCGGCTTACAGGTGGGGTCCCTGTGTCCCTATCCAGACGCAGTGATCTACCTGGCCCCAACTATATTCTCTTGTCTGTTTTTTTTAATCCTTCACCGCCCCTCCTCAGGTTCACCACTGGCCGTGCTGGATGTGGTTCAGTCCAGTTGTTCTGTCGTTCAGTCTATTTGCATATTAGCCTCTTATTATATAGGATAGCTGGAGGGCATTCTAGGTTTTGATTCACCAAAGTTTTGTTTCAAAATATTAAAGATCAAGTTTTAATAAACAGGAAGAGTGGTTCATCTCCCAGTCTTGAGAGACTAACAGTGTCTGGGATTACTTTTCGCTGTAAACAACTAGAAAACTGGATTAAATGTATGGAATTTCACATATAGTTCATAAATAACTTTTGTACATTGAACAACAGGCAGCAGAGGGTTGTGATCCCTGAAAGAAAACAAACAAATGAATATAAACCTATTTAAGGTGTTATTCTATGCTCTCAGTGTCACTATTAATTATACTTGTTCTTTAAAAAAGATATATTTTGTTATGAAGTTTTTTTTTCAATCTTTAATTTCTTTATTGATTAAGGTATTACATATGTGACCTCATTCTCCCCATAACCCCTTCCCCCCACTCATGCCCTCACCCCCCTGTTGTCTGTGTCCATTGGTTGGGCTTATATGCATGCATACAAGTCCTTTGGTTGATTTCTCCCCCTTACCCCCACCCTCCCGTACTTTCCCTCTGAGGTTTGACAGTCTTATCGCTGCTTCTGTCTCTGGATTTATCCCTGTTTCATCAGCCTATGTTGTTCACTATATTCCACAAATGAGTGAGATCAATGTGGTATTTTATCTTTCTCTGACTGGCTTATTTCACTTTAGCATAATGCTCTCCAGTTCCATCCATGCTGTTGCAAATGATAAAGAACTCCCTTCTTTTTTACCGGCAGCATAGTATTCCATTGTGCAGATGTACCACAGGTATTTTAATCCACTCATCTGCTGATGGGACTTAAGGCTTTTTCCAAATCTTAGCTATGGGAATGGTGCTGCTATGAACATAGGGGTGCATATATCCTTTTCTGATTGGGGGTTTCGGAATTCCTTGGAAAAAATTCCTTAGAAGTGGGGATTACTGAATCAAATGGGGAGTTCCATTTTTTAGCTTTTTTGAGGAAACCTCCATACTGGTCCTCCACGGGGGCTGCCACCAGGCC
>NW_005871048.1:7157792-7161705 GCF_000147115.1 Myotis lucifugus
CTAGTTATGAAGTTTTGAGTTTTAAAATTATTCTATTACAAAGGCCCGGTGCACGAAATTCTTGCACAGGTAGGGTCGCTAGGCCTGGCCGATTGGGGCCTTCTGGCTGCCAGCCGGGGCCTGCCTTTGTTCCGCACCACCCCCTGGTGGTCAGCGCACATCATAGTGAGCGATCAAAGTCCCAGTCTCCTGACTGACCTCCTGAGGGGACACTTTGCATAGTAGCCTTATATCTATACTAATATAAGGTAATATGCTAATTAGACTGGGAGACCTTCCGGGAGACCTTCCGGACGTCCTTCCAGACAAAGCAATGGTGGCGGGGCAGAAGCAGAGGTGGTTTGGGGCGATCAGGCCAGGAGGGGAGGGCAGTTGGGGGTGATCAGGCTGGCAGGGGGTCTAGTTGGGGGTGAGCAGGCTGGCGGGGGTGGGCCAGTTGGGGGCAAACAGGCCAGCAGGGGGGGGCCAGTTGGGGGCAAGCAGGCCAGCAGTGGGGGGCAGTTGAGGGTGATCAGGCTGGCGGGGGTGGGCAGTTGGGGGTGAGAAGGCCAGCAGGCAGAGTGGTTAGGGGCGATCAGGCTGGCAGGCAGGTGAGCGGTTAGGAGCCAGCGGTTCCGGATTGCGAGAGGGATGTCCCCCGAGGGGTCCCAGATTGGAAAGGGTGCAGGCTGGGCTGAGGGACACCCCCCCCATGCATGAATTTTGTGCAGTGGGCCACTAGTATATATAGAGATTGTATTATTTTAAGCACTAAAATCACCCCTAAATTCCATGGTGCCATTTATTTTGTTCCCTAACACCTATATTTCCTGTGATTTGGTACTTATAAAACATTTCATTGATAATATTGTGTACTTCCATGAGAAGGCATGAATATGTGACTCTTTCTGGAACATCAGTACCTATTATGATCATTGTCTAGCTCCATTAATTTCTTAATGGTTCCAAAATGGTGATATTTTAATTCTGTCATTTCTTTTTCTTTTAGGAGTTGTTCTGAAGAAAAACTTTTCCTTTTCAATTACTTGGTTATTAGGGTACAGTTGTATTGGAGAGGCAGAATAAATACTTGATAGCCTTTATCGGTTTTAAAAATGAATTGGTTTCCTAGCATGCTTAACAAATTGACTAAGGAGTTTTCTGGGTTTTTAAGAAATGCTTGTTTTAGAAAATAAGTACCAGCTTTGGGGAAAATAATCTACATCATTGAGGTTTTAATCCCACTCAGTTGCTCAGTTGGTCAGGGAATTAGAAAAGGTAGATCATATATACTATCCTGTAGCTATCAGAAGTTACATGTAGGCTATTCAACTACTTCCTCTCTTTTCCTAGATTCATTTCAACAAATCAAAGTGTTCCTGCTGCTTAATGTTTTTTTTTTTCTTTTTCCTTAGGAGAGAAACAAAGGCCAAGAGCAAGAATCCTAAGGGCGGGGGCGGGGGGGGGGGCGGGGGATGGGATAGACAGAGGGTTATATATTATTTTAAGGTGAAATTCACAAACCCATTAGGTTGTTTGGGGAGGTTGTAGATAGGCTGCTGTTTGATTAAGCATATTGATTTCCCAGAATGAACTAGAGTAGGAAGACCCAGAGACACATCAAAGTTAAAAAAAGAAAAACCCCTAGCTGGTTTGGCTCAGTGGATAGAGCATCAGCCTGTGGACTGAAGGATTCTGGGTTCAGTTCCAGTCAAGGGCACATGCCTGGGTTGATCCCAGTAGAGGGCATGCAGGAGGCAGCCCATCAGTGATTCTCTCTCATCATTTATGTTTCTATCTCTCCCTTCCTCTCTGAAATAAATAAAAACATATGTTTTAAAAAATTCTTTAAAAAAGAAGGAAAGTTCTATTACTAAGTTGAGGAAGTGATTTCTGATCTGGAAACTAGACATAATGGAAAGAATGTTAGAGGCTGCATAAGCTCTAGGATGAAGAGAAAACAAGACCAATGATAAAATCAAAAGTTCCAACATAATTGTTTTTAAAAAATTGGAGTCCAATGGGTCATTTTCATTGAGCCATTTATGCAAGACTTGAGCAAAAAGAGAAGAAGAAAGAGATTTTTAAAATACTAAGTGCTCAGTTCTTAATTTATTCTTGGGTGACCTAATTTGTTTTAGATTTGAGGGAGGTGGTTATTATGTTTGATTATATGCTGATTTGAGTGCTGTGTATATCTTTATCAGAATAGAACTTAGTTTTAAATGGAGTTACTCTCATTTTTTTCTATTTGGATGATAAAAGCACTATTAATTCTAACAGTTCTTAAATTAAGCAAACATTAATAATAACTTCTTCTCAGAAATTCTAGATAGGAGGATAACAATTGCTTGACAACCTCATTAGCCTGCCATTTACAAATTACCTGCGTTATCTTCAGCATTGAGATTCAGCAGCACTATTGCAGGGCTACAGCCAGACTATAAATTAAAGAAGCTGCTAGAATTCTTCCAGTTGCCTCAGTTTTGAAACATATCTTGTAGCTAAAAGAGGATTATATCTTACTTAGCATATGACCTGTTATTAATATAAGAAACACTAATAACTAAATAAATTTAAAAATCCTGAAACTGAAAATTCAGTGGAACCCAAGGAACAATCTACACTAATAAAAGGCAACATGCAAATTGATCGCCCCTTCGCTATGCCTTAAGCCACGCCCACCAGCCAATCAGAGCGACTATATGCAAATTAACCCAACCAAGATGTCTGCCGGCAGCCACGAAGCTGGAGCAAGCAGGAGGCTTGGTTGCCCCAATGATGGAGGAAGCCAAGCTTCCCGCTTGCTGCGGCGGGCTCTGAGCTCCACTCAAAGCAACAAAATTTCATTTATAGAAGGTAAATAAATGCCAGAATAAAAAAAAAAGAAAAAAAGGAGAGGCTGGGAGCTTCCATCGCCAGGGGCTTGGCCAGCCTGAAAACGGCCCTCAGCCCCTCACCCAGACTGGCCAGGCACCCCAGTGGGGACTTCCACCCTGAAGGGGGTGTGACCAGCTGCAAACAGCCATCAGCCCCTCACCCAGGCTGGTCAGGCACCCCAGTGGGGACCCCCATCCTGAAGGGGCTGTTACCAGCCTGCAAACACCCATCAGCCCCTCACCCAGGCTGGCCAGGCACCCCAGCGGGACCCCCACCCTGATCCGGGACACCTTTCAGGGCAAACCAGCCGGCCTCCACCCATGCCCAGGCCTCTATCCTATATAATAAAAGGGTAATATGCAAACTGACCCTAACAGCAGAAAGACTGGGAATGACTGGTCACTATGACACACACTGACCACCAGGGGGCAGACGCTCAATGTAGGAGCTGCCCCCTAGTGGTCAGTGCGCTCCCACAGTGGGAGCTCTGCTCAGCCACAAGCCAGGCTGATGGCTGCCAGTACGGTGGTTGTGGTAGGAGCCTCTCCCGCCTCCTCAGCAGCGCTAAGGATGTCCAACTGCAGCTTAGGCCTGCTTCCCGCTGGCAAGTGGACATCCCCTAAGGGCTCCCAGGCTGCCAGAGTGATGTCTGACTGCCAGCTTAGGCCCAATTCCCCAGGGAGCGGGCCTAAATCAGCAGGTGGTCATCCCCGAAGGGGTCCCAGACTGCGAGAGGGCACAGGCCAGGCTGAGGGACCCCCCCGAGTGCACAAATTTTTGTGCACCGGGCCTCTAGTCCTATATAATAAAAGGCTAATATGCAAATTGACCGAACAGTGAAACGACCAGTCGCTATGATGCACATTGACCACAAGGGGGCAGACGCGAAACATAGGAGCTGCCTCCTGGTGGTCAGTGCGCTCCCACAGAGGGAGCGCAGCTCAGCCACAAGCCGGGCTCAAGCTGGTGAGCACAGCAGTGGTGGCAGAGCCTCTCCTGCCTCCACGGCAGCCGCGGAGGATCCTGCAGGGAGCGGGCCCTAAGCCGGCAGGCA
>NW_005871048.1:7162468-7256009 GCF_000147115.1 Myotis lucifugus
GGGGGGGCAGTTAGGGGTGCCTAACAGGCAGGGGCGGCCAGTAAGAGGCGACCAGTTCAGTGGGGGAGGCAGTTAGTGTGACCAGCTGTTGAGGGGGGGCAGTTGGGGGTGACCAGGTCAGCAGTGGGGGCAGTTTGGGGCAATCAGGCAGGCAGGCAGGTGAGCAGTTAGGAGCCAGTGGTCCTGGATTGTGAGAGGGATGTCCGACTGTCAGTTATCCCTCGAGGGGTCCTGGATTGGAGAGGGTGCAGGCTCAGCTGAAGGGGAACCCCCCCCCCCATGCACAATATATATAACACTAGAGGCCTGGTGCATGAAATTCATGCAAGAGTAGGTCTTCCTTCCCCTGGCTGCTGGCACCAGCTTCCCTCTGGCACCCGGGACCCAGACTTCCCTTGCAGAGGGAGGCCCCGCCCACCTGCCACAGCCTGCTGGCCGGTGGCCTGGGCCTCTCTCTGCAGGGCGATCATGGGGCAATGTCCGGGCCCCAATCATATCGCACCCGCCTTGGCTGGCCTGGTGCCACTGGATGTCATAGCGTGGTCCTGGATGGTCATACAGATGGTCATCTAGAAGGTCGTCGGACAGTCGTTCCACAGTCTAATTAGCATATTATGCTTTTATTATTATAGATAAGAACTCATAACATTAATAATTTTAAATGTAGAAATTGATTGCAATGTATGTTTGTATATTCTTAATGAAACTGATTTCTCCATGGATCCACTGATTGGAGAAATTTTATGCCCTAAGTGTAGTGGAACATAATACCAAAAATAAAAATGTATTTATGAAATCATTCTTAATTTTTTTAAGAAGGAGTCATTTATGGTCATGCATATTTAATATATTCATTAGGGTTTAAGTTTATTCTTCATTGGCTTTGTATTGTGGTTTTCATAATAGTACCACTGTGAGGCCATAGCCAAAAAAAAGTAGGTCATCACTGCTGGTGGAATAAAGAAGCCATATGAGTTCCTAGGTTAATGCCAGCAAATGATTTGGAATACATTAAGTTTTGTTTAATCAAACTCAGTAACTGTTCTAAGAAAGCAAAGACTGTTTCCAATTTTGTTGACTCCATTTTGCATTGGGGTATATAATAGTAATAGGCTCATAATTACAATGTTATAGCTCTTGAAGGTATTACTAAATAAAAAATAGGTAATATATCAAACTACTCTTTTCTAGCTATTGGCATATATTAACTTATTATTTAACAGACATTTTTTTCAAGTCAGAATGTCTTATGTGTTAATCTTGTAAATCTCTCTTGATTTTCCTGCTTCTGTCCTTCTAATTTGCATTCTTTTATTATAATGTTTGGGCTAGCAGTAATGGTGAGGCAGTGATCAGATTTTAGCACAGTATTTAAAACTGCTAAAAGCTGTTTAGCAATCCACACTCATTCCCTGATTCTATAACCCAAATTGTTACCATACATTTGCATTCAACCTCATGGTACAAGAGCAATTCATTATACCCTGGTATTTCCCCTGATCCAAGTACTCTCAACTTTCAAATGCTCTCAGCTCTTATTACATCCTGTATAGTAACTGGCTCCATAATCATCTCAGAAACTCAAGATGGTTGTGAATTTTTCCCTTTATCTTCAACTAGAGGCCCAGTGAACAAAATTCATGCACTGGGGGGACGTGTCCCTCAGCCCAGCCTACACCCTCTCCAATCTGGGACCCCTTGGGGGATGTCCGACTGCTGATTTAGGCCCGCAGGGATTGGGCCTAAACTGGCAGTTGGACATCCCTCTCACAATCTGGGACTACTGGCTCCCAACCACTCGCCTGCCTGCCTCCCTGATTGCCCCTAACCACTTCTGCCTGCCAGCCTGATCACCCCCTAACCACTCCCCTGCCAGCCTGATCGACACCTAACTGCTCCCCTGCCGACCTGATTGCCCCCAACTGCCCTCCCTGCAGGCCTGGTCCCCCACAACTGCCCTCCCCTGCTGGCCTTATTGCCCCCAACTGCCCTCCCCTGCAGGCCTGGTTGCCCCCAACTGCCCTCCCCTACAGGCCTGGTTGCCCCTAACTGCCCTCCCTCCCCTGCAGGCCTGGTCCCCCCCAACTGCCCTCCCTCCCCTGCAGGCCCAGTCACCCCCAACTGCCCTCCCCTGCTGGCCTGGTCACCCCTAACTGCTCTCCCTTGCTGGCCTGATCTCCCAGAACTGCCCTCCCCTGCCAGGCATCTTGTGCTGTGGGTGCTGCCATCTCTGAGGATGTGGCAGTCAATTAGCATATTCCTTCCTTATTGGCTGTGGGCACCGCCATCTTTGAGGGCGGGGCAGTAAATTAGCATATTCCCTTTTTATTGGCTGTGGGCGCCGCCATCTTTGCGACAGCACGAGGGTCAATTAGCATATTCCCTCTTTATTAGATAGGATGGTTCCTCACTGCTTATAGGATCATTTAAAACTCTTTCCAGTTGGCATATAAACCTGAAGCTTCAAATATTAGAGCTCCCATCCTTGCACTTATGTACCACAAATACTTAATGAACTATACTTGTAATCCCTGGACCATTCTATTGTCACAGCCCCTAAGCCTTTGCCCAGGCTGTTCCCACTGCTTGGAAATCCCTTCCCCAACTGTCTGCCTACTTTTCACAGGATACCCACATCTTCTTTCCCCTTCTATCATTCAAAACTTCATCACCTTGTTGGTCTCTGAGACTACAAAGACTATCCATCACACCTTTGGTTTCTGTGTATTTTATTCCCCACCAGAAGCCCCAGACTCTCATCCTTAGACGGGTTGTGTTTAACCTTGTTTGTCTTCATTTCCTATCCCTAGTCCTAATTTTATTCCCTAAACTCTGCTGGTGCACTCTCTGTAACTTGTGATTTGTCCTTATCAAAACCTCCTATATCTTTCATCTCTCCATTAAACATTTCCTTTACCTTCGTGCTCTAACCAAGACTTGATTGTATACTTACCACGCTATATTTTATGTAGCTTTCTCAGGTAGTGGCTAATTTTCCTCCTATGGCCCTTGTGTCTCTGAGCCTGAAACTGAAATAGATGCCCTTTTTGTTTCTACCTGCTGTATTCAGAACATTGTTCATCCCTCCTTCTAAAAAGCCTCCATCATTGAAGCTTCTGCCATCAAACTATGTTATTGATTATTATTGTTTCTGTTAGCTATACACAGTCCAGTCTCTCTTATTCCTCAAATATTTGAGTATTGGTTGTCTAGTACAAACAGATATAGAATTTGGATGATTTCAATATCCATATAGATTCAAATAGACAAACCTTCCAGTTCCCTGCCCTGGTTTCTCAATTCCTTGATTTTCCTTTATTTACCCCATTTTTCACCCTAAAACAGCCAACCATTCTCATGTTACTCTAAATTAGCCATAACCAACAACTACCCTTTTTCCTCCATAATTTCAATTGTAAGCATCCAGCTTTATTTTCCTTACTGGCATTTTATTATAAAAAGTTTTCAAGCATGAAATATTTTAAAGAATTTTACAGAAAAAAACCCCTGTATTCACAGCACCTAGATTATACCATTAATATTTTACTGTGTTTGTCTGCCTGTCTATCTATCTATCTATCTATCAACCATCCATCCATCCATCCATCCATCCATCCATCATTAATCCATTTTATTCTAGGTGCATGTCAAAGTAAATTGCAGATATCAGTAAACTTCCTCTTTAATAACTTCCTCTTTAATACTTTAGAATTAATATAATTAACTACAGTTTAAATATTTGTTTGCAATGGTAGTAATTCTCTCTCTCTCTCTCTCTCTCTCTCTCTCTCTCTCTCTCTCACACACACACACGCACATATTTATTTGCATTCTGCTTTACCACTGGACTATGATCTTCCTGAGGGCATGCACAATGATACACTTATATTTATATCCCCAGTGGCTAGCACAAGAGCATTTAGTTATTGGTAAAAAAAAAAAAAAAAGCTAGTTGAATGGATGAAGATCTCTCCTTACAGTAATATTAATTTAGTCAGTTAAGATCACAAAATAAATCCCATTGGATTACTCATATTCAGACTTAGATTATCTTGACAAATCAGGCAGGGAGCATTGCCAGAATGTCAGGACACAGACTGACTTTATAGACAAATCAGCTTTTTTTTGAAACCCTTTTCTTACATTTCATTATATTCTAAAGAAGTGACAAAATTGAAATTTATTGTATGAGCAAAAGTTATAATGCCTAGTTGCTTTCTTCAGAAAGGCATGCTTATGCTGACACATTTATTTTCTATCATGGCTAAACATAGGCTAATATTTTTATTATTAGTTTACTATGCTGAGGATAATTATAGTTATGTCTCTTAATAAATAATTACTTCCAGAATGCATTTTACCTTTGAGCTTAGTTTAACAAAACTCTATCATATATAGCATAAAGACACCATTAAGAAATTAAATGTTCACATCAAATCTTGCTAAGTTACATAGATCGGATATTTAATAAACTGGATGCAATGTGACATGGCTTTTACACGTGTGTTGATTTTTCATGGTTGCCTATAGTGTTATACAGATGTCATAATGTTAATAAGAAAATTAAGACTCTGTGATATACCTTACTCCCAACAATGTAACTGGATAATTTATCCCTCCTGCTAAGAGAATCAGTAATCATACTGAACAGATGCAAAGGAAAAAGAAATATATGATATGCTCTGACAGCATGACACCATTCACAATATTAAACAAGAAGCATGTGCCATAAATGTGAACCTTAACAACACCTTTTAAAACACAAGTGTGATCATAAGACCATCTGTTTTATAATGAGCTTGCAAAGTACATCTGGTATTGCTCTATTGGCTCACCAAATATTTCCTAAATGCATTTTAAAAACATAAAGTACATACAGATAGTCTATGGATTGTGAGATTAAATATCCAGATGGCTTCCTTTAGTACCTTTGCTAATTTCATCATTGTATTTCTTAATTAAGCTCTCTCAGTAAGCATGTAACTGTTACCATTAAAAATGCATACTGATTAAATGGGTGTTTGAAGGACACTCAGGTAACTGGTGGCTTCAATTTAGTTGTGTAATTTGAATATAATTTCATTTCTACTTAATTATTACTTATTAAAATAACAGAAAATATGACATCACTGGAGTCTTTCAATCTTAACATCAATGTATCATATACAATGTGACTATATTGCTACAGGAAGTGGCAAAGCTTAAAGTGGTAAATTAATATAGAGCAGACAGTGGGTTCTGGCTTCAAACAGATTTTAATAAGGCAGTGAAAAGCTTTATCTTAAATCAGAAGACACCCTTACCTTTTATTATCATTGACATCAGAACATTTGTAATTATATCTTTAGTCATAGTAATATTTGATTTAAAAGTAATTATCAGGTTGGTCAATATTTCACAGCAAATTTCTTCTTTATACGAGTTGGCAAACAACTGCAAATAATTTATGGATATTAGATTATTTTACTTATCATGCAAACTTCTTTTTTTAAAATATATATTTTATTGATTTTTTACAGAGAGGAAGGGAGAGGGATAGAGAGTCAGAAACATCGATGAGAGAGAAACATCGATCAGCTGCCTCCTGCACACTCCCTACTGGGGATGTGCCCGCAACCAAGGTACATGCCCTTGACCGGAATCGAACCCGGGACCCTTGAGTCCGCAGGCCGACATTCTATCCACTGAGCCAAATCAGCTAGGGCCATGCAAACTTCTTTTCTTAAATTTAAGTGTATTGGAGTGTCATTACTTAATAAGATTAGATAGGTTTCAAGTGTAAAATTCTATGATACATGATCTGTATGTTTCAATGTGTGCCCACCACCCAAAGTCAAATCATCATCTGTCACCAGATATTTCACCCCCTTTATCCTTTACTACTCCCTCCCCTCTTCCCTATGGCCACCACCATACTGTAGTATGTGTCTATGAGTTTTTGTTTTTCATGTTTATTCATTTGTAGCTTTCAGTTTTATTCCCACTTGTGAGTGAATAATATTGTTCTTAACTTTTTCTAACTTATTTTGCTTATCATGATATTCTCAATATCCATCCATGTAGTTGCAAATGGCAGTATTTCACCTTTTCTTATGTCTGAGTAGTATTTCAAAAATCATCTATCAAAGGACACTTCCGTTGTCTCCATGTCTTGGCCACCATGAATAATGTTGCAGTAAACATAGGGGTGCATATATCTTTGCAGATAAATATTTTCAGATTTTTCAGGTAGATACCCATAAGAGGAACTGCTGGGTCATATGGTAACTTAATGGTATTCTTAATTTTTTGAGAAGCCTCCATACTGTTTTTCATAGTGACTGTACCAGTTTACATTCCCACCAACAGTGAATGAGTGTTCCTTTTTCTCCACAACCTCTCCAACACTTGTTATTACTTGTCTTGTTGATAATAGCCATTCTAACAGGTGTGAGGTGGAATCTCATTGTAGCTTTGATTTGCATTTCCCCGATAGCTAATAAAGTTGAGCATTTTTTTCATATATGTGTTGGCCATTTGTATGTCTTCGTGGGAGAAGTGTCTGTTCGGATCTGCCCATTTTTTAATTGTATTGTTTGTTTGGTGTTGAGTTATATGAGTTCTTTATATATTTTAGATATTAACCCCTTGTCAAAGCTAATATTTGTAAATATCTTCTTTCATTCAGTTGGTTGCCTTTTTGTTTTGTTGGCAGCTTCTTTTGCTCTGCCAAAGCTTTCTAGCAAACAGACAAGAGAAAGAAATAAAAGGCATCCAAATTGGGAATAAGGAAGTAAAATTGTCACGTTTTTGCAGATGGCATGATTCTTTCTTTATATAGGAAACCCCAAAGACGCCACCAAAAAAACTTTTAGAAACAAATACCGTAAAACTGCAGGATAAAAAGTCAGTGTACAAAAATCTACTGAATTCCTTTATACTAACAATGAAATTTCAGATAAAGAAATGAAAAAACAACTCCTTTTGCAAATGCAACCAAAAGAATAAAATACTTAGGGATAAACTTAACAAAGGATATGAAGGACCTAATCATGAAAACTACAAAGCATTATTAAAAGAGATTGAAAAAGGCACAATGAAAGGAAATATATTTTGTGTTCATGGATTGGAAGAATCAACATAGTTAAAATGTGCATATTACCCAAAGCAATATACAGATTTATTATAATTCCCATAAAAACCCCAATGACATTTTTTAAAGAAATAGAAAAGAATCATCCCATTTGTATGGAACCACAAAAGACTCCAAATAGCTGAAACAATTCAGAGAAAAAAGAACAAAGTGGAGGTATTATATTTCAAATTATACTACAAAGTGACAATAATCAAGATAGCATGGTATTAGCAGAAAAACAGATACACAGAATATGATAGAATTGAGAACCCAGAAATAAACCCACATGTATATGGGCAAATAATTTTGACAAAGGAATAAAAGACATACAGTGGAGAAAAGAAAGCCTCTTTAATAAATGGTGCTGGGAAAATTGGAAAGCCACATGCAAAAGAATGAAACTAGACTACTGTTTGTCCCCATGTACAAAAATTAACTCAAAATGGATCAAATTTCTAAATATAAGATCTGAAACAATAAGTTGCAGAGGAGAAAACATAGGTACTAAACTTATGGATCTTGGGTGTTAGGATTTTATGAATTTGACCCCAAAGGCGAGGGAGTAAAGGCAAAAATAAATGAATGGACTACATCAAACTGAACTAACCTTTTTATCATAACCCTTCTCCTTTGAGAGTTTGAACTGTTTCCTTAGTTAGGATTTTAGGATTTATATTTGCATGTGTTTCTCTCTCCTGTCAATACTGTTATTTTCAGTTTAATCCTATTCCTTTTGTTATTCTAGGGGAGAGGAACAAATGTTTCCAGTATAATGTTTTAACACCTCTTTAAATAAACATTTAAAAATATTTCATTTCTTAACCAGTGTTGATGACGGTATGGGCAAAAGGTCAGTACTTTTGGTAGATGTGTAATACTGTAATCTAATAATTTTTAGAGAAATTTGGTAATATGTATCCAAATATAAAATGTTTTTACCCTCTTCAGCAATCTATTTTGAGAAACATAGGTACACTTTGCAAATGTGCACAGATATATTTACTATATAGCCACATATTCATTGAGAGTATTCACTGTACTCTCATTTGCAAATTGTGAAATGTTGAAAACAAGAAAATTGTTGCCTAATAAGGGACAAGTTAAATAAATTATTTCTTACCTAAGCTCATCTTTTTGTTAAAAAGAACCCCAAATTATAAATGGTATAAATGCATAAACACAAACATAAAACACTGTAAAAGTATTTTCTTACTTTGGATTTGGATCCTGGAAGACTTCTTTTTATGTTATATAGTTTTGTTATACTTAAATATTTTACAACCAGCATGCATTACTCTAGCAAACTGACAAATAATAAGATAATGAACCATTTCAATGTTTGGAGTGATTTTAATTCTTTTATCCCTTACCCCTACATAAGCAGGGTTAACCCTAGCATTTCATACTACTTTTGAAAGCTTTCCCTTCTTTTGCTATTTTAAAACCCAATTCTTCCCATTACTTAGCTCTTAACCTTTCAATGCCAATATGATATTCTACATAATTGCATTTTTAAGAGTTATTAATTTTACTCTGATTTCCACTGTAGATTTTTAAAAAATTTATTTTGGGTCTGGAACAATTTATTTTCTGTATAGAATCAACAGACATGACTTTGGAGGGCTTATTCTGTCACTTCTGCCATGTGGTTAATCCAGCATGAAGTAGGCTCTTTCCAGAAGTCTTTGCTATGAAAAATGTAGAATTTGTCATACAATTAAATCTCATTAGATTGATAATACAGCCTATTTTAGAGAACTGAATTTTTTAAAGCTAATAGACCCTGAAATACTTTGAAATAATAAAACAGTGCAGGATTTAAGCAGTATGTTTATTTATTATTTCTAAGTAAATTCCAATTGAAGTCACCATCTTTTTCACATTCACTCAACAGAGAGTAGGGGAATTGGCCTCTATAGCTTCACAAACAAGCATTCTATATTTCTGTACAGAAAAATATGGAGTAAATGCAATTAGAATGTTTAATTTAAAACCAATAAGGATAAAAGAGCAAAAAGGAACAAGTGAAAAGTTACTAAACAAGATTTAAAAAACAGAAAGCATAGTGAAAAATACAAAATGAAATAGCAGTGAGAAATACAAACATTTCAGTAACCACAGTAAACGTGAATGCTAAATAAAGCTATTAAAATAAAATAGGGGCTCAAATTAACTTAAAAAAAGCTTAAATCAAGATAAATGCTGCTCGGCTGGTGTGGCTCACTGGTTGAGCATTCACCTATGAACCAGGCGGTCATGGTTAGATTCCCAGTCAGGGCACATGCCCAGGTTGTGGGCTCAATCCTCAGTAGGGGGTGAGCAGGAGGCAGTCAATGGATGTTTCACTCTCATCAGTGTATCTTTGTCCCTCTTTCCGCCTCTCTGAAATCCATGAAAAACTATTTTAAAAAAAGATAAATACTTATTATAAGAGACATTACATGTATATTCATTACAATACTGAATAAGCAGAGAAAAATGGAGGTATGTTTCCTAGTTGAAAGAACAATTCATCATGAGCAACAAGAAGATGCAGCAGTTGTAACCTTTATGCACCCAACAAATTTGCCTGAAATTTATTATACAATCTTAGAAATATAAAATCTATAATCAGAGTGAGACATTTTAATATCCATCACTCAGAAATGACAGATTAAAAGGTTAAAGATAAGTAAGATTATTGAAAATTACAACTGTAAAGTTTTCTTTCAAACAAGTATCTTTTCCAAAATTATTTATGTTTAGGCCTTGGAGTGAATCTTAATAAACAGGAAAATTTGTTTTTCTGCAGGTCACATTCCCTGATTGCAGTACAATATAGATTTCAATAGTCAAAAAAGTACACAACTAAAAACTAAAACACACTCAAAATAACATTTGTGTTCAAGAATAAATGGAAATGCTAATTATGAACTGTTCATAATTGAACAACAACATGTGCCTCCCATATTGAAATTTGTGGTTATGGCTAAAGCAGTACACTCAAAATATATATGGCTTAAGTACATTATAAAACTAATGAAATATTGAAAACAAATAAAATGGACTTCAGGAGATTAAAAATAAAAACAAAATATATCTTTATCCACTTTAATTAAAATTTTAGAAGATTTTATCAGTGAATCTAATATTATTTCTTTGAAAATAACAAAAGAATCTTTTTAAATATCATCAAAATGAAAGCAGAAAGCAGAAATAACTTCAGGTAGTTATTATCTCTAGTGATAACAGGTAGCAGTGCAAAGGTGATGACAAATTTTATGGAAATAAATTAGAACAATTAGAGGAAACGCCAAATTTCTAAGGCCATATATAGGATCAAAATTACTCAAGAAAAAATTAAAATGAGTAGACAATAGAAATATTAGTGTGTATTGGAGAGTTCATCAAATTGGAAAAATATGAGGCCAACATTAAAAAATTAATCGCTTTTCTGTACCTCACCTATAACTATTGAGAAAATGTTGAGTGGAAACAGAAAGTATTCTACAATGTAATGCTATTTATGTAAACACTCTCCCCAATTAAACGATCATTTTTTTATACTGTTACATATATATGTAGGTAAATATAATAAAAAATTGTCTGGATGGTTTCATGCCAAACTAAATGTAATGATTATTCTGGAATAGGAAAGGGAACTAGGATTGTGGTTGGTGTTCAAATTTTAATCACTACAGATAAGACGATAAGTAGTCTAATCAATAAGATAAAAGCAGATATCTGTAATTTAAATAAAATTTATAGTAGATTGTCTTTTTTGCTTTCATAACTAAATATTAAGTTGAAAAGTAAACAAAAAGCCAAACAGAGTAAAAATTAATAATAGTCTGCTGTGAGGATATTTTATTAAGATAATGTGATGAAATGCTTAGTCCTCCATTGCAGTTTGTCTGTAGTAAACTGTTGTAAATCATGACTGTAAGCAAAGTGGGATGTATGGCCACCACAATTATATGAATAGAGTTTCAACTGCTAGCGGGTCATTCTAGTTGGAGGTCAGTAAGTATCAGTGATATTTCCCAGTCTCAATAAATAGCTTCCAGCTGCAGGACAACAGAAAGGTTTTGGAGAAAAAGCAGTCACAGTACAGTACAGTATAGGGACTGTTATTTTTTTTTAAAGTTTTTTGTTGTTAATCCTCACTCGAGGATATGTTTTCCATTGACTCTGTGTTTTAGAGAGAGTGGAAGGGAGGAGGAGAGACAGAGAGAGAAACATGGATGTGAGAGAGACACATCAATGCTTGCCGCCCACATGAGCCCCAATCAGGGCCCGGGATCAAGCCTGCACACTGAGGTAAATGCCCTTGACCAGAATCGAACCCAGGACCCTTTAGTCCTCAGGTTGACGCTCTATCTACTGAACCAAACTGGCTAGGACTGCTCTTCATTTTTAATACCAATTCCCTATACTGGTTTTGCATTCAAAGTTTAAAGGTCCAAATTGAGAATTCCCAGCCAGAAGTCAGAAAGTTGTGCATTTATTATGTACTTGCCTTCTGATATTAGAATCTTGGTTTGCTTTTGTACAGTCTTTTTGAATCATACCCAGCATAAATTGGATCTTTATGAATAAATTGGGGATCTTTATCTCTGACCTCATGCTCAAACTTACCAGTTTTAAATTGTTCATTCAAAAAAATATTTGAGTTTGCACTGTATTTACATCATTCACTATTTTAGAAAATTCGACAGGAGTTATTGTCACTACTCTCAAAGAACCAAAGAACTAAAATTCTTTAAGAATAGTCATTTGAGGAGGCTTCATTAAGAAAGTGATGTGTCAGTTAGCTAATATATTTTTTAATTTTTTATTGTTTAAAGTATTACATATAGTGTTACATATGTCTCTCTTTTCTCCCATTGACCTCTCCCTAGCCACACCTACTCCCCACACATGCCCTAACCCCTTAATGTCTATGTCCATTGGTTATGCTTATATGCATGCATACAAGTCCTTTGGTTTATCTCTTACCCTCCTCCCCTGCCTTCCCTCTGAAGTTTGACGGTCTGTTCGATACTTCTCTGTCTCTGGACCTATTTTTGTTCATCAGTTTATGTTGTTCATTATATTCCAAAAATGAGTACTATCATGTGATATTTATCTTTCTCCAACTGGCTTATTTCACTTAGCATAATGCTCTCCATGTCCATCCATGATGTTGTGAATGGTAAGAGTTCTTTTTTTTTTTTTTTTTAATAGTATTCCATTGTGTAGATGTACCACAGTTTTCTAATCCACTCATCTGCTGATGGGCACTTTGGCTGTTTCCAAATCTTAGCTATTATCAATTGTGCTGCTATGAACACAGGGGGGCATATGTCCTTTATGATTGGTGTTTCTGATTTCTTGGAATATATTCTTAGAAGTGGGATTACTGGGTCATATGGGAGTTCCATTTTTAACTTTTTGAGGAAACTCCATACTGTTCTCCACAGTGGCTGCACCAGTCTGCATTCCCACCAGCAGTGCAGGAGGGTTCCTTTTTCTCCACATCCTTGTCAGCACTTGTTGATGATAGCCATTCTGAGAGGTATGAGATGGTATCTCATTGTCGTTTTGATTTGCATCTCTCGGATGATTAGTGACTTTGAGCATGTTTTCATATGTCTCTTGGCCTTCTGTATGTCCTCCTTTGAAAAGTATCTATTTAAGTCCTTTGCCCATTTTTTGATTGGATTGTTTATCTTCCTTTGGTTAAGATATATGAGTTCCCTATAAATTTTGGAGATTAGGCCCTTATCAGATAAACATTGGCAAATATGTTCTCCCATGCAGTGGGCTTTCTTAATGTTTTGTTGATGGTTTCTTTAGTTGTGCAGAAGCTTTTTATTTTGATGTAGTCCCATTTGTTTATTTTCTCCTTAGTTTCCATTGCCCTAGGACAGTGATGGTGAACCTATGACACGCGTGTCAGAGGTGACACACGAACTCATTCTTTTGGTTGATTTTTCTTTGTTAAATGGCATTTAAATATATAAAATAAATATCAAAAATACAAGTCTTTGTTTTACTATGGTTGCAAATATCAAAAAATTTCTATATGTGACACGGCACCAGAGTTAAGTTAGGGTTTTTCAAAATGCTGACACGCCGAGCTCAAAAGGTTCGCCATCACTGCCCTAGGAGCTGTATCGGTAAAGATATGTTATGACATATGTCTGATATTTTGCTGCCTATGGTTTCTTCTAAGATTTTTATGGTTTCCGGTCTTACATATAAGTCCTTTATCCATTTTGAGTTTATTTTTGTGTATGGTGTAAGTTGGTGGTCTAGTTTCATTTTTTTGCATGTATCTGTCCAATTTTCCCAACACCATTTATTGAAGAGACTGTCTTGACTCCATTGTATGCTTTTACCTCCTTTGTCAAATATTAATTGAGCATAATGGCTTGGGTCGATTTTTGGGTTCTGTGTTCTCTTTTTGATACTTAAGTTTTTGAGGAGATCCAAAATGTAGAGTGCCAAAAAAAAAAAAAAAGGCACAAAAGTGGGATTTTAAGCAAGATGAAACATGAAAAATTTAATATTGAGTACTTTTTACCAAGCACTATTTTAGGCATTATCCATTCATATTATTTAATCCTCACAACAGCTATACATGGTAAGTCAGCTCAATCCATATTTTTTCTGAGTATAGACTCTACTTTTTCTTGTAATTCTAAATTCAAGTTCCTGGTGGGGACTTGATGGTAGTATGATTAAACTATAATAGAGAATCCTTATAGTAAAGAAATGGGAGAAAAGACTGAACATCTTTGTTAAAATCAATTTTTAATACTTTTATCATCAAACTACAGAACTTGAATTTTAGTCTAGAGATGTTATAGTCAGATCTGTAACATCTTCTATTGTTGACACAGAATAAGCCATTGGGGCTCATAGGGAAAGGTAAAAGAGCAGGAAAAAGGAGAGTAAAAGTATCTCCTTAAAGTACTAAAATTTCCAGTAGCAATATTTGTTTGACATTTCATATGTATCCGTAGGAACTCATTAAATATGACCTGTGCAGCTATCTGGACCAATGATATCTCCCTAATTTTTCAGAAGATAAAGGACAGTGAAAAAGTGCATGGGAAGAAGATAATTTGACAGTCTTTTTTCTGGTAAAGGTTAGTTGTGAAAGATTAACTAAATGCTTTATTCATTATGTACATTTTTCTCACTTTCAAAAATGAAAGTACTTTAATTTGATATGGGCTTAAGGGTTAGAAAAGCTAGAAAGAATAAATTATTTCAGAATCATCAGGTTGAATGGTTAAACCACAGCAACAGCCTCATGTTGTTAATATTTTTATCTCCCAAGAAGACTGGTTACTGTTAGGGGTATTGGATACCATAAATGTGCCAATTGCATACTTAGGAATACTATACAGAGGACAGAAGGAGTAAACTTATGTTGTATAGCAATATACAAATCAAGAAAATAATTTGAATAGAAAGAGTAAGAAACAGAAGATTTATTGAACCACCATATTTTAAATTATAAGTTATGGTCACATAAAACACTATTAAATTTCATAGCAAAATCTGTATGCAACTTAACACCTGGATGTTTGGTTGAAGGTAATAAATGAATGGGGCTTGGAATAACCAATGAAGCAGATATAACAAGAAATACAATACTGAGGAGGCCTTATAAGGACTGGTGATCATGATAGTTATGAGCAGTAACCTATAAACAACTGAATGTAGTCAGAAAGAAACAAAAAAGAAATAAAGAGAAGGAAGGTAGGTAGGTAGGAAGGAAGGAAGGAAGGAAGGGAGGGAGGGAGGGAGGGAGGGAAGGAAAGAAAGGGAGGGAGGAAGGAAGGAAGAACAGGAGGGAAGGGAATAAGGAAAAGAGGAAGGAGGGAAGGAAGGAACAAACAAAAAAAGGAAAAAAGAATAGAAAAGGTAGACTTAACCATGTAAGAAGGAGGAATAAATATTTATAAATAAAATATCATAATGTTAAAAATGACTGTATCCAAACCCTACTTGCATAAATTGAAGGCAACAGAATTTTTGTCTTCAGTCCCTCCCACTGGTGCATAGTGGAGAGGGAGGGCAAGATGTTGAGTTTCTGATAATAACTATTGTTGTGTGTACATGTTGTGTATCTTTAACAATTAGTCTCAGTGACTTTGCCAATCCCTTTGCTGTATCAAAGCTGTATAATTTACTTTCACGGGACATATATCTGATTAATGTTGCAAGCTGACAAGTGCCTGAGGCTCAGCTCTCTAATTTCCACGCACCCCCAGCTACTGTCTGTCACAATTTTTATGCCAAAGCCTTTTAAAGTATAATTTGTTATTTAAAGTATAATTTTCTGTCAGCACTCACCATTACCAAGAGTTAGCTACTTCTGTAATTCTCCTACCAATTTTACTACATTTTCCTATTTTTTAAAGAGTTTTGTTTATTGAAGTACCATTTAATACAGTAAATTATGCAAATTTTATGTGTTGAATCATGTATGTCTTATTTGTTTCTGAATTATTATATTGTTGATGTTTGGTATTGAAGTACATGTGTCTAAAATACTCTAATGTAGTTTATATTTAATTTATATTTATAGTATTTATAATTTGACATTTAAAAGAAATAATAGCTCAAACTGGAAGCTCATGTCCAAATAAATGACATTTTAATTAAAGAATTTTATTTTTAAGAATTAATTTTATTAAATTTCCCCCTAGTAAGTTTTAAAAAGCCACAAATTCTCACAATTTGAGACAGCTAAGAATTCAGAACTTTACCCTTTACCTAATCTGACTTACAGATATCCTGCCATGTTTTGCTTTATGCCAGTTAAATGGAACCTACTTTGTCTCAAATTCTTATTATTATGTAGCATCAGAGTGGAATCTACTTTACTTTTAGTTTTGCTTTATTTTACATGGTTCATAATATTTCTGGCTCAAATAAATTCCCAGAAAACCTTTTAGGAAGCACTTATAAATCTTTTCAGGCCGTTGGTGTTTATTGTCCTTACAGAGTAAAGCACATATATGAGTAGGTGAAAAATCTATAAATATTATACATTATTTAAAATGCAGCACATTTTATTTCTTGGCATCATTTTTAAAAGTTAATGCTTCGAATGTCACATTGAATAAAACATTAGCATTTAGATGTGCCTGAAGATATTATCCTCTAATATGGAAACTAATTATTCTTTTTTAAAGTTCGATAACAGTTATGAATTAGTTAAAGTAATTAACGTTGGCCTAAATTGATGCTTATTTTGAGACTACAGTCAAATTATTTTAAAATTATATTACTGTTTTCAAACTTAAGCAATTCTTATAGAATTTTAATAAGTTTTGCTTTGTCTATTTACCCACCCTCCTTTTATTTACTTGATATTTTCTGTTGAAATGATTCTTAAAAAGAAAACAGCCCTGGCTGGTGTGGATCAGTTGGGAGCATCATCCTGTGCACTGAAAGATTTGGGGTTTGATGCGGGAGGTGGCTGATCAATGTTTTACTCTTGCATCCATGTTTCTCTCTCTTTCTCTCCTTTTCTACCTTCCTCTCTTTCTAAAATCGTAAGTCATATCCTTAGGTGAGGATTAAGAAAAAAGAAAAAGAAAAAAAGCTTACATACTATTTTAGCTTTATCTTTATAATAGTATCACAGTTATTTATTTATTTTTATTGATTTCAGAGAGAGAGAGAGAGAGAGAGGAGAGAGAGAGAGAGAAGGAGAAATAGAAGCATCAATGATGAGAGAGAATCTTCATCGGCTGCCTCCTGCACTCCCTGCACTAGGGATCGAGCCAGAAACCTGGGCATGTGCCCCAACTGGGAATTGAACTCTGACCTCCTGGTTCATGGGTTGATGCTCAACCACTGAGCCATACTGACTGGGTAGTATCACAGTTTTGATGCATTAGTAATATGTTTATATATATTTAATAAACACATTACTATTACAATTTAAATGTTTATCTTCATACTAACTAACTGTATCAAGTACTCAGTGTTAAGTGTACCACATTTTGGAAATGACTATTAAATGATGAGTTACGTTATGAAGAAATGAGGTTGTTTGGGCATATTTCTAGCCACCAAGTAAAGTCCATATAGGTCTACAGTCTCAGCATCTGGCAATCATGGGACAACTAAAACCCGGTAAAAGGATCAACCAGTTGGAATCAGAGGTTTCAGTGTACAGAAATTATAGGCGAATATGGATAAACTATTTTAATTTCTGTTTAAAAGGTGGCATGTTAGATTAAAATCTAAGTTAAGATACTATAGTGTGGACAAATGGTCCCACAAAAATGGATATTATTTTCATGGAAATCCTGAATGCAAAACCTTGCCTGCTAACAGTATCGGCATATTTAAGTATTTGTGGGCAGAAATAAGAATCAGAAAAAAGGGAGATAAAGCTTCTCAAAATTGGAAAAATGACCATCTTGTATATTGATAAATACACAATAGACCATCATGAAGTTTTCATGAAAGCCAGATTTTCATGTGCTTCTTAATTTTCCATTTCTGTAGATGTGAGAAGAATTAAGTATAGACACTACAAATAACAGAGGTTGTATTCTCTAAGTTCTAAATATGACGTCAGAATTCCAAAGTGCTCAGGAAGGTAATTGACAATGCGTTTGATGTAAAGCAGTCTTTTAAAAACTCAGTAAATTAGAGACTTGAGGAAAGCCCATTGGAAATGTTGTGCTTGATTTAAGAGATTTAGGATGTATTAGACATCATCAAACTTAGAGAGAACTATGCCGAAGCATGGATTGTTTGAAACTTGTTAATGTTTTTGTTGAGATTTGATCTTATGAGTATGAGATTTTCTCGTCTTCTCTAAATAATATATTGGTGTCTATAATTTAGAAATTATGTTCAGTAATTATTATATAGTTATGTTTTAATAAAGCATCTATTTCTATAGAATAAGCTGAGTTGAATAGGAAAACTTTCTCTGATCTTTGGTATAATAGGATCTTATGACGTAATTTGATCTTTGATATAAGACTTTATTATGTAAATTGCTAATAGTAACACTCTGAAAAGATCAAAATTTCTACAGTAGTTTTGCTCAATAAAGCTATTGCCTTCCTGCATTTCAGGAATTGCATTTTCATGTTTATAGTCTAACTTACAATAATATAAAATGAATATTTTTATAAATGACAGTAATCATTAAAATGAGATTTTGAATGGTATGGTCACATTCTTTATTCTAGTAATGCACTATGTGGCCAAGACTGTGAGTTCAGAAATCAGATAGCTCAGAAATTCTTTTTTAAGCCTCAGTTTTCTCATTATAAAATAAAGATAATAAGAGCACCTATTTAAATTTGGTTGTTGCAGGGATTAAATGAGATAATTTCCATAAAGTTCTTAGTATTGTGCTAGGGACATAATAAGTACTCTACAAAAAGCTATTATTTTAAATAATATGATAATAGCAACAATAAAATAAACTAAAACTGATGACATGACTTTAAAATATATGAAATTTGTGTATAAGTAACTGAAGAGATATTTCTGGTTAAGATTATTATTACCATGTTGAAAAAATTCATTAGCAGTGGCTCTAAAACATTCATTTATCATATAAACAAACTCCCCTGTGGGAAGCCAGGAGGATAGCTCCCAGAAATTTTGTAATTTATCAACATCCTTTGATGACTGTTGAGAAGAGGTCAAAATGAGCTTTTTATTTTCCAGTTGATGGCCATGAGTCTCTTTAGGTTGTCACCCAGTGACATTTTGAGCAATGGTCAATTAAATTCTGCTATGCAGTGATGACTCACTGTACCCTTACTTATACATCATGACCCTTTCTATTTACATGATATGTACAATCAAATTTGCTGCTTTCATACCTCTCATCAAATTTATAGTTGCCCCAAGTAGTTCAAAATGTTAGAGAAAATTATATTTAATTCCTAAACAACTAATTTTTCTGATACATTTTACATTTTTAGAAATAAATATGAAAATAAATAACCACCAATAAGGACAATATACAAGACATATCTTAAAGTGATTTCTGTATTATGTGCTTCAGCAAAAAGGACTTAGGGATATCTTAATAAAGGTGTTAATTATTTCAGTACTCCTGCCATTAAATTAATATTCAATACTAGAGGCCCAGTGCATGAAAATTCATGCGCTGGAGGGGGGGTCCCTCAGCCCGGCCTGCTCACAGTCTGGGAGCCCTCAGGGGCAGGAGGCGACCTGGCCATCAGGGGAAGGTGCCATCACACCTTTGCTGCTGCCACTTCCGGCAGCGCAAGCCTTGGCCAGCCCTGGTCACCTGAGCCTTGGGCTGGCCCTGGGCAGCTGGGCAGCCGCCATCCGAGGCTTGCCTGTGCCTTGGGCCAGCCCTGGGCAGCTGGGGGGCTGAGGGTCGGTCTGGCCACACCATGCGCCTGCTCCTCCCTCCCCCCAAGCAAGGCTGAAAAGACTGGGGGACTCCAGCAGGGCTGAGGGGACTGGGTGCTGCCATCTTGTGGCTATGGGTGCCGCCATCTCTGTGACAGTGTGATGGTCAATTTGCATATTCTGTCTTCATTAGATAGGATTCCATGGCTCTCTACTTAAACCTCAACAGACCTAGTATATTGTTAGAGAATTGAAGAACCAGTGCTATTGTATGACATACTTAATAGCCTTAGGGAGGAAATTTGTTAAGTGGTACAGATTTGTTAAGTTTGGGGAGAACATTAGATGTGAACTAAGTAGGACATAAAAAGTGTCTTCAGCCCGGCCAGTATTGCTCAGTGGTTGAGCATTGACCCATGAACCTGGAGGTTATGGTTCAATTCCTAGTCAGGGCACATGCCTGGGTTTTGGCTCCATCCCCAGTAGGGGACATGCCAGAGGTAGCTTATCAATGAGTCTCATCATTGATGCTTTTATCTCTCCTTCTCCCTTCCTCTCTGAAATCAATAAAAATATACTTTTTTAAAAAGTGTCTTCTAATTCAAGTTACCTGGTACATTTAATATATATCATGCAAGTTCTAGAATTATTTTAGTTTCAATATATATTAATTTACTCAACAAGCAGTTATTGAGTACCAGCTATATATGAGGTACTTAAGGCTCTGGAGATACAAAGGTAGAAACTGTTTTCTGACTTAAAGGAGCTTACTGTAAAGGATGTTCATGACAGTGATAATGACCTTTCTAAAGATCATTCTCCAAAAACTGAAAGGATAAAAAAGCTGTGGTACTTTTACACAATAGAATACTACAGGGCAGGAATAAAGAAGGAACTCTTATCTTTTGCAACATCATGGATGGACCTAGAGATTATTATGCTAAGTGAAATAAGAGAAAGACAAATACCATATGATCTCATTCATATGTGTAATCTAATGCACAAAATAAACTGACAAACAAAATAGAAACAGAAGCATGGATACATGGAACAGACTGACAGCTGTCAGAGGGGAGGGAAGAGGGGGACTGGATGAAAGAAGGTGAAAGGATTAGCCAAAGAACATATATGCATAACACATAGACACAGACAACAGTATGGGCTTGGCCAGAGGGAAGAGAGGCTGAGGGCTGGGTGGAAGTAGGCAAAGGGTGGAGGATAGGACATCTGTAATAGTTTAAACAGTAAAAAGAGAAAGAACCTCCATGAATTTTTAAAACCTTGTTTATTGACATAGTGTTTGTTATATATGTGAACCTTTCATTATTTCAAAACATATTTGACGACCTACTATATGGGCCAAAGATTTTGTGAGATGGAGAACTACCATGTAAATAAGACTTAATTCTTGCTTTCAAGGAACTAGTCATATAGTACAGTATAGAGCTAAATAAATGACAATTTAAAAATGTATTAAGTGAATTCAATGTCAGTTAGAGAAAGGAAAAAAACCCCCACATTATTTATAGTCTTCCTTTCTTCTTCTCTAACCTCTTCTAAACTCTTGAGTGCTTTTTGGTCTTTGATGTTTGTGTGAGTTTGGTTAGTTTTGTTTGTATTAGTACATCAATCAGGATTATTGTTGATGACCAATAGAAACTGACTTTGATTAACTTAAGCAAAAAACATAATCTATAGAAAGGTTAATATATTACTCTTAATATAAAATGATTCAACAACGATTCAGGAAATAACAGAAATCCACTGTAGCTCCAGGGACCATTTTCCTTGGAAATACCTCAATTCTGTATATTCTATTTTTTAAAAAGTATATATATTTATTGATTTTTTACAGAGAGGAAGGGAGAGGAATAGAGAGTTAGAAACATCAATGAGAGAGAAACATCAATCAGCTGCCTCCTGCACACCCCCAACTGGGGATGTGCCTGCAACCAAGTACATGTCCTTGACCGGAATTGAACCTGGGACCCTTCAGTCTGCAGGCCAATGCTCTATCCACTGAGCCAAACTGGTTAGGGCTATGTCTTCTATTTTTATGTGTCTCCACCCAATATTCAAATTCCTGGAAAGACATCTGATTTTTCTAATGAATCATGTGCTCATAACACAGATAAAGAAAGAAGAAACAGTATGATTAAAGTTCTACTAGAACCATGTGGAATAGAGGAGTGGTTTTCTAAGGGAAGAGTGAGATGCTACTGCTAAAGGCAGGTTAAAACATGCTGGGCAGCTAAGAGCGTTTCTCTAAGTTGAGAAATGAATGGCCTCTTTTAAATGAAAAAGAATGATCACACCCCTTCTCAATGTAGCTTAAATTTATTTTTATTCGTTATTTTCAATATTTTTATTTTTCTGTTTTTAAATCTTTATTGTTGAAAGCATCATTTTCAATATTTTAAAAGTTCAAGCATTTTGTGCTTATTAATAAATATACTACTTCCTTTTATAAGGTTGTTGAATGGAGAAGAATAGAAAATGATGACTAATTTTTGTTTCTTGGTTTAAAACACCATGAAAACTTGCATGTACTAATACAGTAATGGTGTATTTCTCTTGTCCTGCCCAGTGGTCCTGTCAACTGGTAGCAGGGGAAGGAGAAGTAATTCCCCATACAACCCTCTGTGGCCATAATCTCTAAAATAATTTTTGCTAATTAAATGCAAACAAAACTAAAAGAAAACATAATATTTTATTTTAAAACACTGCTTTACTGTGACAGATGATGTTGTTTCCTGAAATTGAATCATTGCTCAAAATATAAATGTGAAACCAGCTGCTGCAATGCAGGTTCTTTTAAGTTTGGCATGCCTATATTAGGGATAACTCAAACTTTCTTTCACTTTTCTTTGTTTAAACAGATTCATAACCATTGCTTTGAGAGTGTTCAGTGACATCCATCTCACCTTCATCTGACATGAAAATATTATTTGTATATTAAGTCCATATTTGTGCTCTTGTTATTAGCCTCGATAAATAAAGTGAACCATTTGGTTTCAATGTGATGATAAAGACAAATGCAACATGTGCTGAAATGATGAAGCTGCACTCCAAGTATAAGGCAAATATACAAAAGATGCTTATTTATAAAACTTTAGATTAATATCAAACAAAAAAATTACTTAAAAATTATCTTGACTAGAATTCATATACCCTACTTGAGAAACACTGTTCAGGCAATCTGGTTGTAGAGACAGGTGAAGGATGGAAGGACAGAAAGATAATCACTGTGGGCAGGACATGGGTTATATCTCTTCTCAGCTCTCCCCTCTCTCCCTGACGTAATTTGGTCCAGCATTAGCTATATTTTCTTTTTCTCTTACAAAGGTTTTAATTAGGTGGCCAGGGATGTGAAAAAAATGATTTATTATATAATACTTATTGATGCAGATCGGGAAAGCACTGCTTCTCCAAATTAAAGAAGTAGACTTTCATTCATTTGTCACAGAAGATAGTAATCATGATATTTTATCTGCAGTAGATTGTTTCACACTTGGATGGTACTCCAACAATTATTCATGAAAACTGTTTTAAATTTGAACTTTGTATAAATTAGTATTTTCACACATGGTAATAGAGTACCCAGTTCCTTAGTAGTAAATACACTACCCCTTTTACAGGGATGTTGATTAGGGAAGAATGAAAAATGGTTACATTTCAAGGAAATGAATTTAGTATGCTGAATTCCCATGTTTATTTAAGCATCCACTATAACTCATTGTGTGTTTTAATGTATTTTAATATGGCTCTTTGACTATATTCATAATAGTCAAAATATGGATACAACCTAAATGTTCTTCATTGAATGAATGGATAAAAAAACTCTCTTATCTGTGGTTCCATTTTCTGTGGTTTCAGTTACCTATGGTCACAGTCTGAAAATATTCAATGGAAAATCCCAGAAATAAAATTCATAAGTTTTTAAAGTATACATATGTATTTTAAATATATTTTTTATTGATTTCAGAGAGAAAGGGAGAGGGAGAGAGAGATAGAAACATCAATGATGAGAGAGAATCATTGACTGCCTCCTGTAGGTCCCCCCTGGGGATTGAAACCACAACTCAGGCATGTGCCCTGACCAGGAATTGAACTGTGACATCCTGGTTCATAGGTTGATGCTCAACCACTGAGCACACTGGCCGGGCACAATTCATAAGTTTTAAATTGTGTGTGGTTCTGAGTAGCGTGATGAAATCTTTAGTCATCCCACTTCCTTTGTCCAGTGTACCCACCCACTATCACATCAGTTATCAGAAAGAAAGAGAGAGAGAGAGAGAGAGAGAGAGAGAGAGAGAGAGAGAGAAAGAGAGAGAGACAGCATTCACATAACTTTTATTACAGTATAATGTTATAATTGTTCTATTTTTTATTGGTGGTGTTAATCTCTTTCAGTGCCTAATTTATAGATTAGACTTTACCATAGGTATGTATGTATAGGAAAAAAAATTTATATTGGGTTTGCTACTACCCTTGATTTCAGGCATCCACTGGGGGTATGTGAACATATCCCTTATGGATAAAGGAGAACGATTGTGGACCTGGCTGGTTTGGCTTAGTGGATAGAGGGTTGGCCAGGAGACTGAAGGGTCCCAGGTTCAATTCTGATCAAGGGCACATACCTGGTCAGGGAGTGTGCTGCAGGCAACCAATTGATGTGTCTCTCTCATATCAGTGTTTCTCTCTCTGTCTCTCCCTGTCCCTTCCACTCTCTCTAACAAAATCAATGGAAAAAATATCATTGGGTGAGGAATAACCACAAAAATAAAAAAATAGCCCTAACTGGTTTGGCTCAGTGGATAGAGCGTCGGCCTGCGGACTGAAAGGTCCCAGGTTCGATTCCAGTCAAGGGCACGTACCTTGGTTGTGGGCACATCCCCAGTAGGAGGTGTGCAGAAGGCAGCTGATCGATGTTTCTCTCTCATCGATGTTTCTAACTCTCTATCCCTCTCTATTCCTCTCTGTAAAAAAATCAATAAAATATATATTTAAAAAAATAAAGGACTACTGTGTGTGTGTGTGTGTGTGTATACTGTATATGAATTTTATTAAGCTATAAAAAGAAGAAAATCCTTCCATCATTTGTGACACATGGAAGGCATTATACTAAATGAAATAAGCCAGACAAAGACAAATACTGTATACTTTCATTTATATATGTGATCTAAAAAAAATTGTTTCATAGAAATAGAGAATAGAATGGTGGTTTCCGGAGGCTGGGAAAGAAGGGAAAAGATGTAGGTGAAAGGGTACAAACTTTTATTTATAAGAAGAAGTTCTGAGGATCTAAAGTATAATATGGTGACTATAATTCATAGTATGATATTGTATATTTGAAAGTTGCTGAGAGTAGATCTTAAGCATTCTTAACCTCACAAAAAAGTTAACTATGTGAGGTGATGGATGTGTTAATTATCTTGATACTCATAATCATTCTAATGTATGTTTATATATAAAATTATCACTGTCCACTTTAAATATATGCAATTTTATTTGTCAATTATTCCTCAATAAAACTGGGGGGAAAGAAAGATGATTGCCTAAATATCCTTTTAAAGCAATATGAAAAATTGTCTCTAATTACAGTAATGTTAGGTTTTTCTTGACTTGGCCTGTGTTGCCACTACAAATGCACATAGAATTTGGATAAACACCTATTATGAAATTGCATCTTCAAGACAAGTCCCCTAGCTATACTCAATGGTATTGCTCTATTTTCATTTAGAAATTCCAGAGTTGCTATGGACATTCTAAAGCTTCTGACACATTGTTGACCCTCAAGAAAAGCTTGTATGGACTTGCTATGGGGTGATCCACAGATCTAGCAAATATTTCATGTTGCTGAAAACATTTTGTCTTTTAGCACACACATATATTTCTATGTGAATAAGTCTAGTACATATAACAGACTTTGGAAGGAATTTGAACTATATAAATGTAAAATAAACTCAATTTGCAGGGTACACACAATAAACATAAAAATGAATTTATTTTGAAGTGATTAGAGAATTCAAGGTCGAAGACCTCTTTATTGAAATGGCAGAAAATGTAAACTTCACTTGTTCTCACTTAGATAAGAATTTATACTGATTATCTGAAGTCAGAGCTAATAAAGCCAATCTGCCAAAGGTCAGTTTTTATGTTTGGGTTTTACAGTGTGAAAAAGCATCCATTCAATGATTTTTCCACTAGATTAAACAAACATTCACTGGACATGAGCTGCACAGATTTGTGCAAGGTGCTGTCAGGGAGACAACGGTGAATAAAGCAAGAAGGCTACAGGTAAGATGCATGCACACATCATAATGGCACAGTTCTGCAGTGCACATTTTGAGTGAGCTACTCTGGGAACAGAAGAAATGCACATAGGAGATAAGAAGGGGGGATGATTGCTGTAGCCCCAGGTGTTGGGAATACAGAGAATAAATAGATACCAGTCTTTGCCTTTAGCATAAACAGAATTACACAAGTAATTATGCAAATATTTAATTAATCATACATGCTATGAGCTCTACAAAGGAGAAATATAGATGTTAGGAGAATATGAAACAGTGGAGCTAACCTATTCTGATTTTCAACAAAGACTATCCTGAGGAGACAGAATCTGAACAGAGACCTGAAGGAGGCCAGGTGGCAAAGAATTGCAAGGAATTCGTTGATGGCATTGTTGAGGAGGCTGACCATGTGAAGAGAAACATCACAGGCAGTGGATACAGTGGACTTGGCAGGACAGATCCAGGAGAGCCAGGCAATCTTTTGGATCATAGCATGATTTGAAAAAGTATGGGAGCTGTTGGGTTCAGATCAGAGCGGGAATTTGAAAGCCTTCCTTGGATTCTTACTGAGGTACTTGGACTTTATTTTCTAGGCTTTTAGGAACTGCTGAAGCCATTTGAGCAGAGGATATAACCAGAAGCAGGGCATGGAAAGATTACCCTCAGGAATGTGCATTTCCATAGGAAGGTGTCAGAGTCAGAGAAGCTGCCCTGAAGGCTGGTACCAGGCCTGAGAGCATCTGAATGGGAATAACTCCAGTGGTAATGGAGGGAGGGCTGGGACCAGATGCAAGGGTGAATGAAGTGGCAAAAGTATCATAAAACTGTACACTTGAAACCTATATAATCTTATTAACCAACTAGGAGCCCAGCACATGATTCGAAATCGCATGGAGCGGCCCACCCCCCTTCAGCCCTGCCTTGACACCTGAACCTGTCCACTCAGAGCTCCAGCATGCCTGGCCTAGCCCCCAAACCCTCTGGCCTTCTCGGGCCACTTCAAGCCCCGCCCTCAGACCCTCGAGTTGCCTCGGGCTGGTCCTGCCTTCTCCGGGTGCCTCCCGCTTTCTCCCCCAATCCCCGTCTCCAGAGCAATGCAGCAGCTCCGCCCCATCATGGCGCCAGAGGAGAGCATGGAAGCCTCCTGCCTGCTGCACTGTGCTTCTTCCCCTGACAGGTGGGCCATGGGACACTCAGAGTGCGAGAGGTGGGTTGCGAAGGACTGGTGAGGGGGGCGCTATGGGCTCTCACCCCTGCCTTCCCTGGCATGGGATGGTCCCGCCTCCTCCAGGCACCTCCCTGCTTCCGCCCCTTTTCTGGAGCAATGCCCCAGCTAATATGCTAATGACCTGGTCATTACCGTTACAGCATATTGACCATTAGCACATTAGCTCTTTATTAGTATAGATGTCACCCAAATAAATTTAATTTAAAAGAAAAAATATTGTGGTATATAAATATCTAATCACTATATTGTATACCTGAAACTAATATAATATTGTAAATCAACTGTAATTAAAAATCCTATATAATAAAGAGGTAATATGCAAATTAACCCTCACGCCCTCACAAAATGGCTGCCTATGACCAGGCCAGCAGGGGGGTTAGTGAGGGACAACCAAATAACTGAACAGCAGGCTGTGTGGGGCGGCCAGGCCGGCAGGGGGTTAGTGAGGGACAACCAAACAATTGAGCAGCAGGCTGCATGGGGTGACCAGGTCGATGGGGGGCTATGAGGGGCGACCAGGCCGGCATGGGGGGGCAGTTAGGTGTGGTCAGGCTGGCAGACAGAGGCAGTGAGGGGCAATCAGGCTGGCGGGTGGGGGCAGTTAGTGGTGACCAGGCAGGCAGGCAGGTGAGTGATTAGAAGCCAGCGGTCCAGGATTGTGAAAGAGATGTCCAGGACCCCTCACTCCTTACTGCCCACCTGCTCGCTGCTCCTTACCGCTTGTCTCACTGCTCCTTAGTGCTGCCGTGAAGGCAGGAGAGGCTCCCGCCACTGCCACTGCACTTGCCAGCGTGAGCCCGGCTTCTGGCTGAACAGCGTTCCCCCTACGGGAGTGCACTGACCACCAGGGAGCAGCTTCTGCATTGAGCATCTGTCCCCTGCTGGTCAGTGCACATCATAGCAACCAGAAGTTCTGGTCGTTCCACCATAGCTGTCACTTAGGCTTTTATTATATAGACTAGTAGCCCGGTGCATGAAATTCATGCATGGGGGAGGGGGTGTTCCTCAGCCCGGCCTGCACCCTCTCCAATCTGGGACCCCTCGAAGGATGTCCTACTGCCGGATTGTGAGAGAGATGTCTGACTGCCGGTTTAGGTCCGATCCTGGGGATCGGGCCTAAACCAGCAGTCGGACATCCCCCAAGGGGTCCTGGATTGAGAGGTGCAGGCTGGGCTGAGGGGACCCCCCCACCCCGTGCACAAATTTCATGCACTGGGCCTCTAGTAAATAATAATAAAAAGAATACCCCACAAGGAAAAAGAAAAGTGACTCAAAGTTTTGAATTTGGATGGTTGTTTGGTGCTGGTCAGAATTAGAGGAATACACCCCAAAGAGTAAATTTTTGCCCAGACATGAATGTGGTTTATGAACTTCAGCTAGTAAATACTTATTTTTAAAGGAAACAGTAACACCTAATCATAGATGAGTAGATTTGTGTGACAAATTTTATTTAATGCAAATGTAGAAAAAATATCTAGGGTGTTTTTTTTCCCCTGCAAATATGCTTATTTGAATGAAATATAAATTATCTTTGTCTAAAAAATCACAAATCACATTAATTTTTTAGCCTTTCCTTTTTATTATTATTATTATTTTTTGTCTCAATGATGTTAACACACTAGGGCTGTGAACGAGGTAGAGAAGAAATATGTAGAAAAGGCTGTTTATACTGTAATTCCTGCCATTCAGCCAGCAGCCTAAATGGCTATCCTCCAGGGAGAGTCTTGGCAGCTGGTCAATAGTGTGAGTCACAGGGCCAGACTGGAGCCAGGTAACTTGGCTGTCTCTTTAATGAGGCATCTTCATAGTGGCTTGTTTATTTTCTTTCCAGATGCTTGATTTGTAACTCCAATCAATTTCTGAGTGTTTATGTAATTCATTTAAAAAGAAGAAAGGATCAACTAATCCCACTTCTGCCTAGAATAACCAGGTTGAACCAATTCCAGTTCTCTTTAAAACATTAAATTGCACTTGTACCGTTTAAGAAGAATATCTTGCTATTCCAAAATTGCCTTTTATTTGTTCTTGAAAGTCTCATTCTGCTTACCCTGCAGTATGGACAGAGTGAACATGCTCACTCAATCTTCATTCACATTTTATCTTCAATGTGGAAACTGCTTAATGAATTGACTCTCAGTTACTGGATTGGAGTGTGCTAAGTTCCAAGCCTCATCCTAAAGCTGTCCAGAAAATACACTGGATTCTGATCTTTTGAGGTTGGGGAGAATGAGTGGTTTGAAGTAGAGGAAAGGTAGATATTTTCTCATTTCCAGTACACCTATGTGTTCATCTCCTAAAAGAATAAGTAACCCTAAGTTTGACAGTTCACTTGGGTTGGACACAAGGGGCCAAATAATCAGAGATGGTCTCTCATTACTTAGGAGTGCATCTTTTGAATCCTTGAAAGAAAAGATACAACCACTACAGTTAATTGAAATTTTCAGGTTAGCTTTACACCAGTAATAAACCTTATTTCGAACTGAGATTTCCATACTGTTGTGTGTTAACAGTAGTAGAAACTCTCAAACAGCTAAACAAGACAAATCATATGTTTTTGTCTTTGCTATTTTTCCATTTTGAAGATGACACAGATGAAATTATGTATGACTTGAAGAGAACAGGACCAGGTTAAAAAAAAATTGTCTAATCCTTACTGCACATGAACTTGAACTGTCTCTCCTCTCACCTCTGTGGCACTTACCTTCTCTGTGAGCTGAGGGTAATAATCACGCTTCACGTGGCTGAGGACACAACTTTATGAAAATTTACTTTAAAGGCACATTTGGCAGACATAGAATTTTACTTCCTTAAAAGTGCTTCCAGTACTCCTGATGATAAAATTTTAAAAGGAGAGGCTCAAAACGTGAAACCTCAAGAATTTCCATAGACTGGAATCTGCTGAAAGATCACTGGCAAAAAGCACTGTAGCTTTAAGCAGTTTTCAGAGGTTAAGAGTTGAATTGGGACATTGATAAAAATAAAATGATATTCAATGAACTAGTGATAAAGAAGGTAAGTATAAGCTCTATATATCTCTAAGCATCAGGTTTCGACTTACTTTGCTGTCTGCGTTGTGGTGTGGGAAGGAATTTTACTTTACTACTAGATATTCCATAACAAAATGATTTTCTCTGAAATGTAGGCAGCTGTTGGTGAAAGAATGTGCTCTCTGGCTTACCGTAGGGACAATGTGAAGCTCTGCAGCTTTGACAATATGTGCTAATACCTTATCAAAACATACTTTCTCTCTGATACTCTATAGCCGTAAGCACTGTAAAAAAACATGTAATCTAGGGTGCAAGAGTGGAAAACATGTTATATTTTAACTTTTGTTTGCATCATAAATATCCTGATGAAACTACATGGAGAAATGTGTTTGTAGTATGTCCTATAGGATCATGTATTGTGTTGTTAGGGTCCAAACGTTTCACGGATACTTCCTTGTCTATTCAGAAGGATCAAATTAGAACATCGCCTATAAAACTGGGTTAAAATTTTCTTATCTCTTTTTAAAAATGACTTGGTCTACGTTAGTGGAATTCAAATAAAGTTTTTTTTTAATTTTTAGGTATTTCATTTCTTTCACTTAGCCTTGAGACAATTTTTCTACTCTGCAATTCAGAAAATGGCATGGCAAGGGTTCTTTATGAAGACAGATTGCCACTAGGTCTTGCCAGGCATTAGATTTAAAATGACGTTATTTTTAAAAAGCTCAGATAGGGTATGTGGCCACAACTGAATGACAGTTGAGATTATAAAAGAAAATCTCCACAGGTATATAAAGTGCCAATAAATGTACGAAATCATTCCCTGCTTTGAAAGTTAGCTGACTTCTTAAATCTCTGTCTTGAAGAGTAAGTCTTATTCTGAGGAGATGTAGTCTTCCTGCTGTGTCCATATAATTAGCAGTAATGGGAATTAGACAAGCACGTGTCCTGCAAGCTCATCTTTGCTTTAAGTTGTGCTTGTCAAGTGGGGATATGAAATGAGATGTGCTGTTAATACTCCAGTGCCTGTGGACATATGGCAGGCTGTTAGCACAGGGGCCCTGGGAGGATATTTGCTTATTCTTCGTACATGGCACTGAGACTCTCAGCACCCTCTCTCTCCTAATGTCTAATAGAGGGCACTAAGAAAAACAAGTGCCTCAATTTATGACCTAATGAAGAGTTATAAATTTATCATAAATTATGGCGAATACGAACCTTCATAATTGAAGTTCATTTGATGCATTTTAATTCATAGTATTGTCCCCTGTCCTACATTTTTCTAGAAAAGGCTATAATCTCAAAAAATAAACAATAAACTCCTGTTATAGAAAGACGGGACTATATGATGGAGGAGTGCATGTGACTTATTTTTTGGAGAATCTGCTATGATTTCCAATAATGTTTTAATGTTATTTCATTTCATCTTTACCATATACTTTGAGGTAGGAATTATTCCCAATTCACACACCAGGTTGTAATTAAACCCAAAATCTGTGGGACCATACTTTTCTCATGATCAGTTTTGCTCAATGCTCTTCATTCACTTTTACCTTCTGCTTCTCCTGGCCTAGAGGGATGCAGTTAAAGTCTACTAACTCTGTCCCATGATTCTCTTCTCCTGTTACAAAATATTAACCTATGAAAAGCACATCCTTGATTATACAGTTATTGACTCCCAGTTTTTCCCCAAATTCAGAAAGGATTTTGGCTGGAGTTTAGCATCCATTCTTTGCAAATCCTATTATTAACCTGAATGATTTTAGTGTCCATCCAGCTTCCTCACCTCAAGCATTTCCAAGCTCTTCAACATCATTATCTTTTATGCTCTCTACACTTTAGCAAACTAGTACTCCTAGAAATCATTATCGCCTAGAACTGCTCTATCCCTAAAATGTTAAGTACTAACAGAATCATGGCAGAGGATTCTAGTTACCTATTTCCAACATTTTTTATCCTTCATCTTAGAACTCATGATTTGCAGTAAATGTGACTATCTAGAAAAAATATATATTTTCCAGCTTCTCTTATAACTGGCCTTATCCAAATGACTAAGTTCTTGTCTAGGAGATATATGCAAAAGTTTGTTTAAAACTGTCCTTAAAAGAAGTTGGGGAAAGAAATTGCTCTGGTTTTGTTGTTTTGACAGCAAATGTGATGCTTGGAGCTTTGGCAGCTATTTTGGACCAGGAGGAGGGAAGCGTGAGCTGAAGATGATCAAAAGACAAGGTAAAAGACTTGTTCACTGATTCTGTGGAGTGATCTACCAGCCCTGGACTATCTATTTCTAGACTTGTTTTACATGCGAGAAAGAAAAAACAACAACTCTATTTTGTTTAAACCAGTATTATTTTATTTCCTCAAATTCAGCAAAACTTAACACCTGATATATTCTCAGAATCAAGTTGTCCATTTTCTCACACTTTGCTCTATTCTGATGTCCATTCCTTTTCTACTCAGCCTGGCACCCACATTAATCACATGAATAACTGTTTCACCAGAACTGTGCCTACCACTTTTTAGAAAATTTAAAGAGTTTCATCCCAGAATTAACCCAGCAATCTGGGACTGTATAGGTTTTCTAGAGTATACCACATATTTGCACATATTTTTCCTTGGTCTAGAATGCCAGCCTCCCTCACTCTTTGGAAAATCCTGTTCTCTTAAATATAACATGTTTGATTATATCTTTACTAGAGGCCCGGTGCATGAAATTCTGGTAGGGTCCCTAGGCCTGGCCAGTGATTAGGGCCAATCGGGGCCTTCCTTCGTTCTGCACCACCCCCTGGTGGTCAGCGCACATCATAGTGAGCGATCGAACTCTCGGTTTCCAAGTCAAACTCCCAAGGGGACACTTTGCATATTAGCCTTTTATATATATAGGTTGAATAATGACATGTTAACCCAGACAAAGATTCAGGAAGATTCCATAATTTACACCACTTTCTCCTGGCCTAGGACACCTAGATATTTACATTGTCAGGCTTACTGGTTTTCACAATTCATTTTTCCTGGGTTTCATGTTTTAAAACAATCTGACATTTTTAAGTTGTCAGCTAAATAGCCTGGAAATTTAATTGATACTAACAGAAGATATATAAACATAAATATTTCTATATATTTGTTTATCTGTCTGTCTGTCATCTATCCCTTACAGAATTTTTGGAAGGAGGGTTGCTATCGTAGGAGAATGTTGAGGGATCTTTCAAATACAATGTTTAATATTTTCAAATCTGACAGACTTCTTCCTCTTTCATCTCTAAGGAATTGAAACTTTTCAAATGGCATATTGAAATAAGAATGCCAACTTCAAAAGATTGCCCTAACTGGTTTGGCTCAGTGGATAGAGCTTTGGCCTGTGGACTGAAAGGTCCCAGGTTCAATTCCAGTCAGGGGCCCATGCCTGTGTGGGGGGGGGCATGCAGAAGGCAACCGATCGATGGTTCTTTCTCATCATTGATGTTTCTATCTCTGTTTCCCTCTCCCTTCCTCTCTGAAATCAATAAAAATATATTTATAAAAATGTATATGTCCATGCTTTATTTCAATCTTGTTGTTAATGTAAAGTTATTCAAATATAGTTGGAAGGGGGAAAGTGTCTTTCTTAAAAATATGTTTTTATTGATTTCAGAGAGAGGGAGAGAGAAGGATAGAAACATCAATGATGAGAGAGAATCATTGATTGCCTATCTCCTGCACACCTCCTCCTAGGGATCGAGCCCACAACCCGGCATGTCCCCTGATCGGGAATCAGACTGTGACCTCCTGGTTCATGGGTCGACGCTAAAACACAGACACACCGGCCGAGCAAAAGTCTTTTAATTTAATCTTGTATAACATTAAAAAATACAGCATAGTATTAATGAAGACAAGATTCTCATAAAAATATTTATTATACAATATTTATAAAATTCTGGTTTAAAAAGCTATGAAACAAGATTGGATCCAACCTCACGTCTATGGAATCAAAGTCTTTCAGGTTAAAACCCAGAATACCAACCTTATAAGCAGCTGTCTAGCCACTGACATTGGAGAACTACTTCTTTAGGTAAACTCCTTGTCGATACTCAGCATACTGGCTTTACCTAATGTTCAAAACTGTGATGTTCACTTGACATGCTTTCTGTACACAGAAGGGAGAGTATCTTACCTGAGATGTAGGCTAGCTATCTCTAGAGAGAGATGAGTACATCAGCACTAGTGCAGAAATCTCTATAATTGAGGTTATAAGAGTGAGACCTTGGCAGGCATTTCATCGATCTAATTAAAATGAAAATTGTTTATCTAAGCCCCAAACTGTTTATTTGGTTGACTAAATCTTTATTTTGTACCTTTTTTTTCAGATAAAGGAGAAGATGAATTGGCTAGTTGTATTACATTCAGCTATCGAGAATCAAAGCTGGATGTTATATATGTTCAGATGTTCAAAAGGAAACAATTATCATTTGTCATTTCCCAGTCTCTACTAAAAATGATGCCAATTTAGAATGGGGGAATATGATTACACATAAACATTTGGCATATCTCTTTCTAATAACTAACCAAAGATTGCTTTCACATCATTGGTGCTTGATGAGTATCTACTGATATTTCATATTTTTACACTCAAATAATAATACGGGAGCACAACCATTCTTTCTGTTTTCCTTTTGAAAAAAAACACACAAAACAGTTTCCTAAGTAAATATTAGAATTTCTGATGATAGTTTTTGATGATGAGAAACTAACAGCTATTCAACTGGGTGCTATGTGATATTAATAAACTTCTCTATATGAGCACATATCTGGGTTCACGCTTGGTTGTCTCATGTCCTGTGCTACGATACCATTCTTGAGGAAAAAATAATGTATCAAAATTATTTGTCTTTAAGAGGCTGCATGAGAAAGTCATGCCTTAATCACTTTTGATTTAATAAGAAAGTAATACAATTATATTTTGAAGTTTGTTTTAGATATCTCATTGAGATCATTGACTAAAAAATATATTAATGTTATAACAAATTTCAGATGATCCACTTTAAAAATGAAGGTAATAAAGAATACTTAAGAAACATTTTCATTAAAAAATATTTGAATTTTATTAAAATGTATTTTTGTAGAAAATTTATTTATTTATTATTTTTTTAGATTTTTTCCCCTTTATTGAATAAGATATTACAAATGTGTCCTTATCCCCCCAATGTCCCCTCATCCCCCCAATCCTACCCTCACCCTCACCCCCTGTTGTCCACATCCATCACTTATGCTTATGTGCATGCATACAAGTCCTTTGGTTGATCTTTCCCCCTCACCCCCACCCTCCCCTGCTTTCCCTCCGAGTTTTGAGCATCTGATTTATTTTTATTAGTTTTTCATAGGCATTACTTTTTATATTAAAATATTATCCAAAAGCAGAAATAATATTTTTTCTGTTAAAATATATATGAATTTGTGATAAATGCCTGCTTTGGACACATGTTACTTTAACTACTGAATAATTGTTTAAAATTCCAGCCAAAAAATAGAATTATGTTGTAAACTGTTCAGATATACTAAAACACCAAGTGAGCATTATAAAATACTTTCACTGCAGAAGTCTTTGAAACATTATTTAAATATGCTTGTATTGAATGTATTGTTCACAGAAAACAGATATTTTAGTCAGTAATTAAAATTATATTCAGTTTGATTTTATTTAGTAGTTGCCCATTAAAAGAATGTATCAGATATTATTCAAATAAATTTGTAAGATATTTAATGATTAAATAAATATATATTCAATAAATCAATGCAATAATTTAATAGAAAAGAAAAAAATTATTTCCCCTTTATTTTCTTTAAAAAATACATGTTTATTGATTTCAGAGAAGAAGGAAGAGGGAGAGAGAGATAAAAACATCAATGAGAGAGAATCATCAATTGGCTGTCTCAGGCATGCCCCACATTGGGTATTGATCAGGGCATGTGCCCTGACCAGGAATCAAACCGTGACCTCCTATTTCATAGGTCAACGCTCAACCACTGAGACACACCAGCCGGGCTTCCCCTTAATTTTCACCTTCCCATAACTCATTAAATACTCAGCATCTTTTCAAAATACACAAAAAGACTCTCTCAGAATATCATAAAAATTTAATCAGATCCCCTGCAGGAACATTTAGAGATAATTGCTATATGCCGTAATCACTTCCTTTAGTCCTGGTCCTTTAGGTGTGTATGAGGTAACATTGTTAATGTTTTTTGTCTTTTGGGATGTATGTGTAATTATTCTGTGCCTCACTGGTCTGACTATATGCTCAACACTTTAATGAGAATTGCCCTTGCGTTGTCTACACAATACACTAAAAGAGAGCCAGATCCCCTTTCTGAACTTCAGGGACCCATTCCTTGCCATGTATTATTCATTGTAGGTAAGTTCATGTCATTGGGAGATGGAGTTCTACCTTGCATGATAAAAGATTTTAAGTGAGGTGCAGTTAATTATTATTGCCTATGCCCTGGTGTGCTTTCCCATATGATCTTTTTTCTTTTAGCATATGAGTGTCAAGAAGTCATCAGGGCAAAGTCATAAGCAGAACTTTTTATATTAAAACTTCAATGTTTCAGTGCCTCGGGCACTAGCTAATTTCAGTTTTCTAGTTACAGAACCTGAGCGAATAATTTAGTATCTAGTGCTTCTCAACATGCACTTATTTTAGTTTGTCTGTCTCTTAGATCAAATCAGAATTATCTCTCAAGTGCTTCAATTGCATGTGTCACTGACCTTGAAATGAAAGTTTTATTAGCAGGGATGCCTGTGTTCTCACAGGAAACATACCAAAACTTTTAAACCGCAACTGTGGGTCTGGTTTTGGAGTGATGGAAACCCAAAATGTGCATGATGGAAAGAACATCACATTTCTTTTAGTTGTCTTGGGTTATACAAAAGAAGACAAAATGCTTTCTTCACATTTTCTAATTATGAAGGTATGCTTTAAAATGATCCTTGATTGATAAATACTTGTTCTGATTACAAGCCTTGTAAATCAATACATGTAATGATTATTGGAAATGAAGAATAAAAAATGTGAGCAGTTCAGCTCTAGAATGTGTACATCAGGAAGGCTGAGGCCAGCAACTTTGCTGGGTGGGTTGCCTGTGACTTTGCAAGCCGCACTTGCGTAGTAGCCCACAGTTTTTTGTTGTTGTTTTTTTTTGTGTGTGTGTTTTAAAGAATAATCTTTATTTAAAGCTTTTTTCCCTTATATGAATTTAATATAAACATTGAATTTTAGAGGTAGAAGGAATTTTGAGTAATTACAGTCAGAGAGAAAAATCAAGTCACTTGCTAAGGATCACTTAACAAGTTAGTGGTAGCCCACAATTTTTATGTCATTGGCCTGTGGCCTGAGTGCTTTTGGAAATTTGATATAAAGCTTCTCTGTGCTAGGCCTCAGTATGGCCACTTCATATGAAAATATTAGAAAAAGAAAGGACTTCAAAATTATTTTAGAGTAACTCTTTTTATAGTTGAGAAAACAGTGCTAGAAATTAGAGTGATTCAGTTAAGGTTACAGTTTAATTCTTATTTTATTTTATCTTTTAAATTTTATTTTATTGTTTAAAGTATTACAGATAGTAGTACATATGTCTCCTTCACCCCCTCCCCCCATTGACCCTCCCCCGGCCTCCCCTATACAGTTTAATTCTTTTTGCTTTTATGCCTTCAATCTCTCTTAATATTAAAATAAATTGTAAACAAGCATGAATCATTTGCTATTCATAAATAGGTATAAAAAACATAATCATAGCACAATTTTTAATTTTTCCTTGTTAAACTATTAGAAATGCTTCCTGTGTACTAGTAAGAATATGATTATCAAAAAAACTGGTAGCGAGATACCAAAGCAGAAATTTGATATAATTTAAACACAAATGGTAGATGCATTATGGTTTCATAATTTATATATTATGTATTAGTGAAATTGATTTGCTATACAAAAGGGAATATATACTTGAAAAAAGATTTTCACCAGTATTACGCTTGTCTTATATTTTTATGATACTTAATGTTACTATTCTTTTTTTTAAATAAAGGGATACTTAACTATAATCTTATTTGCCTTATACTACAGTTATAATTTTATTTAAAAATGATTTTCGCATATTGCCATTTTAGAAGGAGATGTTTGGCAGAAGGTAGAAAAAGAAGAAGTTTAGTATATTACTAATGAAATAAAATTGGCCAAGACTTCAAGACCAAGCCCAATTTAGTAGTAATTAAATAGCAATTATAATTTTAGAGCTATTAAGACAGCAGTGTGAATGGATTTGATTTCAATTCAGTCCCATGGAGGGACAGATGCACACTGTGCTGACAGATGCAGTCACTCTGCTGTATTATGCTCTTGAGTGCGAATCAGGAGAGCTGAGTCCATGTTCAGTTTTACACGTAATTTTGCAGAGCTCCTATTTTGTATCGCAAATTTTTAATCTATGGCTATTGCAATTCTTGCCTTTTCCTTGTAGAGAGATTTTGATAGTCAATGAATTCTATAAGGGAGTGCTCAATACAATGCTTTGTATGTTTTTTAAATTTAAGTATAGTTGCCATACAGTATTATATTAGCTATATTAGTTTCAGGTCTACAATATAGTGATTCACATTTTTATACCTTACAATGTGATCACCCCACTAATTCTAGTAATCATCTGTCACTATGCAAACTTACCACCATCTTATTCAGTATATTCCCCTTCACCTTTTTCATTCATTCCTCCCATCCCTCTATGACCCCTTTGGTCTCTGTTTCTGAGTCTTTTTGTTCATTTGTTCATTTTTTTTTGTTTTGTTTTGTTTTTAGATTCTATATATAAGTGAAACCATTATTTGTCTTTCTCTGACTTATTTTATTTAGCAAAATACCCTCTATGTCCATCCATGTTGTCACAGTCATAAATGGCAAGATTTCATTCTTTTTTATTGCTTCATAATATTCCTATATATACATATTATGAATAAATGCATATATGAATATACACACATATATGTACATATATACACATCATCTTTATCCATTCATTTATTTTTTTTTATTTATTTTATTTTATTTTTTTTATTAAATCTTTATTGTTCAGATTACATTTGTTCCTCTTCCCCCCCCCATAACTCCCCTCCTCCCAGTTCCCGCCCCACCCTCCGCCCTCACTCCCCACCCACTGTCCTCATCCATAGGTGCATGATTTTTGTCCAGTCTCTTCCCGCATCTCCCATTCCCCTTTCCCCCCCAAGAATAGTCAGTCCATTCCCTTTCTATGTCCCTGATTCATTATAATCACCAGTTCATTCTGTACATCAGATTATTTATTCACTTGATTCTTAGATTCACTTGTTGATAGATGCATGTTTGTTGTTCACAATTTGTATCTTTACCTTTTTCTTCTTCCTCTTCTTAAAGGATACCGTTCAGCATTTCGTATAATACTGGTTTAGTGGTGATGAACTCCTTTAGCTTTTCCTTATCTGTGAAGCTCTTTATCTGACCTTCAATTCTGAATGATAGCTTTGCTGGATAAAGTAATCTTGGTTGTAGGTTCTTGGTATTCATCACTTTGAATATTTCTTGCCATTCCCTTCTGGCCTGCAAAGTTTCTGTTGAGAAATCAGCTGACAGTCGTATGGGTATTCCCTTGTAGGTAATTGAGTCTCTTTCTCTTGCTGCTTTTAAGATTCTCTCTTTGTCTTTTGCTCTTGGCATTTTAATTATGATGTGTCTTGGTGTGGTCCTCTTTGGATTCCTTTTGTTTGGGGTTCTCTGCGCTTCTTGGACCTGTAAGTCCATTTCTTTCACCAGGTGGGGGAAGTTTTCTGTCATTATTTCTTCAAATAGGTTTTCAATATCTTGCTGTCTCTCATCTTCTGGCACCCCTATAATTCTGATGTTTGTACGCTTGAAGCTGTCCCAGAGGCTCCTTACACTATCTTCGTATTTTCGGATTCTTTTTTCATTTTGCTTTTCCGGTTGGGTGTTTTTTGCTTCTTCGCATTTCAAATCTTTGACTTGATTCTTGCGCTCCTCTGGTCTGCTATTGGGTGTCTGTATAATGTTCTTTATTTCAGTCAGTGTATGCTTAATTTCTAGTTGGTTCTTTATCACAGCATCGAGGGTCTCATTAGTTTTCGTGAGGCTCTCATCAAGTTTATTGGCAGCTTCTAGCACATTATTGCAAGCCCTCAAAATTGCGTTTTTTAGCTCTATATCCTCCATTTCTGTCATGTTTTTTTGTCTCCGCATTTTTATGCTTTCTTGGTGCACCCCCTTGTGGTCTTTGTGCGCAGTCTTGTTCTAGTTGAGCCTTGATTGTTGTAGTTAATACTAGAGGGATTTGACCACCAGGCCGACTGGCTGTGAGAATCAGCTGTGTCTGCAGTGGGAAAACTTCTGTCCTCTGGAGAGGTGCTAATCTAGCCTTTGCCTGAGGCGATCCGGCAAATGGCTCTGCAGGGCTTGGGCGGGGCGGGATCAACAGGGTGGGCGGAGGGAGCAGTTATGGCTGCTCTCAGTCCCGTTCCCAGAGGCTCTGCTTCTCAGAACCCCAGCAACGGCTGCAAACCTCGGAGAGAAAGCTGCCCTCACGTTCCAACTGATGCCAGACAATCCCGCTTCTCCCGTTTGAGTCTGAGTCCTTAGAGACTCTCCCAGATCTGGAGCTCAGAGTCTGAGACTCCCTCCTGATTGAAAACGACAACCGCGCCCTCAGCCACCAGCCCGCTTTGCGCGCGCACCACTGCACCTTTATATTTTCCACACTGCGCCTCCTCTGAGCCTCGGTATGCTGTTGTCTTTCCTTCTAGTTGAAGAGTCTCTCCTCAGCCACCCTTCCTGTGGTTCTGGGTGATGTCCGTTCCGTCTTTTAGTTGTATTTTTGAAGTGGTTGTTTGCGGCAGCAATCTCCGGTGTTTACCTATGCCGCCATCTTGGTCTCCTCCATTCATTTATTGATGAACACCTAGTTTGCTTCCATTTTCAATATTGTAAATAATGCCGCAATGATTTTTGTACTGCAAATTGGTACAGTCACTATGGAAAACAGTATGGAGATTCTTCAAAAACTAAAAACAGATCTACCATATAACGAACAATTCCATTTCTGGGTATTTAGCCAAAGAAAATGAAAGCACTAATTCAAAAAGATATATGCACCTCTATGTTCATTACTTTGCATATGTTTATGTTGTTATTTATTTATTTTTCAATTACTTTTGGCATTCAATATCATTTTATTTTAGTTTCAGGTATACAGCATAGTGGTTAGATAATTATGTAATTGCAAAGTGATCCCTGATAATTCTAGTACCCTCCTGGCACCATACATAGCTACTACAATATTATTGACTATATTCCCTATGCTGTACTTGACATCCCCAGGACAGTTTTGTAAATAACAATTTGTACTTCTTAATCTCTTCACCTTTTTTACCCAGCCCTCCAACCTCACTCTTATCTGGCAACACTCAGTTTATTTCCAATCCATGAGTCTGTTTCTGTTTTATTTGTTCACTTATTATGTTCTTTTGATTCCACATATAAGTAAAATCATGTGGTATTTGTCTTTCTCTATCTGACTTATATCACTTAGCAAAATACCTTCTAGGTCCATCGTGTTGTTGCAAATGGTCAGATTTTATTCTTTTTTATGGATGAGTAACATTCCATTTTATATATATACCACCTCTCCTTTATCCAATTGTCTAAAGATGGACACTTGGGTTGCTTCCATATCTTGGCTACTGTTAATAATGCTGCAATGAACATAGGGGTGCATATCTCCTTTTGAATTTGTTTTTTATGAAAAAAAAATATTTTTATTAATTTCAGTGAGGAAGGGAGAGGGAGAGAAATAGAAACATCAATGATGAGAGAGAATCATTGATTAGCTGCTTTCTGCATGCCCCCTACTGGGGATGGAGCCTGCAGCCCGAGTATGTGCCCTGACTAGGAATCGAACCCTGACCTCCTGGTTTATAGGTTGACGCTCAACCACTGAGCAGCACCACGTGGGCATTAATTTGTGTTTTTGATTACTACAAATATTTAAGCAGAAGTGGAATTGCTGAGTAATAAGATAGTTCTACTTTTTACTTTTTGAGGAACTTTCATACTGTTTTCAATAGTGGCTGCACCAGTTTGCATTCCCACCAACAGTGCAGGAGGGTTCCCTTTTCTCCACGTCCTTACCATCACTTGTTTGTTGATTTATTGGTGATAACCAATTGGATCTTTCTAGAAGGATGTCCTAGAGGCACATGCCACCAACTCTTCAAACTAAATGTTGTTATCTTTCTCATCAAACACCCTTCTTTCACCCAGAAGCTCATTATTCATGCTAAGAAATTTAGAATTGCTTTTAACATCTTTCTTTTTTCACATAGCCCATGTTCAAGACATGGGTAAATCCCAAATATCAAATGTTTTTAGACTCAATCATCTACTCTTAATTTACATTGCCAACACCATTATTTAGGTTCTTATTGATAAGTGTACTAAATTAATGCCATATAACTGTTTGGGAAGTTGTGGAAAGAATGAGGGCTTTAGTGCCCAATAGATTGAGATGTTTGAAGACTCAGCTCTGCCTCTTACCAGCTGTGTTTGTTTGGGAGATTACTTAAACTTCTTGACCTTGGTTCAATGTATAATGGCAAATCATTATTTTTCAAGGTTGCTTTAAAGATACAGTTTTTAGCACAGTTCCTAATACATCATTGGCTTTAAATAACTTGCCGTGGTATCTTTATGTGTATAGTCAAAGACTTTAAATAAATCTGGCTGCAACAGTTATCTCATCTTTAGCTCAAGTAGCCTTTATAATGCTGCCCAAGTCTTCTAAAAAGTATGTCTAGTTGAGCCCCTCTTAAACTTAAAACCTTCAAGTTTTTGGAATTTTAACCTCCAAGGTTATATATTTACTTCCCACCACTTTTGGAAAACAAGTTACTTTCCATTAGAACACATCAAGAACCTCAATGTCCCTCGAGCTTTTTTGTTTTGTTTTTCCCTGATTGAACTGCCCTTTCTTCATTTTCCTTCGTAACAAAACTTTGGGCCTAACCATTATCCCTGCTTTGAAGCCTTCCCTGACTCCTTCCTTTGTCATACATAGAAGTAATTACTCTCTGTTTTGGAAAGCCTTGGTCTTTTCTTTGGTTCACACAGCTAATTATCATAGTTAACTTTTGTTGAATTTTATATTCTCAACACTCTTACAATTATTTTAAATGTATAAATTTATACTTTTGGGTAAGGCACCATTATTATCCATACAGATCAGAAACTCAGGTACAAGGTAGCTAAAGAACTTTGCCCAAGATCAGTGGGCGGTGGAATCAGGCTTTTACTTAGGCAGCCTGGCTCCTGTGTCTATGCGATTTCCACTTACTCCTTATTGCCTCCTGATAGTATTTAACACTGATGTACTGTCATATGCCCCAGTCATCTTCAACTAGGAAAGACCCAGCCCCATGTTGTACGTAGATTGGTTTGGCAGTAACAAGTGCAATTACAGGCAATTAGGAAGTAAGCCCTCCAGGACTATGTAAGGGATAGCAGTTTGCAAATGATTTTTATTGTTAAAGTGCTTTTGAAGTGGCAACTATCCATAATGCTGCACAATCAACTTATATTACTTAGGAAGTGATTATTCATTTTTGTGACTTGCTTTTTTGTCATTTACTGACTTCACCTCTGGCCCATCATTTCTGCTTTTTGCTATTTTTCTGCTCATTACCATGTCCAATAGGAGAAGAAAGAGGAGTTGAATTCTAATCATTCCAGATTAAGGAAAAGTTAAACTGTTGGAAAACATAATGTTTAGGGTTATACTGTGAAATTTTACGCGCACATTTATTTTTAATTATCATCAAAAACTCATTTACATTTTAAGAACCATATTTTGTATACTTATTATGTGCTAAGCTCTGTGAGCTGCATTAATTGCTCCTTTAGGCAGTATAAGCTTTATCTTATATTTTCAACCTTTTAATACAGATCCAATCTGAGAAATCCTCATGAAATAATTTTTGACAATGTGCATTAATTAATTTAGCAGTATACATAAATGCACCTGTGTAAAAAATTCTGGCTTTGGGAAACTTTGTTCATTTCTCCTGGGCTGAATATAGACCTTCTCCTATCTTATTTCAACATTATACTTCAACTGCAAGTCCCAGAATCATCCCCAAGAGTATCCTTCTGGCCACAGTGAGGTGGTTCCCAAACATATCATATGCATGTGCCTTATGATCTTTGTCACACCTGTGTACTCTCCCTCCCTCACTTCTATTGGGAGCTTTCCTCTGCCTTTGAAGCCCAAGCAGCAAGATCTCAAGGAAGGTGTCTCTGGGGAACTGCCTTGTTCCTGACTTTTCCTCCTGCTATAAACTCCTACAACGCTTCTTACCTCTACTGCTGGCTGGCACTTAGTCTCAATGTTTATTTCCATTTCTGTCCTGTCTCACTTACTGGTTTTATATAATAACGATAATAAAAACTGCCACTTAGTGAGCATTTTCTGAAGATCCGGCACTGTACTAAGGTTTAACAAACTTTATCTCATTGGCTGTTCACAGCAAACCTAGGGGGTGGGCATTACTAAGGAAGTAACAGAGGCTCAGAGAGGATAAGCTACTTGCCCTGAATCATACAGCTTGTGAATGGTAGCCACTGCTTTTTATCATGTTTCTCTTTGAGACCAGAGATCATGTCTTTCTCTGAGGAGTATTGTGAAGCATCAGTGAGATAAAAGTTGTAGTATCTAAATGCACAGAAGGGACCTGAATCATCTGTGGATAATGATACTGTATCTTAAGGTACAAATAAAAAGTGTACAAATAAATAAGAATAAAAACACCAAGTCGATACTTCTTTATTTGTATAAATTAAAATATCTTTCTAATCATAGAGCACCCTAAATAGCAGGTTACTGGGAGAAATGATATGAGAATACTATAATTTTATAACTTATTGATAACCATATCATTGGAAGCATTAACAGTACATTTTATAACATTAGGTGGTCACTTAAATCATCACCATATTACAGAAAGAATAGTTAGTTGTTGGAAATTTTAAATTCTCAAATTAATTTTATTGTTTATATCACCCAATTTCTTATATCATCAATTAACCATTTTGTAATGCACTATTATCGCTGTTGCCTTCCAGGTTTTGAGATTATTCAACTTAAAAGATGTTATTTTCCAGTTTTTACTAACATCTTTAACAATCTACAATGTCTAAACTAATGGGGAGTAACTTGTAAAATGTTGGCTATTACTAGAACTGACCCTGAATTAGAATATACATTTCAGTATATATATTCTTTATCTAATTGTTATGCCCCATAATTTTTCAATTGATTACTCACTTTGTAAAGTATAGACAAGCAACTGTAGTAGTAAAACCAGGTTATCATGTGTAGGCTTTAGTGCTGATTTTAAAGTGGTAGCCATTTGTAAGGTGTCTACTAAAATAACATATTTCTCTTTTGTAACATAATGATCTATGACACCTTTCTTTTCTTTGATAGATAACCTAGAATATTTTCAGCTCATCTAATATATGTCTAATAAAAATCTATTCATGTCTCCATGGGTGGGCACAGCCAAGGCATGAAGTAGTGCTGAGTGTCAGAAGTGCTGCTTCCGTTAATAAAGATCCTGGAGAAAAAAAAATCGACTCAAGCAGCAGGGGCTGAGGCTCTCTTTCTAGCCTCTTTTGAAATCTACCAAGACATTTTTATTGCTACATTTTAATCTTGCTAAGAAGTTAAATAGGTATCTTACCATGGATTACAGCAATCTTTTCACCGTGGGGGAGTTTTATATTGTTATTATTGAGTTTAAAGTATCTCAACTAGTTGTTTTTGGTCCAGTAGATGTATTTTTCCTGTGTTTGCTAAAAAAGTGTATCTTTCATTATTTAATCAACTATAAAAATACAAATAGTTGATTAAAGTCTCTATTGCTATTGTTTTGAGAAATTGTTTTTAAATAGTAATTATCTTAAACTACATTTTATTTAAAGGGATTAAATTTGATGTTTTTCCAGTTTGGTTTTAGGTTGTTCAATGAGCTGAGGGGCATGTCATCCAGTTATATGATGCTTGTGCCTTTTCAGGCCATCCTCTGTCGCTCTTCTAGAAGACTCCTCCAGATTCAGGGAAGATTTGGGCAGTGGAGACAAGATTGTCCTCTTCACTCCATCCACTGCCTTCAGCTGGCTTTGCTCTGTATGACCTTTTCAAAATGCTAGCGTCATGGCCTTTTGACATTCTCCAATTCAAAAATCTTAGATATCTGTTCAAGTTCAGCAATTCTCACTCAACATTTAACTGCTCAGTTTTATAGATTTCATGTCTTTATTTCAAATTTTTGTTCTTTTTATTCCTGTCATGGAGTCTATTTTTTTCCTCCATTTAACCATCAGTCACTTCACTGCATTACTATTCTCCCAGATGGCTGGCCATTTCTAGATTTCACTTGTCTCTCTCTTCAACCTAGACTCTTCTAGTCACTCTATCATGTTCTCTCACCCTCAAACTTTTGGTATTCCTTCTTCATTATTACTCAACCCTAGAGCATCCACATGTCTGATTTACGTATACTTGCTTTCTAGTCTTATTTTGTGACACAAACTCACATAACTTGATAAATGATCTCTAGTACAAATACCATGATTTCCAAATAGAAAGAAGTGCTGGAAATCAAACAGCATTAAAAAAGTTTTTTTTCTGGGAAGGGTGAGTATTTCAGCTTGTTGGGCTTAGTGAGGAATGAAGGAGAATGTAGCTGGAAAGGTGAATTAGATCTAGGTCATATAAGGGTCCAAAGTATAGTGCTAAGGAGTTTAAACTCATCCTATAGGTAGTACAGATGAGAAAAATTGAAGTAGATACATATTCTTTTAAAAAAATATTTTTATTGATCTCAGAGAGGAAGGAAGAGGGAGAGAGAGATAGAAACATCCATGATGAGAGAAAATCATGGATTGGCTGCCTCCTGCTAGTCCCCCACTGGGGATTGAGCCCACAACCCGTGCATGTGCCCTTGACCGAAATCGAATCTGGGACCTTTCAGTTCGCAGGCCAATGCTCTATCCTCTGAGCCAAACCGGCCAAGGCATAGATATATATTCTTAAAGCAACATTTTTAGAAATAAAATGTTGGCAACAGTGGGGAAGATTACTGGCATATGAGAATAATTGGAGGCCATCAGACTAAGTTGGAAGCTATTGAGATTGTGAATCATGAGACCCAATGGCCTAAGCTGGGTGGCTGGAGTAGGAATGAAGAACTGATTGTCCTTCACTGTGTTCTTCAGTGAACTAGTACCTCCCATAGCATTCATTATGGTCTCTGGTGCTGTAGGACACTTTGAGCAAAATCTCTGCATCTTTAACAGGATGGCATGTCAATTCGTCTTTCTCATAGGAAACAAATTAGTTTACCAAACCAGCTATATTTCCTAGATAAAGTTTATTGTGTGTCTTTACACAGATGGAATTATTATACATACTGCAACAACGGATGTAATATGTCATGTTTGCAAAATTTATTTGAGAAATACTCCTTTGTGTAGAAGTTATACCAGCATGTTGTTTAATTTCTATCAAAGAACAGAGATGGTTTTTCCCTTCTATGCTCTAAATGTCCCAAATTATTTAAGAATGTTATAATTGAATTGTCACCAAGATCATACAGTCTCTGCCAGGGAGGTAATAACAATGTTTGGAAATGCTTTCTACTATTAAAGCAGCCACTGAGCTTGGCCACACAGCCTGACTAAGAGTTGCAGATCTCTCTGAGTTGCCCTTATAAACCCCAGTGAATTAGGCAAGTTGAAGGTCACAGATAACTCCGCTTGAGCACTTAGAACTTTGGAAGAAGAATGGAAGCAGCAAGAATCAAGTCTAAATAGCCCTTGACCTTGCCTTGGATAAGAAATAAAGGTATAGTGCCTTCTTTGTCTCTTTTTTATTTTTTGGTACCTTACATTTTCAACTTATTGTAAAAAAAGATTTTAAGGTCTAGGCTGCAAAGAAGTTTTGTCAAATACTGTAGCATTTCTTATAGTCAAGTGTTTTTTCCCTAATTTAAGATGATTTGTGGTCTGTGCTGGTAGAAGTAGCTAGAACCTTTCAAATGGCAGCTTCTCTTGAAGAGATTAGCAATAAATCAAAATTATACTCTGACTACTCTGACTCAAGTCCCTTGCTACATAACCTGAGTTTCATATTTTTTCTGTCATTTTGGAGGGTGGCTCTCTTTTGTTCGGTTAGCCACTGTGGAGCGGAAATTCAATTATTAACTTTAACAAAGTCTAAGTCTATGAAGCAGACATTTACTAATTTAGCCTGCTTTAATTAGAATGAAATTGATGTTTTACATAAAACTTTGTTCACTAATTTAGCCTGCTTTCATTAGAATGAAATTGATGTTTTACATAAAATTTTACCACTTACCAGTATAGTAGTTCTCTTTTTCTGCTTTATATTAAGGTTGGTGCATACTTGGTTTATTCTTCTCAGCCTCCTGCTATATTAACTTTTGGAAGGCAAGGAATGAGTTTCTCATTTTTGTATCAGTGCAGCCTCTAAAGACTATTGCCATATTTGTCTAATTTAATAGGCTCAGATATATTTGTGTGCAATCTAGCAACTGTTAGCCCAGGTAATATCTTAAGTCACTTGAACTTATGTCAACATGGTCATGTAAATATCAACAGGGCATCTTTTCAATTTTGTTTTATTCAAAACACTTCATTAATTACTTATATTTCAAAGAATTTTAGGTACTTTAAATACAAAGAGAGAGAAAATGAAGTCCTGGTTGTCTAATATTTAATTAGAAAATGGAAATACATTCAATTTTTCTAAAAATATAATCTTCGATTATTCACTTTAGTAGCTCCATATTGTGATAACACTAGGCATTTACTCTGTAGTGGACTGCAGCATGATAGAAATACAATATTTAATTCTTGCCTTGTGAGTTGTATAGAAAATAAAGTGGTTAAACTGAGCAAGGAAGAGAAATGAATTCTGATATTTTTCAATATTCCAGATCTTTCACTTATCTCTCTCTCACACACACACACAAAACTGTACAAAAATTTCTCTCTCTCCCTACATACACACACACACACACAGAGGGTGGGACAAAAGTGGGTTTACAGTTGTGAGAACATGAAACACAAAGTTTATTCTTGTATTATCATTTATTAATTATTGTATTATTTTCCATGCAAACAACTATAAATCTGTAAATATACTTGCCCCACTATGTGTATATCTATACCTATCTATATCTATATCTATATCTATATCTATATCTATATCTATATATCTATATATGTGCACATATATATAGATATATAGATATAGATATGCTTTTGGACAAAGCTATTTCAATTCTATTCAATTCTAGCATTCTCTTTGGGATAGAAAGGAATATGAGAAGAATGTCTGTTCTTACTCCCAACAATCCAACTGTAGGCTGTATAAGATCCATGGTATTAAAGAAGTAAAGGTAAGATGTACTGGGGGAGAGAAAATATCTGTTGAAAATTTTCTAGATTTCAATTTCTAAAAGAGTGGGAATCAACTTGGTTCAGTGGTTGAATTGACCCCAAAGAACAGATACTATAGTCACTCATTTTTGGTTATGATGCTTCATGTTTTTCATTTCAGCAATTCTCCACGGGTCTCTTGTATATCTACATATCTTAGGATCAAAGGCACTGTCTCTCTTATCTAAGACTGTCTGCTTAAGGATGTTTGCATACAAACAGCCTTGGGAGAGAAGGACAATGTCTAGCTCCAGATGGAAGGGCAGGTTGGTTTACTGTTTACTATAATAAAGATAACATCTACCTGGGTCAAAGTTCAAGCAGGCTTACTGCCTATTACAAAAAATTTAGTTTCCTAAAGTCAGGAGTCCCTTTCCTGTAATATGCCCCACTCTATATAGAGGTGTCATCTCATCCTCTTTCCAGGGACCCATGGGAATTGAGATTCAGAGAACAAAAATGATGGTAGTTTACTGCTAGTGCTGTGAGTAAAGAATTGGATTTTGTTTCTGACTCAGGAGTATACTTTGAAACTGTGCCCATGAAACTGTGGCAGGCTAACTTGTAGGCTTCCAAGTAGGAAACAAATGGAACCCTGCCAAGTTTTTGACAGATACAAAAGGTTAGAACTGATTCCCTATTATAGAACCAAGTGATATGAATATGTGGACTCTCCAAAATTATTCAGCAGTGACAGGATACCAAATTGTTTCTAACTATCTTTTCTTCAAAAGTCATACAGCTTTATTACTATTATTATTATGGATATAATAAAACAAGAACAATGCTTTGAATGCTGCAGATAGAAATATTCCTCCAAGGAATATTATAATAGGATAATTGCAGGTTGATTTTTTGTTTGTTTGTTGTTTTGGTGAACTTCCAATCTCCTAACCTTCCACACAGAACTCTTACTTTATCATTTTTACCTCTTCACAAGGCTCCGGAGGACCACATACAATCTCCAATTCCGTTGGAGATTTCAGCCTAGGAGCATATAGCTAGTTAGGGCTATAAATACAGACAGTATTTGCAGGCCCAGCCTCCTTCACAACTCTGTGGGAAATCAAGCAAATGGCAAGTGTTCTAAATGTATTGCTTATAATTTTAGTTTTTTGTTTTGTTATCTTTATACTGGAGCTGATTTTCATCACCTATTACACTAGAGTCTGTATTGAAGTCAAACTTTGCTGAGTATTTTATTGAACTTTTTGTGAGATTAAAATCAAAACACTGAATGCCTTTCATGTAGTGTGTGTGTGTGTGTGTGTGTGTGTGTGTGTGTGTGTGTGTGTGGTGATCCCACATAAGAAGCTTGGAATGATTTCCCTTTATCTATAATCAACATCTCCCTTCACAAAGAGAGTTCTTAACAGACAAAAACATGGAAAATACAATTATTTACCTCTCTTCTTTCTCTGTAATGGAATGTTCACTAACACATTGTAAATTAAGCCTGTGAATAAGGTAGCAATTTTTTGTGTAATTTGGTTCTGTGCAAATACCAATTTCCTTTTAGATCATTAACTTCTTGAGGTCAGAGTATTTATTCTTCAAAAGTCACACCTAGTGTGAATTTTATGTAAGGAAATGGATGGCTTCAAATTGGTAGCTCTTACTGAATTCTTGTAGTTTTAATTTTTATAATAAATCTAATGGGGTTCAGGAATTTTTCAGAAAGACAGAATGACCTCTAATTTTTTAAAATTTCAAATGAAAATCTAAAATTACTTGATATAAACATATTTTGGATCATCCAGAGGACCACATACAATCAAGTGCTAAATAGAATTTGACATTTGGCATTTGGTATTTGCCTGGGCTGGATTTTTCAACATCCATACTACTGACATTTTGGACCAGATGATTCTTTGTTGTGGGAATATGTCCTGTACTCTGTAGGGTATTCAGCATCATCCCTAGCTTTTCATATTAGATTATATACTGGTGCCCTCTCTTCCTAGTTGTAGTAACCAAAAATATCTCCCGATGTTACTAAATGGGCCCTGGAGGGCAAAATTGCCCCAATGGAGAACCACTGTGCATTGGTGTCTACCAATGTGTTTAATCGAAGAGATAGTTTTAAATGGGGAGAATATAAAAAGAATAGAGGTGGAACTAAATACATAAATGATGCATTTTATACCAGGTAAAGGGCAAATGACATAACAGTGAAAGCACAATTGAAGGCTTCACAATAGTTTTAATAGAGAAATGTGTTAGAACTCTAATCATCAGATATCACAGGATAGTATAAGCATTTTGAACTAAGATGCCGACCCTGTGCTGAAGCAGTTTAGTGTCATATTGATATTTAATTACAGCACAATAATACCATCTATCACACTAAATTAATGTGGTTAATTTGAATTTTACTTATTTTTAAATTTTATTTATGTATATTGGTAAATTTGTTTTGGTAGCAAGATTAAATCACTAAGCATAAGCTTTAAACATAAGGAGTTTATACTTAGTTTTGTGTTTATACATATTTAACAAACATAATAATAAGAATAACTTGTCAACACCAGAAAGCCTCAAATGTTGATTTTGTTTTCCATTGAAAGGGATCAGTACATTTGTGGAGTTTAAGAGACAATGGATTTGGGGTGTGGAAGGCTGAATGGAGGGAGGAGCAGCAGGCCAATGAGGAGAAATTTGGGGAAAACTCCAAACTTAGATGCTGGACTTCTGCCACATCATTTAAATTTGTGTCAAATACAGAAGAAATAAAAATCAATGCTCCCTTTTAAAACTGGCTCACAAAACAGAAACTGCTAACTGGGTTATTCTATTTATTTCCTTTTGACAAAATAAAGTTTATACACACACTTTTTCCTTACCTACACTGCTGTGTGGAAAGCATGATTATTCAAGTAGATCATTTCAATTCTGATTAGAACTGATGACCTAAGAATCAGGGATGGAATTAGATATGTTTTCAGGTAATTTTGACAATTTATTGTGTTGCACTGTACAAAACAAGTGCGAAACGGCCTCGCAGGCTGCAGAACAAGCTCCCATTGCTTGATATGCTACCATTTCATCATCTGCTGGAAAACCCTCCCCTCCCACCATGATCCTTTGTTTGCTTTTTTTCTCTTATTCTCCTCCATTGGAAGGTGTTTTGGAATGGTGCTGAGTAAAGTAAAAGAGTGCAATTGATCATAACTGGTCATGGTTTCAATGGTGGAAGTGGAAAAGCCCAACCCTTCCTCCTGAACCCATTTCTCTCCATTTCCAGAATGGGGAGACTCCTAAGTGACTGGTTTCTGTATACTCTGCTCTGAGCTGCAGGGCAGAGGATGTGGAAGTCATTAGGGGTTGGATAGCACTTCCTAGCTTTCTGAGAGAAAGGGACTTCCTTCTAACCTGTGTACCGTGGAGATGACTGGCTCCTCTCTCTCACTCCTTGTCCAACAAAGGCCTGAGTGTCTGCATTTCCATAGGGACAGCAAGGCCAGCGTTCCTCAGGTTAATCTAAACTCTAATAAAGCAGCACTGCTTTTGAAGACTATAGAGATAAAACCCTGGAAAAGAGAGAGAAGGGAACTTTCTGAAGGTAGAATTTTGGAAAGCATTTGGGGTGCATTGGAAATTTTATTTCCTCTCCATTTAAGGGGAAGTAGAATGATCAATTGTTTCATGTGCCTTTATGGAATTTGGGGCCATCTGAAAATTTGTAGTGTATTGTATTTCTAAAGAAACAGTAAAAATGCAAGCAATAAATTAGATTAAAATTTCACTACATTAGGATGACACTCTACTAATTAGAATCAATCCTTTCTTCAAAAAAGTTAGATTTCTCAGTTACATTTTAGATCTAACTGTTGGAAAGGAATATTGTTTGGTACTTAATGTGACATTATCACAAAGTCTTAATGAAATGAAGATAGTTTATGCAGGAAGTTTCATCTGTCATGTATAAGCTCTAATGTATAGCATTTATGCTTTGAGGTTCTGATGTTTGAAAAAGGAAATCCTTCAAATTGCTGTGCTTTTGGAATCAAGTTTGTCACTCTTAGCAGCATTATTTGATGGGAAACTTTGAGTTGCTGTTTTGTAATGTCAAACTCTAGTCTGATAAGTGAAAATGTTAGCCTAGTTTCTTGTAAACTGCCAACACATTTGATGGGTGCAACTTGTACTGAGCCTGTTAAAGTTATAGATAGGAAGAATCCCCAAAGAAATAGGAATAGGAGACTTTAACCTTCTGAAAGTGAATAAGCTCGTTGAAACAATTGTTTGGACATGTTTCTGATTATCTTTGTAAAAGGAAGCAGGGTCTGATTTTTTCTGAAAGGCCATTCTTCTGGGACAGGCACAAATGTGCTTTACACATCGATATGTTTTTCAGGATTCTACGTGACTTAAACCAAGTTTATCTGAAATTTTATGAAACAAATTCCCTCTCGACTATTTTATTTGTTGTCTCTTGAACTTGTATATGTGTTATAAAGGAATAGACTGTCATGGTTATTTTAAAATTGCATTTTTAAATTCACTTACATTATGAGTAAATCTGGTTCTATTTAGCTGAGATAAGAAAAGTTAAATGATGCATAAATCACTCCTTTTAAAACTATTTTTTAATTGTGTATCTTAAATAGAAGTTACTTCTAAATGGAATACTTTCAGGTATGCACATTACCAGCTAGCTGTTATTCTTTATTATTGAGGAAGAATTCTTCCCTAAAAAGATAATGCTGATGACCGTGTGCATTGCAAGCTGGAATTTCAGGTATCAGAGGAGAAAAATTCTTTTCAAGCCTTTGATCTGGAGTAAAGAGCCATCTAAATGAAGTAGAGAATGATACTTCATCAACCACAGAGAATCTAGACTCCCCTCACCCATAGTCGGTTTTTATAGGAAAGGGGCCTATGCGATCCATCTCCAGCATGGTTGGCTTTTGATGGAAATGGTTGCTGAATTTCTCCAGGGCAAACAGAATGTAGGTAGGAGGGAAGAGGATGTAAGAGCAAGGAACTGTGGATGTGGGCCAGCGCCTGGCTCAGCTAGACAGGGGGAGGTGGAGGCAAGGAGAAAAGACCTCAGCCCATTTTTTAAAAATGGCCCAATGGAAGACAGCAAGACGTAGGTGACATATGAGGAAACAGGTGACCCCATAGTACTCAGTCAATGAAGAACTGGAGGAGGGACTAAATAAATAGGCTGGGTTCGCTGCCCCAGCTGTGCCTATACAACCCGGCGGACACCCGCTCTTGAGAACGTATTAAGAGTCTTGTTGTCGTTATACTTCTGTCTCTGAGTCTGTTATTTGAATTCAAACAGGTGAGCATTTCTCACAGTTTTGGTGCACTTAAACACATTTTCTTTTTCATTGCAACTGATATGCTTGTTATTCATATTTTCCAAATACCAACTAGAATGCCATGTTGTTTTATTCCATTTATACTATACCATAGAGGCATGCCTAAGGAATATGAAATATATTTCCATTGCTGAGTTTTGAGACATATACTTCCTCTCTCCTCACTTCTTTGCATTTTCTTTCCTTTCTCCTCCTTTTGGGAAGATTTTACATCCATCAGTAGTAGAATTGATTTTGTATGTAAAGGAGAGCACACAGTATCTCAGATGATAATGAAGTTTAATTTCCAGCTGAAGCATTTTTCATGAATACTTAAAACATTAAAGAGAGATCTAAATAATTTCAGCCAGAGAGAGCTACACTCTTCATGAACTTGGCATTCATTCATTCAACAACTATTCCCCGAGTGCCTGCAATGTGCAGTGCACAGTGCACAGACCCATAGATTAATTAGAAATTGTTCGTGCCTTCCTGTAGAAGGAATAGATACTTAACTATAATTAGAATTATGTAAAAATATCATAAACCCATTTGTAGAGCCAAGAATTCTTTTGAGAATTTAAATGGCATTTGAGCTAGATCTAAACGCAATCTTACCAAGGAAGAATAAAGGGAAGGGCAACTCAAGGGCATAGAAGAGTGCATTCAAATGCAGGGATGTAGTTTCTTGGGGTAAATATCTTGGTAGATTATATATTTAAACATTTTTTTCTGTTCAAGACACAGCTCATCACTGACTTTCTCCACTTTTAACAAACCATCTTTATCCTGTTTTGGCCTGCTTCTTCCAGCCCCAGCTAGTCACCCCAGCCAGAAGATCTGCACACCAAGTGCACCTTTGCCCAGCCCTCAGGCCATTCCTAACATTAACTGTGTTGGTCTCAACAGAGTCTGGAATTAGTCGCGTTAAGCTGGATCCACAGTCAGCTATGGCAGGGTGAGCCCTGACCATTAGGATGTCCCTGAGCTACAGTCTACCTCCATCATCTTCTTTGGTCCTTTGTGCTGATCTTCAGCCCATGGGATCACTAATATTCTGCTAGTCTCTTCCTCTGGCCAGGGATCTACTCCCACATCCTTATTCCCACTGTCCTATTTTGAAAGGATTGATTGTTCCATGACAACATAATTGCTCATATAAAAGTATAGGTCCTGCTATTTGTTCTCTTTCTAATGTGCATTTTTTCCCCCTGAAGCGAACTTCCTTTGATGCAAAGTCTTGACAGAACCATGAAGGATGTGGCCTCATCCCTTTGTTACTGCCCTTGGAACACTGACTTGGGCTCCTTGCATCCCTTCCCTCTATTTTGAGGCCAGTTCTGGACTCAAGCCAGCTCCTCAAGGAAACACTTAGGACATTTAGTGAGAGGTAACAGAAACATATTTAAGCTAATGTAAGAGCGAGACAAAGATATATTTATTGGAAGAATATTTAAGTATCTCACACATAGACAGAAAAAGCAATAGGATCAGGTCTTAGAAAAGGCAAATCTGAGGCTAAAGGCAGCAGGAACTACCACCACTGGAATGAATCAGCTCCACCACTTTTCTTTTGTTGCAACCCAGAGCTCAATTTCTGAGAGGGTTAAATTCCTGAGAGTAGTTGTATATGTTTGATCAGTCTAGATTGATCTATGTTTTTCCCTTCCCTTTGGCTAGGGCAAGGCAGGGCCCCTTAATTGACATCCTGCCAAGACCACAATCAGTGGGAACAGAATAATCCTCCAAACAAAATAGCACTGCTGCATACAAAAGAAGTTGGAATGAATATTGGGCAAGCAAAAGCAATCCTGTCAACTGTACTTAGCCTCTGCTCTAAGTTGTCATCCCCTCCTCACTGGCTGATGCTATTTGGGTCCAGTGCCCATTGAGACAAACCCCTCCCAATTTATGACAGTAGAGGAATCTCTAAAATTATTTTCTTATGAAACCTCTTCTTGGAGGATTATCATTTAAAGTTTGAATTAAACCAGAATTAGGTTGCTTGTCTAATGTAGTCAGAATCCAAAATCTTCTAGCCAAGGGACTACATTTGCCTTATTTCTATTTGACTTGAAAGAAATAGCAAGATATAATATATCTACCTATAGTTACAAAAATGCAACCATGATTTTAAAATCTTAATATCTTAAACACAGTATCAAGACTCCCTAAGCCTCTAAATTTAGATTGGATTAAAATTCATTATAACTAATTCTGGTAATGTTTACTGAAGCCTAAAAATGAAAACGTAGGTTTAACACAAATTATATCTGTGCCCATTATAGTTTAAAATATTTTGTAACCATGAATTATTTAATTAATGACATTCAGTATTCTTTATTGTTACTTTAAAATTCAATACATATTTTCAAAAATTTTTTCTTAATAACACTGTCACACTTAAAATATATGCAGTTCCTGTTTAAAAAGAGATTTTTAATACCTATCCTAAACCAGTTCTCAATCTGATCAGCTATGGATTTATTTATTCTTTGCTTTTACTTGAACAAAAGACGAGTGGTTAAAATACAAGTACAAGATGGTATTTAGGGACATTTTCAGTTAAAATAGTCAATGATTATGTGACTCTTTAGTATATTGTTTGTATTTTCTCTTGTGATGAGCATCTTGCTACACACATGAGAGTGCTTAGTTCAATAAATTATACCCTACTCTGTCTCTTAATTTAGTTCAAATGTTATGCTAATTGTCAAAATAATTGATTTTACTAGTATGAGAAACAGACATTTTTGTAAAGACCTTTCTTCTTTGACCATTCTCCAATTACATACCTCCTCTCACCCACTTTCTAGATTCTAATGCAGTGGTTCTCAACCTTCTGGTCCTTTAACCGTTTGAGTCCCAGGGGGTATTGAAAAAAGCACTGTCGAAGAATCCCAAACAGCGCATTGTCCACAATGTTCGAAATGTGCTGGGTTTTCTCGACATAAAATCTCAGCAGCGCAATCGCGCTGCTTGGGACTCAAACGGTTAAATACAGTTCCTCATGTTGTGACCCAACCATAAAACTATTTTCATTGCTACTTCATAACTGTAATGTTGCTACTGTTATGAATCGTAATGTAAATATCTGATATGCAGGATGGTCTTAGACGACCCCTGTGAAAGGGTCGTTCGACCGCCAAAGGGGTCTCGACCCACAGGTTGAGAACCGCTGTTCTAATGAGTGTTCCCTGTCATAGTGAATGAAGAATGAGTATCAGATAGGTGAACAACTCATATAACTTATAACCAAGACTAGAGAAAAAGCAACTTAGAGTTGCTTTTTTTTTCCTCTACTGATGGTCCTGCAATATTATCTCAGCTGTTGGATTGTGGAACACAAGCGAACTGGTAGAACTGTCGGAACTTCAATAAAAAAGTAAACAATAAGACATTTTCAATGTATTTATTTTGTTTTAGCTGCTGTTTATAGCCATAATCATCTGGTGCCCTTGATCAAACTTCAGCTTCCTGTGCAATACATTTTATAAATATTCCAAAAGAATAAGAAAAGATATTGAATTGACTTGGGTTAAAGGACAGTGCACATATTGGGAGGTGGGAGGTGAGAGAGGCCCCTGATGTTAAATGTAAAATGTTTTATGACTGGAGTTCTCAGAAACCAATGAAGCATTCTCAATCCAGCTAAGCTCCATTGCTTTCAATGAAGAATTCTTAATATAAACACACTGGATCAATCTGGATTCAATTGAAAACAGTACTGTAATATGCAGCATATCTTTGCTGCCAATGAATCATCTCATGATAGAATGCACTATTGATTTCAATAAAAAGTTAAGTGCATAGTGTGAGTATATAAAAGCAGTTTTTAAAATATTAGCATAATCAAGGAGCAAAAAATACTAACATTTGAAATGATTGAAAGATATATATATGTAGGAAGTACCTCAAGAATATGTCTTACTGAAAAGCACATGACTCTTTTGCCATGACTCTTTTATTGACATGAAAGTGATAGGATAGATGGAAAATCCTTTTGAAATTCACAAATCCATATTAAGTGCCTAGAGCAGGGGTGGGCAAACTTTTTGACTCGAGGGCCACAATGGGTTCTTAAACTGGACCGGAGGGCCGGAACAAAAGCATGGATGGAGTGTTTGTGTGAACTAATATAAATTCAAAGTAAACATCATTACATAAAAGGGTACGGTCTTTTTTTTTTTTTTAGTTTTATTCATTTCAAACGGGCCGTAGTTTGCCCACGGCTGGCCTAGAGCTTGACATTGTACTAACATGCTAGGCTAATGATTTTCAAGGGTAGGGATGATATACAACAGGATATATCATGGATTTTTTAAAATAACTGCTCCTAGAGGATTTAATCAGTAGCAGAGGCTATGTGACACAGAGAGAGGATCTTGAAGCAGTTACCACTTCACTATACCCACTTGTTATTTTGAGAACTTCAAAGTCCCTGGCCTGGATCAATTTACAAAGTATAGCAGGAGGTAACATTTTAAGAATTAGATTAAGGGGTCGATATTCAAGCAGCCGATCTGTAAGTGATCTTGGATTTCCACGAATAACTCCATACACAACACCTTCTAATGACATAGTCAACCAATACAATTAAAATTTTCAAAATAAAAACCACATTTAACCACTTCATCTAAATAGTGTTATATAAGGTGCAGAGGGCAACTATAGGCTATGTTATTAACCCTGAACAATCAGTTGGCAATCACCTAAAATCAGCTGTCATGGAAACTGAAATTTTGAAAATGAATGTTACATTAAAGAATGCAGTCTACTAGAAAAGAGTATTTTATCTAAAATTTAAGCCCTTTAATTGCTTATTCAGGATATCGCATAAGAAAACTCTAGCAAGCACAAAAACTATAGACAGTTTGAAATGTTATGCTGATATAAAAGTCAGAAAAATAAACACAAATTTTGGGGAAAAATTGGACTATGTCCCTGAATGTTATCTTCGACTTTTTTTTTAGTGTGAATAATGTGATCCAGTTATAATTGATGAGAAAAATATGAAATAAAGTCTAAATGAGTTCAAATATTAGGCATGTAATAAATCCTCCAGCCTGAATATGAAAAAAGAGGTTTATACCTCTTATGAGCATAAAAAAACAACAGGTTTTCTCCCTCTGAGATAAATACTGAATTCATATTTCAAGACTTTGGATCTGACGGACTCTAGACTTTTAGCTTCCTTGGGCTCTCTTGATTTGCCCCTGACTTACAGACAAGGGATAAAAAGTACAAGATGGCCTGGTACAGTCATTTGTAATTGTGATAGATAAGAAAGAATCCAGAGAAATGTTGAGGACTGAGCTGGACCCTAACAGGAGTTTAGGATTTGAATTAGAAAAGAAAAAAAAAGGGTAATGGGGGAGGGGCAGGTTGACATTTTCTGGGAGTATGTTTTGTCCCTTTGAAATGATTTTGTTTTAGTTAACTAAATTTTGAGTTCAATGAGTTTTATGTATGGTTGAAAACAGTAAATGATCACATTTCCAAATAGCCAATTGGCATTTTTTAAATATTTTATTTTTTACTTCTTTTTTTGTTAATTCCCACCCAGGGATATTTTTCCATTAATTTTTTAGGGAGAGTGGGAGAGAGAGGGAAAGACAGAGAGAAACATCGATGTGAGAGAAACACATCAATTGGGTGCCTCCTGCATGAGCCCCAACCAGGGCCAAGGCCAGGGAGGAGCCTGCAACCAAGGTACATGCCCTTGACTGAAATTGAACCCAAGACCCTTTGGTCCACAGGCTGACACTCTATCCATTGAGCCAAACCACTAGGGCTCTTTTTAAAAGATTATATAGTATAAAGAGAAAAACTAAGAGCTATCTTTTATATTTCTCTAGGTCCTTCACCAAGACACCTGTGACTAAACTATTTAAGCAATCTGCTGAACCTTGACTTATCACATTTACCGCAGCAGCCTCAAATCCATTATGGGGAAAGTAAGTCACCTTTGTAAGTCAAAGATTCTCATAAATTATTTTCATCATCGACTAATGGTCTGTGAAGATTTAAATCTTTTGGCGAGTTGAATGTATTGTTTCCTGTGTACTATGGTGCAGTTGTGAAATTACAATTTGTTTTAAAGCTTCAGTCATTTAGAGGACATCCATTCAAACTTCATAAAAATACCATTTAAGTCTTCTTCTGATGAGATATTTTGTGGGCATCGATGCAGAACAGCATTACTTCTTTTACAAATATTATGAATGATGAATATTTCACGTTCTGGTCTATTTTCAAGTTTGGGAGGAGGACAAATTAAATTGCATCCATTTATAATAATTATGATAAACTACCATTTTTTTTGCCATACTACATTTGACATAGCCCAGTCACTGTGATAAATGCTTCACACACACTAATTTATCATTCTTCAGAACTCAGAGGAAAATGAGAAAGCCAAGGTAGAGAAAGCTCAATAACTGACCCAAAATAACACAATTGGTAAGTGAAGATGTCAGAATTCAAACCCAGACCAGTTTGATCAAAACCTGTATTTTTAATTCCTCCTCCATTAAGTGGATATAATGACTTTCCCAGAGTTATATGGCTGGTATGTTAGCTATTATGTTTTGTTGCAAGCAAGAGAACCCAGTTTAAAATAGCTTACTAAAAGAAAAATGTGTTGGAAGAATATAAGGATGATGCTTGGAATTTTAAAAATTTTAAAAAAAATCACAGTTGTTTCAGAGGTCAGGGATTAGTACGACGATCTGGAATAAAATCAAATCTGTTTATCTTTTCATTTCCTATATCATGGTAGGAGCAGAAATTTTACCCATACTACTTTATATCTTTGCAAAAATTCTCCAGATAACCTGCTATTATTTCTTTTAACAGCTGTGATGACTGAGGTATAAAAAGTGAATTGATTTGTCCAAGATGGTTGGCTGATTGGCCCCAGGAGCTGGATTAGAGCCCAGCCCTCTAAACACTTGTACAGTGCTCTGATGATCTGCATGTGTTTTATAAAGCCCAATTGTATAATATGCTCACAAGTATTAAAGCCTCGTTTTAAAATTTCAGATATAGTAGTAGGCTAATGGAGATAATAATACTTTTTGAAGAGAAAACCTATATGATATTTGAATTCTAATATACCTCAAATATTCTAATGAATATTGATCATATGAAACCCAGAACAAGCCCAGCCAGTGTTGTTCAGTGGTTGAGCATTGACGCATGAACCAAGAGGTCACCAATTCAATTCCCCATCAGGGCACATGCCTGGGGTTACGGGTTCAATCCCCAGTAGGGGGCGTGCAGGAAGTAGTTGATCAATGATGTTTCTTTCTCATTGATGTTTCTATCTCTCTATCCCTCTCCCTTCCTCTCTCTCTAAAAACAAATAAAAACTTAATTTAAAAAGTGTAAGGAAAAAAAAAGAAACCCAGAACAATACATGGGTAATGAATCCACATCTAAAAAGTATTCAGCACTACATTATAGTGGTAAATGACAGGTTACCTTTACTAATATGGATTTCATGGATTCTTTGTAAAAGAATTATTAAAACGTTTTTCTAGCAGATACCCATTTCAGAATATAATATTTGGCTTATAGATGATGCACAATGAGAAAAGGGCTCTTTTGATGAAAATTAATCCGTACTTTCTTTTACCTTACTTACCCTTAAGCCTATCTACTTAAATAAAGGTGAAGATATTGATTAATTTCTACTATACTTAAAACATTTTTGCCTTTTGCTATGTGATTTCAAAAAGGTTTTAAATAGATGTCTTATCCACAAGATGGTGTCCTAACATTAGCAACAAATAGGTTGAGCTTACAAAAAAAAATTGAATTTACTTAGCAAAATGTTTTTAAGTTGATAACGCCAAGTGCCCATGCATAAAAACAATTACTCCTCGGCCTGTGATTTTGTGCAAAATGTACTTGGGAAAATGTATTGTTCAACTCAATTTGATTAACTCTCTTTGTCATAGATTTCCATTTATTTATGTTAATGCTACACTGGAACACTCAGTTCATTAACTTCTAATTTAGCTAAAACAGAGAGGTAAAATGTTTTCCTTGCAAATCACAACAAATTTTCAAATGACTGTGTGTGATGCACATTTTATTTTATGTCTTCTGAGATACACGTAAGAACTTAAGATTTATTATGTTTTTTAAATTATCATAATGGTTTGCTTATAAAGTCAGGGTTGGTAACATCTATTTAATCTTGCATTTGACTGCATTTAAAATTTGAAAATTGTAAGTTGTATGTTGTTTTTTGAATTGAATATCATTGTTTCCTGCTTTCAAAAACCAACACTGATTTCCAGGATCCTGAGTGATCTCTCCCTTTTTTTCCATATCAGTTTCTGACTTCTGGACAAATGTTGAAACTTTCTTATACCAAATTTTGGGGGGAAAGAGACTGGATGTGTTCTCTTGCGTTTAAGAGAGTCTAAATAAAAAAAAATATTGTTTTAGAAGAGATCAAGTAGACTAATAACTTCTAACTCCATTTTAACACTAACTTAAAAGAAAGCTAAACTTGTTCTTCAATTGAAAGTAGCACTTTGCTTTTAAACAATATTTTTAATTTGTATGTTATCTCTACTACCAGTCCATGAGTTGTTAAAACTTTTTTTTGATAACTTTTTAATATTTTCATCATGAAAAGAAAGTTTATAAAAAATGTCAAGGGACAAGAAAGAAATATATCAAAGTGAGATATATAGCATCACTTCATTCATAAGTTATTCTCTCTATTAATGGTCCAAATGTGAAGTTTGTAGAAGTTTGACAATAAACAAATATGGCAATATACATTTTTGAACTTAGTCCCACCTCTGGAAACCTATTATATAGAAATAGAAGTACCAGGCCTTAGGGCATAAATACAATGATGTTTATTCCAGCATTGTTCAAGGAAGCCAAAATAAAAGCAAAACAATACTGTGAACAAGATGAATGACCTTTGAAAGATGAACGATTAAACACATTATGATTTGTCTACATTACAAAATATTCAGCTGCTAAAAGAATGAACTGAAACTATGAAATTATACAAATTACATCGAGGAATTTATACTCTGTATTGTAAAATGGGAAAATTAAAGAATTTATAATAACCCATTTTAAAAACAGAAAAATCATATCTATTTACAATAGATATGCACAAGTATATGCCTATATGTTTGCCTATGATTAAATAGTCATGGAAAAATTCGTATTCGTTTATCCACATGGGATTCTTCTTGAGGGCTCTCATAGTCAGATTCCCTGGAAAACAGATTCAGAGATAAATCTGAATAAAGATCAGCATGTAGGAAGTTTATGGGGGAATGTTCCTAAAATCAACCCTTAAATGGAAACAAAGGAAAGTAGATTAAGTTGAGGGAGGGGCTGGTGGCTCAGCTGATCCCATGGGGTTCCCTGGAGCTGGAATGTTCCTGCATAGTCATTCCAAACTGGAGCAAGAGGGCCTTTTTGCCCTCCCCTCTCTGTTTTGCATCCCCTCCACCCAACCCTCTCGTCATTGGATGTGTGCTGCCTCCTGGAGGGGGTGTGATGTAGCTGCAGCTCTCTTCAGCTGAGGGTAGTCCTTAGAAGGAAGGATTCAGCTGTGAGCCATCAACTGTCAACATTCCCAGCACCTGAAGGGATAGTAGCACTTTAGTTGGCAAACCATAACATCCTTTAAGAAACTGGGTGAAGACTAATGTGGTTGAAATGGGGGAGGAGAGAGAAAGAGGTAGCCACACAGGAAAAAATAGACATAGCTTTTATAAAAGCATTTAAACAAGTGATTAATATGCATCAATACAACAAGTGTTATGGGAGTAGCAATACTATTAAACATTAATAATGTTTTATGTGGAAAAACTTTCCAAAACCTTTGACCCAATTTTCTGGGTCATCCTTACGTTTCAAAGTAGTACTTGATCTTCTTTGACAACATGGGATAAATTTCTCAGCAAAGGAGGATTGAGAAATAAGCTTAAAGATTTTACTTTAAGAAGGAATAAGTGGCTGATGAAGGAGATTACATCGCTCTGTATACTTATTGCAGTATTACGGCCATCACTACAATGTTGTATTTGGAGAAAAAATGTTTTGGGTAAATAGATAAGGATGTTGGTAATGTACTGTGCCTTAGTGTATTACAGTAGGGCCCTGAACTACTTTAGCTAGACTATATACACGGCTTTGTAGTTTGATTCATTTATTGAGTAGCTATCATATGTCACACAGTTTATTATGTCCTTGGGGACTAGAAAATAAACGCTTAGTGATTCAGAGCCTTGTAGAGACTTAATGAATAAATACAGAGTCAACCACAGAGGGGTAAAGGCTATTATATAGATAGAGTGCTATGAGAGCTCAAATGACTACCCAAACGCAAACCCAAAGGTTTTAGGTTGCAGATGTCAAAGGTTCATGGTAGAGGAAACTTCTGAATTTGGGTGTGGGTGAATATTAAGGCAGAAGTCCTGAATGTAATAAAGGCTCGCTCAGGAAGATGTGATTAGACCAATGTGTTGCAGTTGAGACTGTGAACTGTACGGATTGGGATGAGGGCACTGGTATCAGGAGATCACCTTGAAGAAAGAATCAAGGACAAGATCACAGGGTTCTGAGAGGGAACATAAGGCACAGTCAAAGAATGATCAGCTTTTTTACAAAGATGTGGTAGGAGAGTAGGGTAAGGGTTGGGTATTTCTATTCCAGGCCTACTGGCAGCACAAGTTCAAGGGGTTATTAGAACCTGTAGAAAGAAGGGCTGAGTGGAGGGAGCTGCTTTCCTCACAGGAGGCAGTGAGTCTATTAAGGATGCTGCCATCCTTGAAAGGTGGGAGGTGGGAGAATAAATACCTAGATGAAACCACAGTGCAGGTGAGCCCATTAATATGTATCTTCATGTTAGCATCTTGAAGAATGGAGAAAGATGGGATAGAGTAGACAGTAATGGAGGGGCAAACAGAAGATTTCTCCCCAGTGTGAGTAGTCCTGGCAGAATTAAAGATTAAGTGGGATTAAGTAGATAAAGTAGGAATAAGCACTTTCCAAGCAAATGGGGCAAAGCAGCAGGAGGGTGCATGGTGACTCTAGAGACTGAAATAACGCCAGTGCAGCCAGTGGAGAGGTGAGACATGATATTACAGTGGTAGCAGAGCAGATCACTCAGGACCTTTTATGCCAAATCAAATAATTTTGTGTTTATTCCAATTGTAATGTAACCACGTAGAAGAGTCTGATCATGGGTAACATAACATGATCAGATGTCTGTTTTTTAAAAATCCCCGTCCTGTCGGAGAGCAGACTGGGGCAGAGTGGATGTGGAAGATAACTCAGAAGACGATGACAGAGTCTGGGAGAGAGGTCATGGTGGCTTGTACTAGGGCAGAGCTGCAGAGAATGGACACAATCAAGAAATATTTAGGAGGTAAAATCAACACACCTTGGTGATAGTTTGGACATGGAGATTGAGGGAAAGGGAAATGCTAGCATAATTATTGGGTTTCTGACTACATCCTTTTTTCTTTCCCGACAATCCTAATTCTTCTTTGTATTCCCAGGAATTCTTCTCTCAAGTTCTCATTTATTTTAATCATCATTTCTCATCTACGCTTGCCCAGTTCCCCTAGTTACACAATGACCTCATCTCCTTTTCTTCCTTTCTAATTCATTATATTTCACCAATTTCAACCCAAGAGTTTCTTCCTCACATAGCGCCTTACTGCCGCTCCTTTGAATGCAGTCTGTGTGAGATTGGTTATAGATAGAAGTGACATGTTACCAACCAGAAGTTTGGTGTCATTAATATTTCTTCAGGTTTGTGACATTGAATTTACCCAGTTGTAGTTCCCATTTATTTCTATCTTGCTCTGGTTACTTTTAAAATGCAGAGTAGCCAGAAATAATATAGTCCATCCTAAAACTGTTGTTATCCCTCAAATATATTTTGTATTTATGCATAAAGAAAATATTAAAACAAGTTTATCAAACATTTTTCTGGTTCATTGATGGGTAGGCTCTCCTGAACCCATTATTTTGTTTGAATCCTCAATTAGTGGAAAATCATTCTTTCATATCACCATATGAATCCGGTAGTGTATATATAACTCACAAATAACAGTGGAATATTAACAATCAAGAAATTGAACACAGGGGGTAGGTAGGGGCTGGGCGGAGGCAAGTAAAGGAGGGGTGGAAATGGGAGGCATCTATACTACTGTCAGCAATTTAAAAAAAGAAATTGAATTCAGGTACTGCTGATGTTTGTGACAGTTTTAGTGTCAATTAATGTGACTGACAATGCATCTAATAATTAAGAGTGTGATGTCATTACATTACATTAATGACTTTAATTGAATTAATAAATCATTTATTCTTTAAAGTTATGCATGACGTGTACATTCACTACTGAAAAAGAAATACATTGTAGATAATTCCTCAGATGAGGAACTCTGCATGAATTTGGTCTTGAATCCTTTCCTAGGAAGGCAAAATGACATAGTGAAAACCCCAGAACCTGACATTGAAATCACAGAGTACAAGTCTGGCTTAACCCACTGGCTCCTAGTGTCACGAATGAGTCTCTGTTTCTTAATCAGTGAGATGAAAAAAACACCTACATTATAGGATTGTTGTGAGAAATGTTAATCTATAAAGATACTTTCTAAATTGTTCAGTATAATGCTAATATTACTTATGAGACCTTAAACAGCAACACTGTCCCTAATTCTAGTTCCTTTGTATTCACAGTACATTGTTTCCTGTATTATTACCTATCATAATCCAAAGATGCTTATTTAAATGGAGGAAATGCCTGACAAAGATCAGAAAAAAATCTTTAGGATGATAGTCTTACCAGACAAATCAGTTTTTTGCTTTAGTGAAAATACAGATACTTCCTCTTTTGCATGGCAGTGCAGGGCTGTAAAAATGGCCTAGAAAGCTGAAACATGCACAGTAATCTTAATAATCATTGGGAAAAATTACGATTTTGTGTGGCTTTTAAGGTTTATTTTGTCAAAATATTGAACACTTTCTTACTGTTGGTTATAAATGTAAAGTAAAATGAAAAAAATAGTAAAACATATTTATTTAGTACACTAATTTAAAACACTTGAAAATTGAGAATTAAAGTATTTTTATTTCTTTGAAAAATATTCAAGCATTGTTGGATCAGTGCTTGCTTTTTTCTTCTTATAACTTAGTATGGAGTCAGCCTCTTTTATTTATTTTTTTTATTTTTTATTTTTTTGGCCTTGGTGAATTGTCTTCCTTATTTAGATACATTTCCAAAATTTAATCTTTTGCACTTTCAATGCTGTGAAGTACCTCTAAGAGTTCTACTACTGTGAAGTTTTTTGCTGCTGTCACTTCTTTGAGGTATCTTTATCCTTTTCATCATAGCTACTCACTTATGACAAGAAATTCTAATACTGTCCAACTTCACTTCCAGCAGCATTGCTTTTCACTTCTTTGATACACTTTCATCTTTTGACCAATTCTCTCTTTGTATTATTTAATATTATAAAGTGTTTCCTGCATTTGTCACTAACAGACAAAGAGGCAATTCACCTATAGGCTTTACTCTCTTAAGGAAAACCAAATAACACAGGTGCACAGTGATCAATCACCAACAGACTCTGAAAGAAATGACATGATTGACAGCTGGCCATGTTATGCATCTGTTATTTACATAGTGATTTATGGGCTAAAGAACTAGGGGCAAAGTTACCTCTTTATGTAATTTACTCACAATAATTATCCCTCCCGATTGCGAACCTGTTGTTGAGGGACTGTTGTTATTTAACTCAACTAGTAACAAATTCATGCAAAGTGAAACAATGTGAAGTGAGGACTTGCCGGAAGCCGGTCCACCCTTGCTGCAGGAAAGAAACATCTGCACAGCATATGTTTCAAGGGACCTGGCATATATAGCATACTGTTCTTAATATGTTTGCTCTCCTTAGCGCTATGTGTTTTAACCAAGGTCACCTCTCCGAGAAAGGTTGTTTCCCCAGGTAGGGATTTTTCCCTGAAGTTAGGGAGGGGATAAAACCCCTTAACTAAGTGCCAGGCGGGTAGTTAATCACTTTAACTACAAACAATCATGCTTAAGCTACATAATCTTTACTCCCTGGAATGGAGATAAGAAGCGCCCTAACCTTTGCAATAGAAATTGACAGAATTAAAATCAACTGGTATAAATACAGATGTAACAAGACAATAAAAACCAGAACTTGGCTGGAGTTCCTGGCTAGAGATCCTGGCTAGGCTGCTGATCAACTGAACGCTGTCTCGGTGTCATTCCTTCTTCACCGACTCCGTCCACACCTTTGGGTACCCCTGGACCTGCTGGGGTTGGACCCCAGTATCTGGATGCCTAAAGAGAGAGCAGCAGTGTCCCAGCAATTGCTGCAAGTACCTCAGAGAGAAAGCTGCCCTCGAGTTCCGACCGATGCCAGACAGTCCCGCTTCTCCCGTTTGAGTCTGGGTCCCCAGAGACTTGCCCGGAACTGGAGCTCAGAGCCTGAGACTCCCTCCCGATTGAAAACGACAACCGTGCCCTCAGCCGCCAGCCCGCTCTGCATGCACCTCCGCACCTTTGTATTTTACTTCTGCACTGCGCCTCCTCTGAGTCTCGGGGCATCTGTTTGTAACCTGTAAGGAAACCTTGGCTGGCAGGTCAAACCCCAGGCTACAATGTGACCCTTACGCTTCTTAAACCGGAGAGTGGGTGTGAGGACATCAGCAAACCACACAACCTGGCAGGAGCACAGCCCTGGCTCCGAGAAGCCTTCCCCTGCGCACAGCCCACCCCGAGTGGGGCAGGCCGCAGAGGGCAGGAACAGAAGCTGGGCCGCCCTTCACCCACCGCTTCTGGCCTGGGCTCAGTTCTCCCGCCTCCGCCTCTGTGGCCACTGGTGCTCGTCCGCCATGGCTCTGTCGCGGGGGCTCCCCCGAGAGCTGGCCGAGGGCGTGGCCAGGGGCCGGGTGCTGGTGGTGGGCGCGGGCAGCATCGGCTGTGAGCTCCTCAAGAACCTCGTGATCACCGGTTTCTCCCACATCGACCTGATTGATCTGGATACTATTGATGTCAGCAACCTCAACAGGCAGTTTTTGTTTCAAAAGAAACATGTTGGAAGATCAAAGGCCCAGGTTGCCAAAGAAAGTGTACTGCAGTTTTACCTGAAAGCTAATATCATAGCCTACCATGACAGCATCATGAACCCCGACTATAGTGTGGAATTTTTTCGACAATTTATATTGGTTATGAATGCTTTAGATAACAGAGCTGCCCGCAACCATGTTAATAGGATGTGTCTGGTAGCTGATGTCCCTCTTATTGAGAGTGGAACTGCTGGTTATCTTGGGCAAGTAACTACTATCAGAAAGGGTGTGACTGAATGTCATGAATGTCATCCCAAACCAACTCAGAGAACTTTTCCTGGCTGTACAATTCGTAACACACCTTCAGAACCTATTCATTGCATTGTTTGGGCAAAGTATTTGTTCAATCAGTTGTTTGGGGAAGAAGATGCTGATCAAGAAGTATCCCCTGACAGAGCTGACCCTGAAGCTTCCTGGGAACCAATGGAAGCTGAAGCCAGAGTCAGAGCATCAAATGAAGATGGTGACATTAAGCGTATTTCCACAAAGGAATGGGCTAAATCAACTGGATATGATCCAGTTAAACTTTTTACCAAGCTTTTTAAAGATGATATCAGGTATCTGTTGACAATGGACAAACTATGGCGGAAAAGGAAACCTCCGGTTCCATTGGACTGGGCTGAAGTACAGAGTCAAGGAGAGGAAATCAATGCAGCAGATCAACAAAATGAACCCCAGTTAGGTCTGAAAGACCAGCAAGTTCTAGATGTAAAGAGCTATGCACGTCTTTTTTCAAAGAGCATTGAGACTTTGAGAGTTCATTTAGCAGAAAAGGGGGATGGAGCTGAGCTCATTTGGGACAAGGATGACCCATCTGCAATGGATTTTGTCACCTCTGCTGCAAATCTCAGGATGCATATTTTCAGTATGAATATGAAGAGCAGATTTGATATAAAATCAATGGCAGGGAACATTATTCCTGCTATCGCTACTACTAATGCGGTGATTGCTGGGTTAATAGTATTGGAAGGATTGAAGATTTTATCAGGAAAAATAGACCAGTGTAGAGCAATCTTTTTGAATAAACAACCAAACCCAAGGAAGAAGCTCCTTGTGCCTTGTGCACTGGATCCTCCCAACCCTAATTGTTACATATGTGCCAGCAAGCCAGAGGTGACTGTGCGCCTGAATGTCCATAAAGTGACCGTTCTCACATTACAAGATAAGATTGTGAAAGAAAAATTTGCTATGGTAGCACCAGATGTCCAAATCGAGGATGGGAAAGGAACGATCCTAATATCTTCGGAAGAGGGAGAGACAGAAGCTAATAATCACAATAAGTTGTCAGAATTTGGAATTAGAAATGGGAGCCGGCTTCAAGCAGATGACTTTCTTCAGGACTACACTTTATTGATCAACATCCTTCATAGTGAAGACCTAGGAAAGGATATTGAATTTGAAGTTGTTGGCGATGCCCCAGAAAAAGTGGGGCCCAAACAAGCTGAAGATGCTGCCAAAAGCATAACCAATGGCAGTGACGATGGAGCTCAGCCTTCGACATCCACAGCACAAGAGCAAGATGATGTGCTCATAGTTGATTCCGATGAAGAAGGTCCTTCAAATAATGCTGACATCAGTGAAGAGAGAAGTCGCAAGAGGAAATTGGATGAGAAAGAGAATATCAGTACAAAGAGGTCACACACAGAACAGACAAGAGAGCTTGATGATATTACAGCGTTAGATTGAACAGCAGTGCCTCCAGCAGAACCCTCTGACTGCATGGATCATCCAATGTCCTTTGTTCCAAAAGGAAAAAGTTGACCCCAGTGACTTGAAGATGATTCTGCTCCCTTTGAAAGCACTCATTTTGCTAGAACTATCAGACACATTGTGGAATGCTGTATGGAAAGTAGGAAATATAGTTTTAAAACCCTCTGAACAAAGCGTTTGCATAGCTAGTCATGAGAAGAAACAACACAATGCATGTTGCCTTTTTTAATGTAAATATTCTTAGGTATCATTTAATAGTTTAAAATATTGTGGTTTAGTAAAGTTGATACCTGGTTGTAAGTATTATGCCTTTATTTTTTGTTAGAAAAAGAATTATTTTTAGCCTAGATCTAACCATTTTCATACTCTTAACTGAAACGGATTTAAAAAAAAAGTATCAAGTGCTGTATTGAAACTTGTTTTTAAATATGAACTGGCACTATGTATATTGATGTAAAACAATGTTAATTTACTCAAGTTTTCAGCTTGTACTGCCTGGTATGCCTGTGTAAGAAGCCAATTGTTGTGTATTGTTACAGTTTCAGGTTATTTATATTTGATGTTTTGTAAAACTCAAATACAACTATACTGTACTTATGGACCAAATAAATGGCCTCTGCATAAAAAAAAAAAGAGAGAGAGCAAAACAAACAATTATGGGAAATCCCTTAGGCTAAAAAAAGAGAAGAGAAATATGAGTCCTCCTCCAACTTTGTACTAACACATAGAAAACGCAGCATATGTGCACTGCTTAGAAGGGAGTAAAATTTATAGCCGCTCTTATTTATTTGCTATATTTAAATTTTATGAATTTTCAAAAGGTAATGATTTCAAGTAGTTAACATTTTCACCAAGTAGGAAACGCTATATAATAAGAAAAAGTCTTACTAGTGCCCCTTTCCCAGGTAGTGGGTTCTTGTCATTGAGGGCAACTGAGAGATAGTTTTCGCGTATACAGGCAAACATATTAGCAAACAGACATAATTTTCTCTCCCTTTAAAACACAAGTTTAAGCAGCTAATATTGAGCATTTGCTATGTATTAGACAATGTACTGAATTCTATGTGCTTTATTTCAGGAAATTCCCGAATAAACTTTCAGGCAGGCTGTTATTACAGCAAAAGAAAGTTTCTGAGAGTTTAAATTTCCCCCAAATCATGCAGTTGGTACGCAGTGGAATAGCTATTCTCACCTAGGTATTCTGAATTCTCAAGTGCAGGCTCTTAATGACTGACTACACTGTCTAGGATCTGTGTATAGGTCATGCAGTAACATTTTATTAGTCTAACAGCCGTTTATGGTGCTGGAAATTCTTTTTGATAATTCAGCCTATGAAAATATGGTGCTCGGGGGGGTTTGCGAGAGACTAAGGTATGTCTAAAAGCATTAGCTATCTCTCTCAGGAGATTGTTTGGCCACCATCTGTACTGGGAAATTGGCCAGCTTGCTTGGATGGAGCCCAACTCTGAGTGCATGTCTGTGGGCTGCTCTCAGGGACTGCCTGGCAGTCCCTCTTCTTGTTGGGCATTAGAATTCCATCTGACATTCAGAGTGTGTATGCATGGGCGTGTGCACATACACATCATTTGTTCATTCAAAACAAACTTACCTATTAAGCGTCTTAAGCATTCACAATAGAAATATGAAGCTTCAGAAAGGTAACAATGTATACCAAAACGTTTCTGATTTCATAAACTGAGTGCTGCTTGACATTTTATGTTTAAGTCTGTTGTAAGCATAGACCCTACCCTTCTCAGTTCTGGTTAGCAATTGTGCAAGTTTTCTAATTGTCTGCGTCCTGAATGCCTCTCTTACAGGGAGTGGGTGAAGGGTGTCCCCTGAAGCAGCCTGTGTTGCTCCTTTTTTCTCACATGCATACCTCTTTACCTTTCTTTGTCACAGTGCTGTACATAGTGGAAAACAATTTTTTAAAAAACTCAAGTGAACTTTCTTGCCTTTAATACAAAAATATGTCTCTCTCCCTTTCAGTCTCTCTCTCTCTCTCTCCTCTCTCTCTCTCTCTCTCTCTCTCTCTCTCTCTCTCTCTTTCCCTCCCCTTTTAAATGAACTGTTCAAAACCTAATAAATAGCCCTCGCCAGTTTGGCTCAGTGGGTGAGCATTGGCCTGTGGACTGAAGGGTCCCAGGTTTTTTTCCGGTCTAGGGCACGTACTTCGGTTGCCGGGTTGCAGGTTGCAGGTTCCTGGCCCTTGTCAGAGGCATGGGAGAGGCAACCAATTGATGTGTCTCTCTCACATGGGTGTTTCTCTCTGTCTCTCCCTCTCTCTTCTACTCTCTCTAAAATTCAATGGAAAAAATATCCTTGGGTGAGGATTAAAACAAAAAAACAAAAAAAACTAATGGGGAAAGAAATATGCTATATTATATTTTCCTGTAAGTCTGAAGGCCTTGGATCTTGGCATTCCTGGGTGTTTGTGTTCAAGAGTAATATAATCTGTATGCATGCATCTAAGCATAACCAATGGACACAGACAGTAGGGGGTGAGGGGCTGTGCTGAGGGGAAGGAATGGGCTGGGAGAGGTCAATGGTGGAAACAGGAGACATATGTAATACTTTCAACAATAAAGAATTATAAAAAAAGAATATTATAAAGTACTAAATCTTTCATAATATTTAGGGGTTTGGAGTAGTTTCTTTTATTTTATTTTCAAATATGTTTTTATTTATTTGAGAGAGAGAGAGAAAAAGAGAAGGGGAAACATTGATATGAGAGAAATATCTATGGACTGCCTCCTGCACGTCCCTCAATGGGTATTGAATCCGTAACCCGGCTTGTGCCCTGACTGGGAATCAAACCAACAACCTTTTGGAACATGGGATGATGCTTAACCAACTGAGTCACACCAGCCAGGGCAGAGTCATTTTTTTCTGTATACCAAGTTTTTGTTTATAAATCTAGCCTCCACTTGGCTCAGTTCCAGATGCTTGCTTTTAATTCATGAAAGCTCCTGTCTTTGTTTTAAATATAAGACAGAATAAAGATTATATCCCATCTGTAAAATAACTGATATTTACTATTTTTAAAATAATATCTGATAAATGAAATTGATTCAAATATTTCTACATAGAGGTAGCCATCTCTCAGTAGGTGATCTCATTTGGCTACTTTATTCAGAAGTTTGAGCTCAGCCACTGTAGTGCTCTCAATTTGCCCTTTTCTCACCTTAAGTCACTCCTTTCCTCTTTTACACGTGCTGGTTTGGAGGACATTCTTTTGGACCATACCAGTGCTCCTTACCTCACGCTCCATTCTCCCCTGGGATATCTTTCTGTTATTGGTGGGGTGTCTTTTGTGTCCCCACCTCTTACTGGTGGAAGTGGAGCTCTTGGGGCGCCACGGGAATAAGAATATCCTGAGGCCCCCACTGGAAGATGATGTATCATGGAAAGCTTTATTGTTAATGTAACGTTAAGGTAGTTCCCTCCAAGGACCCATCTCCCTCCATTTGGCCATGGAAAAAGTCCCATCTGTCTCCAACAGGGCTAGAATTAAAGCCACTGCCCAGTCTTTGCTCCATATTAAAGCACAGTCCAGTCCAGCATCTGGCTAGCTTAGCTTGTGTTCCCAGCTGCAGTCCATTGTGTATGGAGTCTTCATGGCCCTGGGCTATGCGGCTTCTAGGGCCACATGGCAGGCTAGTGTGGATCACAGCCCAAGTGAGTACAAGGAAGCAGGAGTGCAGTAAGTGTAATAAGAGAAAGAAAGTTTAACTAGGAGCTTACGCAATGAATCCTTTAGGATTTCATGCACTTGCAGTGACTCCACCCCTATAGCCAACCCATGGTTCCCCAGGCTAGACTGACAGGCAAGCACCTTCCCTCTGTCACCCCGACTTCATTGCACATTTCCCCATCTTCCCCTTTGTTTGATCCCTTTCCCCAGTGATCTGTAGGGAATGGACGGGTGGCTCCCTGGGTGTGTAAAGTTGAAGCTCCCTGGTGAAGCTGCCCAGATGAACATGCTTATAATATATTAGAGGCCTGGTGCATGAAAATTTGTGCATTGGGGGGAGGGGTGTCCCTCAGCCTGGCCTGCCCCCTCTCATAGTCCAGGACCCTAAGGGGATGGCCTATTGACTGCTTAGGCCCGCTCTCACCTAAACCGCAGTCTGGCCTCCCTCTGCGGGAGGCAACAGGGTCAATCAGGAGAAGGCATCACCCCCATTACCCCGCTGCTGCTGCCACTGCCAGTCGCTGCGGCTGCCAGCCCTCGGCCCTCTCTTCTTAGTGCTGCCCCCCCCCCCACTGGTGGGCTGGGGGCCATCTGGGGCCAGGCCGGCTGTGGGAGGGGCTCTGGGAGGTTGAGGCACAGCAGGTCGCACCCAGTCCAGCCTCTACGGAGGCATGGCACCAGAACCGGGCCCATGCCATTGCCTCTGTGGCTGCCTCTGTGGAAGGGGAAGCACTGGGACCAGGACTGTGCAGCCCCCTCTCCCACTGCCTCTGCAGAAGGGGCTGCAGCACTGGACTGGCCCGCGCTGTCACCTCTCCCGTGCCACTGCCTCTCCCGCGCCACAGGGCCTCAGCCCTCGCAGCCACTGTGGCTTTGTCTGGAAGGGCGTCTGGAAGACATCCGGTCTATCCAGTCTAGTTAGCATATTACCCTTTTATTAGTATAGATGGCTTCCCATTAGCTTTCTTCCTATATTAGTATTAGCTAGCTAGTTACAATGGTAGCATTTCTATCACTTCTCAAATCACTCTTTTATATCATCTTTCCTTGTCCTACCAACACGCACAGCTAACCTCTATCCTTTTACACTTTTTACACAATTACTTAAAAAATAAAATCTTTTCAAAATAATGCTATATTCTCTACCTCATTTACCTTAACCCTATGAATATGGCCTTCTAGCTCTACCACTCCTAAAGCCACTATTCTGAAATAACCATTGGTATCCTGATGCCAACTAGGGTGGCCTTTCAACCATAACCTCATTAAGTTCTTCAGCATCTGATGGAAGCTCTTTCCTCTCATGACTTCTAAGACCAGTGTTGTTTTCCTGGTCTTGCTATTTTGATATTCCTTTTCTGTATCCTGTCAAGGATTCTTTATCTAACCTCCCCTAAATATAGAGCTCCTTCAATTTTCCATGTTTCTATATTTAGAATCCTCTCTGTCCCCCCCCCTCCTCTATTCTGTTAGTGCAACCTCTTCACAGTTTTACTTATCAACTTTATATGGATAACTACCACATTCACTTGTCTGATACTAACTTATTCAGAGATGCTGACCAGCACTTCCAACTGGCTTCTGGATATCTTCACTCACTTACTCACTCACTGGTTCACTTACATTCATTGAGAACCTAATAAAATGTAAGTACTGCTCTAGAGCTGTGGAGATAGCAATGAACAAAACAAAGTCCCTGTCCTACAGACTTACATTATAGGGAAAGAAGGAAGTATAAACAAATTTTAAAAAAGGTGTCAGATAAAGGTTAGTGCTGTAGAGAAAACAAAATCAAGCAAGAGGCTAGATAGTGATGGGAAATGTGCTGACTAGTTTAGGTTGCATAATCAGTAAAGTCTCTATAAAATGCCACTTGAGCAGGAATCTGAAGGAAGTGAGAATGCAAAATGATTTCCTTTTAATTATGCGGATCAATCTCATTGTACATTCCTTAAGTTGGCTTCATTTGTTGCACAGGAATCCTATTACATCTCTTCAGAAAATGTCCTCTTTAATTCTTCTAGATGAGTGTTTTTCAAGCAGCCCATCAGTGTGTCATGGAATTTAGCAAGTCACTATCCACCTTTTGTTAATGCAATAGAATTGAAGTGAAAGTAAGTGAAATAAGAGTATTGTCTCCTGAAATTCTTGTGTGTGTGTGTGTGTGTGTGTGTGTGTGTGTTTGTGTGTGTTTTCTTATATTTACATCCTGGATAGTGATAGTTCTTACTCTATGTTGCTGTAAAAAAACATTCAATAACCATTATCCAGAATAATTATTTTATACATTTTCATCTCAAATCTCCTAATCTCCTCCCCCTCTTACTGTCAGCTGATAATACTTTTATTTTAACTGAGAATGTGGAAGTAATCACAGAACTTTACACTCTCTCATCACTGAGTGGGGAATTTCTGGCCACATAATTATTTGTTTGACAAAATCATATTTAATTTCTGCAGAGTCTTCCATGTATAGTACTTGAATCTAAATCATGTTGTTGAGTTTGTGCAGTCATGTGAATGTGCCTCTTAGATCTGGGACCACAGGGAGCACAATTTGCCAGCTGCCGTGCTCTAAAAGCAATTTGTCCCTCAGTTTGTTGCAAAGTTGCACTTTGTATGGATCATTCCCAGTGAATAACTGAGCCCTGGAAATATGCTTAACCAGGCCCATTTCTTGGACATTTGGGATTCCTCTGATGAGCAACTTTGGCTGGAGGGCTCCCAGACACCCTTGCAGACTTGCAGAACTTCCCTTAGACCAGTGGTTCTCAACCTTCTGGCCCTTTAAATACAGTTCCTCATGTTGTGACCCAACCATAAAATTATTTTCGTTGCTACTTCATAACTGTAATGTTGCTACTGTTATGAATCGTAATGTAAATATCTGATATGCAGGATGGTCTTAGGTGACCCCTGTGAAAGGGTTGTTCAACCGCCAAAGGGGTCGTGACCCACAGGTTGAGAACTGCTGCCTTAGACCAATGCACTTCTTTTCCTATCTTCCTTCTATCATGATCAGACTCGCATGGAGTCTGAAGACTCTCCCTGCTGCTTCCAGCTCTTTTTCCATTTTCTCTCAAGGGCCTTTCCATTTTCCCTAATACATTTCTTGAACCCTTATGCCTTCTTGACATCTGTTTCTTGGAGGACCCAAACTAACACAGACTTTTAGGTTGTCCACAGATTTTTATTCTGTACAACTACACTTCTGATTGCTCAACTCTCAGCACAGCATTCTTCTACTTAAAGCCCTTCAAATCACTGCCAGTGCTCATTAAGCCTAACCCCTCCTTCTCACATCCACACTCCACTCCAGCCCATTTTCCAAACATCATCCAATGCTCTTAGTCTAGTTCTCAGGTCTCCTAACCGAATATTCTCCTACTCTTTTTATCATACCTCCTCCTCCCATGCCCCCAAGAAAACATCTGCCTAGCAGATGCATCCTTCATTCTGGATCCCTTCTTGACTTTTCTATCCTATGATGGGTTTTTTTCCCTTTCCATTTAAAAGGCCATAGAAGGGTGTTTTCTGCAGTGTAGTTGCTCTTTTGGGGATGTTAAAAGGAAGGCTATATGGCTCAGTGGTGAAATGCATAGTCTGAAATCAGATCTAGATATCTATATATATATAAGCCTAAGCGAACGGTTGACCAGTCTCTATGATGCACACTGACTACCAGGGAGCAGACACTCAATGCAGCTGCTCCCATAGCCAACCTCCTGCGGTCCCTCCCCCCACCCCGGCCAGCTGGGTGGTCAGTGCACTCCCACAGCCAATCTCCTGCGGCCCGGGCCAGCCAACCTCCCTAGGTCCCTCCCCCAGGATCAGCCCTGACTGGGACTCGGGGAGACAGCTCCAATCACCCGGATCGCCAGCTAGGCTGAGGGACCTGTGCATGAATTCATGCACCAGGCCTCTAGTATTACCATAAAAAAAGTAAACAAACAAACAAACAAAACAAAAAACTAGCTGAGATCAGATATCTTTGGGAAACATTGAGCTAAACAAAAATAACCAAAATATTTTTTTTGCTTTGTTTTGTTTTTAATTGCAAAACTTCCCAGAGCCCTTAAAATGCTAACATACACTGTGACTTTCCAAGGCCAGCACTGATACCTTATGTAGCTTGTCTTAAATTTATTTGATCACAAAATCTCTTTCAAAAACAGACCATCTCCAGACATTACTGTTTCTTGGAACACACTTTGGAAAAGAGTAAACGTTGTCATAGAATTTTGCATGTCTGATTATGACAGTACTATATGCATTCTTCATCTTGTTATAGCTATTGGTATATTTATCTTACACATTTTCTCACTTTAGCTTTAGCATAAAGTCTTGAAAATAACAGGCGCTTGTTGAGTTGAAAATCACCGACATTTAGTGAGGATCCATGGTCTGGAATATATTTGGTAATTGAAGAAATTTAGTTTTTACATCTACTTTTAGTTGCTTTTTTGCAGTCTTTTTTTATACCATAGTATCCTGGGCTTCCTTTCCGGCTGGGAAAATTGCTGGGCAAAAAGCCTTGTTAATATGGGCTAACTTCATTTTCTCTGTAAATCACTTTACTAGAGGAACAGTATAACAGGAATATAAAGGTGGAAGTGCCTTTTAAGGGCAAGAAAGCAGGAGACAGTTGATTCTGGGTCCTGGCACACCCCGGGTGGTGGGGAAGGCAGCCTGTGGCTTAGTTCTGATTGTTTTCATTTCCAAGGGTATGTTTGTCAAAAAGGTACTCCGCCAGCCACAATCTGGGGCCCCCATCGTAATCAAGGTGTGCACGTGGTCACCTAGTTCTTTGATAGACTTCACCTGATCATTTAGATAGTGAGTTTCCAGGAAGTCGCACAAATGGGGGTCACCTTTAGCTGAGGCCAGAGAGTGCAATTCCAGCAACGACTGGTTCACATTCTTCTCCAAGAGCAGAGCACACTCCATGGCGTTCAGCCCGCTCTTCCAGTCGTCCCTGTCCGGTTTCTTGATGTCCTGCAGGCAGATCCTGCCTCCCCGCTGGTTCTGCAGCCTCATCAGCGTCTCTGCGTGCTGGGTCTCCTCCCGGGACAGGCGAAGGAAATACCCAGCGAAGTTGTTCAAGGCCACGTCGTCCCTGGAGAAGTAATAGGCCATGGACAAGTACACGTAGGACGCATAGAGCTCGAGGTTGATCTGGCGGTTGATGGCGGCCTCCGAGTCCGGGTGGAAGTTCTGGCGCACCCGGGAGGGGGCGGAGGCGGACCCGGAGAGAGTCCTGGAGGAGGCGGCTGCTGCCCGGGATCGGAGGGGAGCGGCGGGCTGCGAAACCCAGGGGCTCCTGGTGGCCCAGCGCCGCGGGAGAGCGAAGCCAAGGCGCGCGCCGCGCAGGGACACCAGCGAAGTGCTGATATGCTTGGAAAGGAGCAAGACACAGGACAGCATGGCCCCTTCTCTTCAGAAGTGGAGACGCATGGTCAGGCGCCGGGGGCGTCAGGTGTGAATCAGAACTGAGCCCTAGGCTACTGCGGCTGCGTCACAGGCCCCCTTTCTTCCAGTGGCACCGAGTTCCACGCGGGTGGCGGAGGTGGCGCGCGCCTGTCGCGCGTTTGGGCACAGATGACAATGACACAGTTCCATTGATCTGTTCCCTCTATCGTAGGCGCAAGATTTCTGCTCTTGGGCGTTTGTAATTTATTATTTAACCTAAGTTAAAATGCTGTCCAAAAAGTAGCCGCCTGTACTTGGGAAAGAAAGGACTGAGGCAAGCCCTGCTTGCCGTCCCCCCCTCCCTGAGCTTTTTCTGTCCCAGGGCTATGGGATGGGGAGGCAAACCTGAGAAACAGGTAGGGTAAAACAAAAGTCACTACCAGTTTATCTCAGAGTAACAGTCCACTCCCAAAGTGGATGCTTATAAATTGACTTTCTGATTATTTTAACAAATTTAAGTATGGAAATAATTACCGTCCCTGGCCCAGTGACTCTGTTGGAGTGTTGTCCTGTACACCAAAAGGTTGCAGGTTGGATTCCTGGTCAGGATGCATAAGGGAGGCAACCCATAGATATTTCTCTCTCTCTCTCTCTCTCTCTCTCTCTCTCTCTCTCTCTCTCTCACTCTCTCTTTAAAACTCAATGAAAACATATGCTCTAGTGAGGATTAAGAAATAAAAATAAAATAAAATGACTTTAAAAGTATATATATTATTGTAGTCTATTGAGAAACTCACTGAAGAAAATTCAAGACATTCCTAATTCTTCCTTTACTGAGACAACCATTGTTAAAATGTTGATGGTAATTCTCACGAATTTAAAAAAAGAACCCCATAAAAATATTTATCACAGACACACAAAAGTAGAAACATACTTTTTATTGGCTTTATAGTGGTATAATTGACATATTAAATAAACAACAGATACAACTTGATGGAGTTTGACATAATAATACATCTGTGAAACCATCACCAAAATCAAGATAAAGAACATATCACCCCCCAGAGTTTCCTCATGCCCCTTGGTATTTTGTAATTTCCTTTGTGCAGCTCTCTGCTCCACATCATTCCAGGCACCCACTGATCTGTTTTTCCTCACTAGATAGATTAGTTTGCATTTTCTAGAATTTTATATAAATGGAATCAGTATGGGTTTTTTGTTTGTTTTTTTGGCTAGGTTTCTTTCACTCAGCATCATTATTTTGAAATTCACCCATGTTGTATCAATCCTTTTTATGGCTGGGAAGTATTCCATTGTGTGGATATAGCAAATTTGTTTATTCTTTCACCTGCTGATGTTCATTGTGGTTGTTCACAGTTTTGCTATTAAAGCTGCTGTGAACATTCCCGTACAGGTCTTTGTGTACATTCCTGTATAAGCCTTAAGTTTTGGCACTCTGACTGGTATTTCCTTTTAAATTTGCATTGCCAGAATAATTCATGATGCTGAGTATATTTTACATACTTCTTTGCCAACTGTATATCTTTAGTGTCATGTACGTTCAAATATTTTGCCCATTGATATGTTGGATCATTTCTTTTCTTGTGGTTGTTTGATTTCTTATGGTTAATATCTGGCTCTTTGCTATTACAACTGCTTCTATTCAGGTCTTCTTGTATTATCTGCATGTTACCTCCTCTATGTTATTTTCTTATATTTCCTTGGGGAAGTCCAATTACCTTTCTAGGTCAGTTTCCTCACCTGGAAATTTAGGATCCTACCTACTTCCAGGAGGTGATTGAAAAGGTTAAGAGAATGTATATAGAGTACTTATCATAGTGCCTGACACAGAATTGACTCAAAATATTCTTTAATAGTTTTTTTTCTGGATAATTTCTATTTAATTATTCAAAACCAATTATCTTATATTATTCAGTAAACAATACTTATATTATTGCATATGGAAAAAACCTAAACAGCTTATAAAGAATGCTTAAATGTATGATATTGTTGCTATTATGTATGAGTAGTGAGGTAGAAATCCTTTTATTATGTGGACATATCAAACTTGTAGTTTTGTAGTAAGCTCCCTAGTCTCAAATGAGCATCTTAAAGTGTGCCATAAATAAAGGTGGATGCTTAAGATCTGGTTGTACTTAAATTCTGCTCGTAGAATGTGATTGATACTCACCAAGCAATTTCTCATGATTTTTTGCTTCTGTATACCCATTTTTTGCTTTTATTTCCCCCAAACTTTTGCTATGCCTAAAATGTAGTTCCCTAAAGACAGGTTATGAAAATGATTCTTTAGAGTGGTGTTAAATGCCAACTGCTGCTACTAGTGTTTTAGGAAAAATGATGCTTTTTATATAAATGCTTATCTGCAAAGTAATAAAAAGCATAGATATAAACCAATGCAAAACATGAAATGTAATGCAAAACAATGCCATAAAACACAATACACATTTAGATAACCCATGTTAGTTTGTCAAAAATGTTTCTTCTTCCCATTACAGTGTTTATCATATATTTTACTGGACTTTGAAAATGCAAGGATCTGGCAGGTGTTATTTTTATCCTTTGGACATTTTGATTCCTAATATTCATAGTAAAATTAATGCTGTTCTGCCAAAAATACAAACCTAGACCATCACCCACATTCCTCACAGCTCATTTCTTCCTCAGTTTTTTAAAATTATCTTTATTTTGAAAGTATTACAGATGTTCCCCTTTTTCCCCCATTACCCCCTTCACCCCACTCCCATCCCCTCCCCAGGCATTCTCTGCTCTATTGCCTGTGTCCATGGGTTATGCATATATGCATATAAATTCTTTGGTTAATCTCTTCCCTCTGAGATTTGTCAGTCTGTTGCATGATTCCATGTCTCTGGATCTATTTTCTTCATCAGTTTATTTTGTTCATTGGATTCCACATATAAGTAAGATCATGTGATATTTTTCTTTCTCTGACTGGCTTATTTTGCCTAGCATAATAATTTCATTTCTTCCTCATTTAAAGGAAATTTTAATTCTTACCTGAGGATATGTTTTTATTCTTACCTGAGGATATGTTTTTATTGATTTTTAGAGAAGGAAGAGAAAGAGAGAGAGAGAGAGAGAGAGAGAGAGAGAGAAAGAGAGAAACAATTTTAATGTCTTTTTCTCTTCCCTGTATGCCTCTCTACGCTTTTATGATTCTCTGGGGTTCCCCTCACTTCCTCATGAAATTCATCTTTAATGGTCCCATCAACTATATCTACTCTGTAAGGTCTTATATAACCTCATTTGGAAATCCCTTACTTTTTTGTTGTTGTTGTCTAAGTACTTTGTTTATATTGAGAGTATATCATGTTATAATTGTGTGTGTGTGTGTGTGTGTGTGTCCTTTAGGACAGAGATGTCATCTAACTTCAGTAATTTTGGATATTAGCAAATTGTTCTTATATTTTTATTTATTTATTTTAAGGGCAACTTATTAATTTATTTTTAATTTTCACCCAACGAGTGAGGATATTTTCCCCATTGATATTTTAGAGAGAGTGGGAGGGAGGGGGCTTGGGGGAGGGGGAGAGAAACAGAGAAACATCCACGTGAGAGAGACACATCGATTGGTTGCTTCCCACTCGTGCCCCAACCAGGGCCAGGGATTGAACCTGCAACCGAGGTACATGCCCTTGACTTGGCTGCAAGATGGACAGTATATAATTTGCAACTTAGGAGAGAATTGATTTGAATTGGGTCAAGGTTTTGAGTCTGCTTTATGGCTCTAAAGAATGTAATGAGTGTTGATGTCCTTGCTTGCTTTAATATGTTATAGTTTAAAATCTTCTGAAATAATAAAATGCATAAAACATACATGTGCTGGCCTGTATGTATGCTTGGAGTAGCTACTTTAAGTGCTAGAACCCTTTGAGGATGCTGCTTCCACCAAAGCTGTGGTTTGCCGTTACTCAAGTTATGTAACATGGGGTTCTTTCAGTCAGTGGGTTGGACATAGAAGTGAAAGGGTCAGTCAATTTTATTTTTCCAGAGTGTTTCCAAGGCCAGTTCAATTAACTAGAGTCTGCTAATTCTATTTAGTGACCACCATATCTCGGAGGGGTAAATGAATCCTTAGGAATCTATAAATAAATCCTTTTCTCAAGAATATCATTAAAAAACCTTATGACTTAGCAACCCACTTGGAGAAACTCATGTGGAAAAATGTGGTGCATAAAGAGTACATAAATAAGAATGTTAATTTCATTGCAGTGCTGTACATAACAATAAAAAGCTGAAAGGAAACTGTCTCTCCTTGGAGTATTGATAAATTACAGGAGAGTCATATAATGGAATATCATACAGCCCTTAATAGGATCAAGTGGTGTTCTCTTTGTGGCAATATGGAGATATATCCATAAGATATTTTAAATGGAGAAGCCGCACACGTGTGTGTGTGTGTGTGTGTGTGTGTGTGTACACAATCCCATATTTGGAGGGACCAAAAAGGTGTACATGAAAGTGTATACACACACAAGCACACATGAAGAAGAGGAAGAAAGACATTTCTAAACAGTAGGCTGTCAGAAAAGTTGCACCTGCAGGCTACTATACCATGGTAATACCCGACCATTGCAAGTGGATAGATTGGAAGAGAGGAAGATGAGGATTTCATTTTGTTACACATTTTAAAGTAAGCTGATTAAAAGTAATTTCACTTAACCACTATTTCAATCTTTTTTAAATTAAAAAATATAAAAAGAGGTTTTTGAAGAGGTCAGGTAATCACAGATGAGGTGAAATGTACCTATATAAAGAAAGCTTTAAACACAAAACAAGTGACTCTACCCTAGTCATGTATCTGTTGAGAGTAGCTAAAGTTGTGGCACAATGATAGAAGTGTGGGGATGATCATAAGAAATTGAATAGCCAACCACTCAATTATCTAGGGAAACTGAGATGGCAATGTTAGTTAGGAAATATTACCAGAGAATTAAGTTGAGGAGGTGTGAGAAAGATTAGGAACAAGGGAGTTTTCTGGAAGGGGGAATGACAATTTGTGATCATCTAGAACAGGGGTCCTCAAACTTTTTAAACAGGGGGCCAGTTCACTGTCCCTCAGACTGTTGGAGGGCCGGACTATAGTTTAAAAAAAAAACTATAAACAAATTTCTATGCACACTGCACATATCTTATTTTGAAGTAAAAAAAAACAAAACGGGAACAAATACAATATTTGTATTTGCATGTGGCCTGCGGGCCATAGTTTGAGGACCCCTGATCTAGAATGTAGATTTTTAAATAATAGCCCTAGAATCTGTTGTATGGTTATAGATATTGCAGTGGTTTTGACATTAAACCACACTTAAAAAACATTACTTATGTTTTATCAGCATATACTAACAGCAATATTTTCTATCAATCTTATTATTAATTGGTCCACCTTATTATGACATAATATAGTTAAGAAAATACAGGTTTTACTTTTTTTTCTGGGGCAAAAGTAATACAAATTTTAGTTCAATAACCTTTGCAAAAATTTCTTGTTGCCTTGCTCATGAATACATTTTTGTCTAAAAATCTGCAGTGAATTTTAATAAATTAGAGTTTTGTGGTTCATTTAAATTATAAGCCCAAAGCTAAGTTGTGTATTTATCTTCCTGATATAGAAAAATGGTGTTATCAAACTTCTCACTCACTGAATTGATGACATACACTCATGCATACCTACTGGAAAAATGCTGACTAAAATAAATGAAATACAGAGGTATTTTAGGGTAGTGTATGCAGGGCACTTTTGAGACTTTCTTTCTTCACCCAATAATTGTTTCTAAAACTGTAGGAATTAGTCATTTTCACCCACCCAATTTAAAAAAAAACTTACTTTCCCTCTTTTCCTCTCTGCCATAAAGTAGGATTTTATTGCTTTGCATTTAGTAAGTACTAACGAGGTACATGGCATTTAGCTTAGATCCCTATTCATAGTTCATTTGTCATTGAATCCAGAAAATAGATGGCTAGAATAAGCATGTTATAAAGGTGCTGTACCTTTCTTGCTTTCTCTAGCGGATAAAACAGTTCCCTGTGACAAAATCAGTCACAAAGATTGCTGGAATTTCATTGTTGTGGATTTCATAGTTATTCACATTTTTTTGACTTTGGGGTTCTCCCTGATCTCTGGATTGACTTTAAAATCTCCTGGTGTTAAATTAACTACTTGGGTTATAGGGTTGGCATTAAGTTAGGATGTTTGCTGGTGGCCCATGATACAAACCAACCAATACATTCAGAGTTCTACCCCATGGAAGAGGATTACTATACGTGTGTTCTTTGGACAAGTGAGTACAACTAAGGGGTCTGTAAATACCCACATCCTGCCTGTGCTTCCTGCTTTGTCTGTGTCCATTGAAGAATAGTGTACTGATTATACAACAGCACTGTTCCTGGCCATCTGGTCCCAGAGCAGTGGCCATTTTAAAATTTGCACAAAGGCATCCTGACCTGGCAGGATTTTAATGTTGATCCATCTTTTTATGATATTGAAACTGAGATAGTGATTATGTACTTTAACCTTAGGTTTGAATGGCCAAATTTAAAAAGTTCACATCCAGTTCTCAACTATGAGCTATTCAAGGACAGGGACCTGGTCTTCTTCATCTCTGAATCTCTAGTGATTTTTTATATTGACTAGCATATTCAACAATAGATAGTTAATAAATAAGTGAATCGATGAACGAATAATTGGTTGATTCATTCAGATGGCTTCAAATATTACACGCATGGATGCAGATTTAGGTGATGGGGAGTGGCACCCTATAGGACAGTGGCCTGGGGTGCTGTGAGTGATTGGTAAATGTTACGCTTTATTTCCTGATGGGTAAAGAAAAGATTAGAAGAGTTTCCTCTAGAACAGTGGTTCTCAACCTTCCTAATGCCGCAACCCTTTAATACAGTTCCTCCTGTTGTGGTGACCCCCAACCATAAAATTATTTTTGTTGCTACTTCATAACTGTAATTTTGCTACTGTTATGAATCGTAATGTAAATATCTGATATGCAGGATGTATTTTCATTGTTACAAATTGAACATAATTAAAGCATAGTGATTAGTCACAAAACAATATGTAATTATAAATGTGTTTTCCGATGGTCTTAGGTGACCCCTGGAAAGGGTCGTTCGACCCCCATAGGGGTCTCGACCCACAGGTTGAGAACCACTGCTCTAGAAGTTTTATTGGTGGCTCCAATAATGCAAAAGCATAAATCCATATATACTTGGTCTATATACCAAGACATAAGTGCAGAAGTGGCTTACAAACAGAATGCCATAGGCCTAAATGGAATTAATTCTAGATGAACCACAAATTTTCCTGTAGGCTACTAAAGACCCTTTAAGATCCCAGCATGTTGGTTAGTGTGATGGACTGAATTGTATTCCCTCCCCCCCTCAAATCCATATGCTGAGGTCCTAATACTCAATGTGACAGTATTTGGAGATAGGGCCCTTCAGAATATAGTTAAGTTAAAAGAGATAATTATGATGGGCCCCTAATCTGATAGGGTTGTTGTCCTTATAAGAAGAGGAAGAGACATCAGGAGTTTGCTGCACAGAGGAAAGGCCGTGTAGGAACACAGAGGAGATGACTATCTGTAACCTAAGGAGAGAGTTCTCACCAGAAACCACCCTGGCTGGCACCTTGATCTTAGATAGACTTCTAGATCCAGAACTATAAGAAAATAAACTTCTGCCATTTAGTCTGTGGTATTTTGTTATGGCAGCCCTAGCAGACTAATACAGCTAGAAATCTTTATTTACCATTAAGCTCTAATTTATGTCATGGGAATTCTGTGGAGACTGCTCAGGAACAGATAATAATAATGGAAACATGGACACATCATAAAAATATTACAGCAGGATATACTGAAAGCTTTTTAAATTCAGACATTTCTCAGAGTTTAGTTATGGCAACAAACAGAGGAAAATTAGCAACGGAGGGGAATACTATTGAAAATATTAGTCTTTCCCAGGTAAAACCACTACATGCTATTTTATATCAAGGGGAAATAATGGCTGAGTTGAATTGTTAGGGCAAGAAACACAAAAAGGGCAAAGTGAAGACAATATAGGGAGTAGGTAGTTGAACAAAAAATTCACTGTGTTGTTCTTATCTTTGGATAATATATGTTTCCAATATATAAGAGTTCTTATTTTGGGATAGCTTATAAATTACTGTTAAATCACATAAGCATCTTTTAAATATGATACTCTTTCTCAAAGCACAGACTTTCTTGTTGCCAGGACAAGCTAATATCTTCTGTGTTTATTAAAGGCCTTGGGTAAGACTTTGTTTTCAACTTAAGGAAGCACACCCAGAGAAACCAACAGCCATATTGTTTTAAATGTAAAGCTGATGAATTCAAATATGGTTAAAAGAGCTATTTTCTAGTAGGAAGAAAAATAGAGATTTATGTTACTTTGGTGATCATATTTTTTGGGGTGTGACTAAGGAATGAACTTGAATTCTGAAGCATAACTCCTTAGCATTTATTTCCTTTTTAAATTGTTTAATTTGTAAATCTTAGCAGTTTAACACATATACATTCATACAACTGCCCTTTATGCTATGCTAAAAGTATATTTCAATGTTGTTTTAGAAGACAAGCTGTTTCATTATTCTTTGCTGCATGTGTGAGCCTGAATGTCCATATATATTACATACATACATATTCTGGGAATAATTTTTATGTGAACTTGCTTTTACGAATAACCTCTAACTTGGGAATAACACCTCCTTATATTATGAAAGCAGTTAGGAAAATAAAGTTACCTCTATATATTTAAAATGATCTAATTCATAGCATTCTCAACATGGACCTTATGTGATTACTAAAAATATTTCAAAACGGCATTCTTGAAAGTGATGATCATTTGGACAGAGGGTATTCTGAAAGCCTTGAGCACACTATTGTGCTATGAGGTGCAGTTTTTGAAGATATGCATAATCATTATCTTTTGTCTTTTGTCACATCCAAGAGTTTCAATTTACAACCACCACAGGCCACATTAGAAAGACAGATGCTCTAATAGAATTTAGTCCTCCAACAAAGACACCCTCTGAAACACCAGTGGATCACAAGATTGAAATGACCCATTCTTATTCAAAAAATAATAAGCAATAGAGATCCAATGTGATATGGATGGTCTACCATTATTTCTGTCTCAAGACAGAGAGCCCAAAATGTAACAGTGTGATGCAGAATGTATAAAAAAAGATCCTGAAGACTCTGAAGGGCCAGAAGTGGTGACTCAATATTGGAATTTAAATTTAATCCTTGGTGATGCTTATGTAAAGAAAGTGATTTGGAGCAAGACTTGAATAAAATTTTTACTCTGAGAAATAATGAATTGAATGACAGCTATGTGAGCGGCAAGTATGCATGTTATAGCAATTTCTGATTGATACTTTGTTTTTTCCTTTATTTCACTTAAAAAAACTGAGGCAATGACAGAGCTGGAATAAATCAAGTTTTCTGAATCTTTTACATTTTTGTCTGTTTCTACCTACAATTTAACCCCTGTTTGCTGAAAAATATTTTTGCCAAACTGAAGTCATTTTTTTTATCAGATTTGATTTATGATTCAAACTTGAGTTTATTAATACTTTACCAGAAGATTTCATAATCTCATTTCCAAACAATCTAATGGCATTCAACAATTATTTGGTAATTAGAAATTACATTTGAAAGTGACACTAAGTAGTGTAAAAAGTTAAAATTGGTTTCTTGCAATGTCAAAAATGGCCTACTTTAGAAGATATAGCTTCTAAATAGAATAAATTATATTTAAATATGCTTATTGGAGCATTTAGTCCAGCGGGTGCAAATAACTGAATTAGCCAGATGTCATATTAATATAGAATATTTGAATCAATCATCACAAATAGGAAAAATCTGACTGCTGATTAAGCAGAACTGCCACCTACAGGATATATTTCTAGAGTGTCAGCACAATACGTGAAAGGGCCTTCACTTTCACTTTCAGTAATTCCAGTTCACACTCAAGAAATTCTTTTTTGCCCTAGCCAGTTTGGCTCAGTGGATAGAGCGTTGGCCTGCTGACTGAAGGATTCCGGGTTCGATTCTGGTCAGGGGCACATGCCCGGGTTTGGGGTTTGGTCCCCAGTGGAGGGTATACAGAAGGCAAACATTTAATGATTCTTTCTCATCATTGATATTTTCATCTCTCTCTCCCTCTCCCTTCTTCTCTGAAATCAATAAAAATATGTTCAAAAAAATTGTATTCCTTGAATTTGAGCTGAACTTACTGACTTGCTATAGAACATGGTAAACAATATGGAATGTTACTTTCAGGTTAGGTGAAAAAAGACTATGGCTTCCTTCTTGGATGTTCTCTCGTTTTTTCTTGAGTCTTTTAATCTAGGCAGAAACAAGTTGCTATGTTGCGAGGCAGACCTATGTGGATGGACAAATGAGCGAGTTTGGTTGCAGGTGTTTTGTGGCCTGCCAACATCTGCTCAGTGCGCATCCAAAGAGCATCCTTCCCCAGTTTTGTGATGAGAGCATGGCCCCAGGCAACAGACCCTGAGCCAGAGGCACCAAGCTAAGCTGTACATGCAACCCTGATTCACAGGAACTGGGAGATAATAAAGGTTTGCTGTGCAGCAATAGATAACCAATACACCACACTTAAAATTCATGAACTAATATTAACTCATTAAACCACCTGTCACTTCCTTATTCAAGGATATAATTTTCAAATGTTTTCTTACTAAAGACAATGGGAATTGGATAATGCAGATATTCTACACATTTGAAATTTGTTTATTTTGCATATTATTGGTATTTTAGGGAGAAGTTATGTTTGAAAATGAATAGGAAAGTCATATTTGTTAAGTCTTATGTTGGTTAGAGTATATTTGATTCCTAAATTTGAGGTGTACTTATACCCAAAAAGTAAAGATGAAAAACTTACAAATATAAATTAGAAAATGATGAGATTAAATCCATTTAGTTAAAATGACTGTTCTATTTTTTGATATATCAGATCATCTTTGCATATCTCTCTGCCTAAAATTAATTTTGTATAGCTATTTACGGCATATAGTTGGATATGTTACCTATATCCAGAACAGGGATTTTTCTGGCCCTCCCTTACAACTTACTTCATGCCTATTATTTGTAAAGATAAATAGGTAAAATAGAAATATATTTCTAAGTATGTTAGAATACAGATAAAGGACTATTTTACATGGCAACATGCTGTCTTTTAACAAGCTATAAAGGAAACAAACGTTTGTAGCATTTGAGTATATGTCAATATCTGAATGACAACAGATTGATTATTATAGTTTCCACAAGTTATCTAAAGCACTTTCCCAGAGTAAAATTCTCCTTTCTGAAGCAGTTCCTAAATAGGGTAACAACTGCCATCTTTATGAAAACTACACTTGACTTTCAGACCTCTATTAATGAAACAAAGAGATGTAACTGTGAGAAGGATACAAGAACATATGCCTATGCTCGCCCCCTCTCAATTCACAGAGAAAATCCAAGCCTTCGGTCAGGATGATAGTTTAGCTGGATCCAACAGCCACCTCTCCCCTCACAGACCACTGCTCTGGTTTTCCGGTGGCTGCCAGTACTCTCTGGTTTTGTTTCCACTCATAAAAATGTAGCAGATGCTGAGTTTCTCTGAAATAGGAGTCAAAATACATGTCAAGGAATCTAGACAAAACCTATGGCTATAGAGAACGTAGGCCATTTTTTAAATATACATTTTTATTGATTTTAGAGAGGAAGGAAGAGGGAGAGAGATAGAAACATCAATGATGAGAGAGAATCATTGATTGGCTGCCTTTTGCAGGCCCCACACTGGGGATCCACCCGCAACCGGGGCATGTGCCCCAACCGGGAATTGAACTGTGACCTCCTGGTTCATAGGTAGACACTCAACCACCGAGCCACGCCGGTTGGACAAGTGTAGACCATTTTGGAATAAAGAGTAGATAAAGCCAATGTGCTTGGCTTTCTGGTTGGAGTCCTCCTGATTTACCCATTACTTAGGCTGGCCTTGTAGCCAGAATTCTAGCAACTGTCCATGGCAGTCTGAAAGCTGGCTCAACTGCTTGGTAACTGTATTAAAATGACCTTAGCTACACAGTATACATCAAGGACTCTTTAATTTTCTTTCCTTTCCTTTCTTTCTTTGTAGTGTATTCTGTGTATTTAGCAACATTCTGAACCTGCAGTCCAGTGCAAGCCTGGGCTTTACTTTGCAACAAAGCACTGAAATGCCAGGCTTAATGAGAAAGGAAGCATCATGCAGAGTGTGAGCATTTGTGCTCCTTTGGAAAAGCATCTTCCCAACCAGGCTAATCTGCATCTGAAATGAATCCTTATTCCTCCTCTCTGCTAGTGCACGAATGAGCTGTGGGAAGGTCAGCGGAAGCTGACTCAAAGAAACAGCTAAATCAGTGACTAAATTTCTTGACATAACATAAATTAAAAGCTATAGTCACAATATTCTGTATTTAATCATTGCTTTCTTCCAGAGCATTAGCGACCTTCTTCTCTATCACCTCACTGATGTGACAGAGAGCAGTGAGATGCTCAGAGCCCTGGAGGTGGGACAGGTTGCGTGCAGACTTTGGCAGTGCTGCTCACAGCATTGTCTAAAATCTGCCATAATTTGTCATTTACTAA